>NC_052055.2:84828594-85428594 GCF_903992535.2 Arvicola amphibius
TAAGGAACAAAGCCTCATCAGTTTGCCTCAAGATACTCCCTGTGATTTTGTACATCCTCCCATTCTCCTCCAATCAGTTTCTGCAGAGACAGTTGACGAGCTTGGTCTATGCTTGTCATGTTTTGTCTCACTGGTGGATGTTAACATTTGACTGTCCAGCACAGACTTTGTTATGTTGTTTGTACTTTACCTAAATTTGCAGTAAATAATTAGTTATTGCTTTATTGTATGAGTACATATCAAGCATTGTATTCCTCAACAAACATTTATTTAGTGATATCATTTACTAGATAACTACTGGACCATGGAGTGGAATGATTTATTGACTTTTTCCCTCAAAGCTCGCACAGACCAACATGTAAGACCTGGAAGTTCCTTGGAATTCCAGAGTGTTTGTAAATGGAGCTCTTTGTTCCAACCACAAACCATCTCAAGAGCTTTAGTAATCATACTGGCTATCCTAAGGCTTAGACACAGTATGAAGCTCTGCAAAACTAGAATAAAATGTGTCATAACCTGATGGGAGGATGGCTACTCAGTCTTTAGAACTTCAGGGATTATAGCACAGAAAGTGATACTCAGAAAAGGTTTGAAGAAAAAACTTGATGAACAGGAAAATTTTAGAAGTGGCCTCCTGAAATTAAAACAACAAAAACACAAAACTATTAATTCAGTGCTATCAGTGGTTTTGCTTCCATTTATCTTCTGTTGGAGATTTAAAAGTGAGACAAGAAGAGATTTAGGCTTCTTGTCTGAGAGGTAGGCTTCTTCGTGTCATTGAGTTATAGAGATTGTAAAGCCACTTGAAAAAAGGAGCTCCCTTTATCCAATTAGACTCTCTGAGTCAGAAAAATGTATGTTTGGAAGCTGGCAAGATTTTTTTTTTGTAGAATAACAGCGAAGTCTTCTTACAGAACTAAGTTCACTTCTGCACTCCATCTGTAAGAACATGTAGAGCTTCTTGCAACAGAAGAAATGGTTCAAGAATGTGTTAAACAAATTATTATGTAGCAAAACCTTTTCTTCTTCAAGAATTATTGGTAAGACAATATGTTCTTTTCTGACACAGAAAATGTATTGAAGTTAAAACTCTGTTTGATACTGAAGACATAAATATCACTATGTGTAGCTTGATGTGTCCAGCCAGTGTAAATTGTATAAGATAAAAGTGTATGATTTTAATTTGTTGATGACAAGCACTGAAGGGAAGTCAGCATACTCTGACATTAGAATAACTGTTTGCTCTCAGCTCCTGCAAGCCCATAGACATACTCTATGTTCCAAAATTTTAGGGCTACAATATTGTTTATAAAACAAAAAGCAAGTTACACTACAAAATGCACAAAAGTAAGACTGTGACTTTTTTAAGGAGTGATTTGAATTTTTGAGGTTAGAGTGTAAAATGGAGCCAAGCACCTTATTATATTAATAATCCCAAGTTAACACTGTAGAATCAGACATTTATAAAATAGTCATGTATGTACTAACACATTGAATTTAACCTTTAATACATGGAGAAATAGTCAGAGATTCCATATATTTATTTTAAAATTGTTCAGTGTTTATGGAAATCTAGCTTATATTTTTGACTGTGAAATATTAATAATATTATTATGGCCTTGATAAAAGTAATTGATATTAGTATAACTGAATAGATAAATACCAAGTTCTGATATATGTATCAATTGCTTAAGCCTTTGGGTAAATTCAGAACTAGTACAATAATAGAGAACAATATTTCTATAATTCTAATTGGGGTGAATCCTTAAATAAAAATGTTATTGTCTTCAAAGATATTTCACTTGGGAAATTGCATTGTGATGTAACACAGACATCTTGAAGCATATTTGCTACATAATGCACAGCGACTTTACCCTTTTGATTAGAAACATTGTTCTTACCCTTAAAATTAATACTTCTACTCAGAGTTCCTATAATAAGGATCTTGAAGGACTTGAATCACGTTATGTCAGTTCAAAATCCATAGATGTGAGAAGACTGCATCTGCTAGAAAAAAAGTTACTGATCATGAGTTTGGGTTGCTACACTCATCAGAAAATACTCCCTACTATCCCCATTGTTGAAGTTCCTTTGTTATCCAGGAACAGATGGCACTCATAGATGTAAAATCACAGTGTGTGGATGTCTATATCAGAGAGGACCAGGTTATGATAATATTGAACACTAAAAACTCATCGTACATTGTTACAAGAATAAATTAATACAGGTAGATTTTAAGTCATTTAATAGTTCATGTAAAAGTTGACAATTATTATGTCACCCAAAAGTCAATTCATAGTTTCATTTTAGAATTTAAAATATATTCACTATAATGAGCTCTCTTCTTTCACATTCATTTTATAGTTCAAAGTACATTTATCTTCTGATCACAGCTAGAAGCAAGGAACTAAAAATAAACTATTAAGCTCTGTAGTTAGCACTATCTATCTCTCTATCATTTATCACCTAATTATATATCATCTGTCTCAGTCATGTGATGAGCAACAGCCAAGAATATACTTTCCTTCTTTTTCTTGAATAGACAGTGGGGGAAAGCTAGCCAGCAAATGCAAACACTTGGGGTATTTTTATTTTTATTTTACAATATAAGAATTAATCAGTCAATGCGCCCTTGGTTCTATTTCTACATCCTTTATTCAGAGCTAGCCTTTTTATGAAGAAAACACAGAGGGTAAATATCTTCTCCAATAGCATTTGACACTGCATTTCTGCCATATGTATGTGCAGCCGGTGCTCATTAACATTATAGATTTCCCCAGTCTAGCTAAGTGCTACATCTGTAATTTTTAGTTTAAATTATAGCAATATTGAAAAGAAGATATGCAAGAGCACTTATTTCAAATTATATGTCTTTTCTTTTCAAAAATGAGATATTAGCTGCATCCTCCCTTAGTACTGTTGAGTATTTGCTCATATTTCTTAAAGACAGCTATTTAAATTAGTATGTTCCTTTTGAAAATGTCATTACTGAAGACATTTCATTCCTTTCAGGATAACCCTTTTCAAATAAGTCTAATAAGTAGTTCCACACAGAATTGACTTCCCTTTGAAATAACAAGGAGAAATAATGAGCAATGGATATTTACAGGTAGAAGTGGCAGCGGCTGTACTTGTGAATTAACAGGTTTTGGTGACAATTGCTGCAAGGAATTCACAGCAAATCCTCTCGAGCAGTCATGCTCCACTAGGTGAATAATATGCTTTGGATGTTTCCCTAAATATGTATTTACATGAATGATCATAGCAGCTAAAAAAGACAATTATATCAAGGAAATGAGTAATAGACTCTTCACGAGTAATGATCTCGTAGTACCTATTTATTTAGTTTCAAAACACGATTTTCAGCGAAACTTTCAAATACAAATTACTTTTCAATTTAGAAGCAACAACCTATGAATGGTATGTTTTATTGACCAAAGATATACTAATAATGATTACAAATCATATCTATTCTCTTACTAATGGTCTATGTTAAGATAATTTCACTGGCAATACATTTTACATTGTTCTTATGTATAGTTTAAGTAATGCTTTGTGAGATCTAATAGCAATGTAGTTTTTAAAATGATCAATTCACAATTTAACATCAAAGAAGATTTCAAGAATTTTTATGTCAGGAAAATGATATTAAATGATAGCCAAATTCATAAGCATAAGATTAAAATCACACTTGCTTAATAACTTCTATGTCTAGAGTTCTTATAGTGGGATTTGTTTCTACATATTTTGGGGAATTTAAATATAGTTCCTATGTTTAGGAAAAAAAAGAAGTCAAACTTCTGTGCACTCAGCTTTGTCTATGAATGTGTTTGATGAAAATATCTGCTCATTATATTTGAGAACAGAATATGAACCACAGAAAATTATCCTAAATTTAATAGATGTATAATTATTCCCCTTACTCTGTAGCATGGTTAAATGCTACAATTATTATATGATGAGAATATTTTATTAACTTTCTTTTTATTTATTTTTTATATTTTTCTCATCATGCATCTGAATGTCATTCATCTCCTGTCCCTCCATATCCTCCACCACTTCCCTTACAGCCCCTGATATATAAAATTTAAGAGAAAAAAGAAAAAAACAAAAGGAAAAATATCACCATATCATCAAGAGTATATGGTTCCATTCACAACATCAAATTTAAAACTAATGAGTGCAGTTAAAAGGGAAATAGCATAGCACTGGTTTATTGAAACATCTACTAATAATATATAATCTGGTATTTCACAATACTGTCATGAAATTGTGAGGTGACATCATTATCCATTATATATTTATTGACATTACAAATTAGAAAGTTCTGAGGTATCCATGAAGCAAATCAAAATTTCTACTTTGTCTTCAAAATAATTTGCATAAATTATATCTAATCAGAGTAAACCAGAAGTCTTTTTTTTTTTTTTTTTTTGGTTGAAAAAAGTCAGTAGACTCTTTATTGCTTCTGGGGTGTAGGGCTCAGGAGCTCTTGGTGGGACGGGTCCGTTTCCTCTTCACCACCACAGGCTTCTGGCTTCGTAGGATGGCACTGGCTCTGCGGATGGCCGCCATGCGCAGATCGGGGCGGTACTTGTTCTTTCGGATCATGTGCCTGATGCTGCTCAGGGTGGCCCGTGCATTCTTGTTGATGGTGGTCCTTACGTAAGAAGTAGCTGGTTTGCGCTGACCAGATCTGCGTTTCATGACCACCACGACCCCTTTGCCGTCGGCCGCGGGCTCCACTCCCACTGTCTTGCGGTGAATCAGCCCGTTGTAGCGGAAGGAGTTGCGGGCTTTCAGATTATTGGGTTCGGTGCTGTACGTCTGCTTATTCCTCTTAATCAGGAAACTGGAGCAGTTCCCAACGACCATCCATTGCAGATGCGCAGACATGGCGGCACCTACTCTTCTATGGCGGACGGAGACGGAAAAGGCTAAACCAGAAGTCTTATCTCTTATCTCAATCTTACTTTATTGCAATTGCCTATTTGGCTAATCTGTGACCTAATAATCACTGTAAAAATAGGTATAATAGTGTTAATTGTTATCTTAACAGATTTGAACATCCTTTGTGAAATGGATATGCCCTGGGATATCTGTGGGAGATTTTCTAGATTGAACTAACTGATAAAGGAAGAACCATTATCAATGTTAACAGGACCATGTCTTGCCAGGTAGATTGGACTAGAAAATACGGAGAAATTGAGAGGATTAGCAGAATGCATGCATTCCTTTTTCTCTGCTTCTTGAATATTATCCCAGGGTGACCAGTTGCCCTGTGCTCCAAACACTCTGACTTTATTGTAATAATGAATGATAACCTGGAACTGTGAGATAAAGAAACCCCTTTTCCAATACATTACTTGACTCAGAGAGTTTTATCACAGTCGCTGGAAAAGAAGTTAAGTAAATGGAAACAAGAAACATCGATGTCAAATTTTCTTAAAGCAATTTATTCAGTTCAGTCTTGTTCGACCTTGATATGAAGGTTTATTCCTAGTATTACTGCATCTAGTTATGCCATGTTCGGTTGATATCCCTGTGTGGCCTGCTGTTTTCAGAAGGTAAATGGAGGAGCAATGGTTCTGGAGGAAAGGAGGGGTAGAATGGGAAATGGGAGGAGTGGAGGGAACAGAGGCTGTGGTCAAAAAGTGTTGTATGAGAGAAAAATTTTAAAAAAATCATGTTGCAGTGATCTACAGTCACAAGTATGTAACTTAATGATTTTTACTCTTTATACATTCAAAAATTCAAATTTTTTAATTTGACCATGATATTTCGTTTGCATGATAAAAATAAGTTTTCAAGTTAAAATAGTTACATGATTTTCCTCCCTTCCTCTGTTCCTTGAATATCCTTCTACGTGACTCATTTGAAACTGAATAAAATATATGCCAGGGCAATGCTGAAGCAGGCTTGGGCAGTCCATAGACTGCAGTTCTGTTGAACTTATCCATATTGGGTTTCATGGTCTAAGTTGATGAGGAAAACTGAGCAGGTTTCTTCCTCAAGAGAGTGGCAGATCTCATTACAGATGGTTGGAAGCCGCCATGTGATTGCTGGGAATTGAACTCAGGACCTTTGGAAGATAAGAGAGTGCTCTTGAGCACTGATCCATCTCTCCAGCCTCATGTAACTCCTTTATTCTCTTCTAAATTAATGATTCTGGCCTCTTTTTCTTTAATTGCTGTTACATACAAGCACACATTATAAAATTCATAAAATGTATACCCTATTTGGACAAGTCAGATATGCTCTACCTATTTTAATATAAAGTTAAGGTAGGAAAATAGGACTGAGGAGAAGTATCAAGATTGCCTATGAAAGAAACACTGGCATAAGACCAGAAACCCCCAGCACTGACATTAGAGGTTCCTGTGATAGAGCAGCATAGGGAACAAGAGTCATTTGATCTTTAGATGTTAGAGAAGCACGACACTTTTGGAAAGACTCTACTTTACTGAAACTCGGGTACTTCCTATCTAACTAGCTCAATTTCAGACTTGAAAGTGATTTCCTATCTTCAACTAAATGGCTTGTGTTTCTAACCGCCCCCTCATTCTTGGTACAGTTCTTTGGTACATGCGTGGCAATCTCAGCTGACACCCTAGACTATTGTACATGGCTAAAATAAATGTTACCTTTATGAATCTGCCCTGGAAGATATTGAGTACTTTAGTACTTGACAAGAGAACAATAGCAAAACTAACTTTGAAATGTAACTAAAATGGTGTTTCTTAAATATATAATACATAATCATTATTTTTATATTAATTAACACAAATATTCTTAAAATAGTAAAATCTATTAAAGTTGCTTGCCTAATCTATGTATCAGTTTATGTTATATTAACATTTTTCAATTAAGTCTAGACAGTATATCTTCAAGAAAGTTATGCTTCTGTATTGTCAATTTTTCAAATTTATAATAAATATTAAAAGAAACTATCCCTTAGAATAGGATGATATTTGACCTTGAACTCATTTGCCTAAAAATAACCTTGATGTTATAAATTTTTCTGGTTAATATTTTTCCATGTAACATACCATTTATAATAATCTTCATACTTCACAGTTTTAATTCTGTCTTATAGCTATTTTCCTTAGTGACTAATTTTTACATGATATATTTCTTCCTTTTTTTCTCTTAAATCCACAGAAAGTCTATGCATTTATAACTTTACAACATGATATATATACATATATTATATAATATGATAGATATTGATAATAGATAAAAATAGATAAAGAGATAAAAGAGAGATAGAAAGATATAAATATTATGAACAGTAAAATGGTTAAATATAATTAATTAATATATTCATAACTTTTTATTTTATATTTTTAAGACAGGTTCTCCTGTATTCCATGCTGGTCTTATACATCCCCAGTGCTGGAAATACAGGCATGGACCACTATGCTGTTTTTCTGTAGTAGAGGGGCTCAAATCCATGGTTTTTCTGTGAGTCAAACACCCTGCCAATTGAGCTACATTCTCAGCTTTTCATGGAGTTTTTTTTTTCACTTTGATTCTTTGGGTAATTTCCTTTATACACATGCATGCCTGTAATGATTAATAGATCATGATTTCACATAGGTAAGCGAGAAGATCAATCAGAATTTTGGGGACTGGTTCCTCACTGTGTCAACACTCAATATTTAATTAACATCAGTGTTCTATGACAGAATTGCTTCCAGTCTTATTTAGCTAGTTGCGTATTGGACCAGGAAGAAATGACAGGGTTTAGAACAATATATAAGAAAAGACAGCTTTTATACATTCTTTACAATTATTTTGTCCTCAACAAAAGATAATGGAAGAAAACAGACCCTTTATGAATGATGCACAGGCTGGTTTTGTTCACGTGTGACTGGAACCCTAAGGCTCCCATTCATCTAAGGCCTGTCAAACACTGCTCCTTCAACATCTCAGGCATCAATGGACAATATGACTAACAAGTCGTCTCTTCTTCTTCTTCTTCTTCTTCTTCTTCTTCTTCTTCTTCTTCTTCTTCTTCTTCTTCTTCTTCTTCTTCTTCTTCTTCTTCTTCCCCTTCCCCTTCCCCTTCTCCTTCTCCTTCTTCTTCTTCCATCATTGTTATTGAAAATTATTCTTTCACAATGTTGTTATTAGCAGTACAGGTTTTTTTTGCAAGGAAATTAAAGAAAACATTGAAAAGGCTTTCAGTCATGGTACTGTACTGTTTCCCCCTTCCAGTCTTGCCTATCTTACTTTGATTTTAAAGTCTTCTACAGTGGAATACAAAGAAAATATGTTAATTTGTATAAACATAAATGTGTAAAGTCTAATCATCAGAAAGTTTGTTCATGGTAAGTTCATATTACTCATTAGAATCCTCTCAAGAAAAAGATGGAGCATCCTCGTTAGATGCCCAAAGGGGATCCTACACACTGTAAGGGGCCTCAAAATTCATCCACTGGTGCTGAGTACAGCACGGAGTTCCATCAGAAACTGTACATAGAGCCACTACCTTTATCCAGAATTATTTTCTTTATTAAAGACTCATCTCACAATTTATCAGCTTTAATATTCCTAAAAACAAGATTTTTTGCTATGAAATTATAAAAATATGCCTAAGTAGTTGAATATATTTTAACTTTAAAATATATTGAAAAAGCCCCATGGATTTGATTAAAAAATATTCTCTAAAGTGCTAAATGCTCCATCTAGTGGCATAATTGAGCCCTTATGTATTTTATCACACCAAAAATACAGTGACATTTCTTATTTCTTGTATGCTGTTTGGTTTGTGGTTAAGAAATGACACCAATAATACTCCAGTACAATCACTCCAAAATGTACATATTCCATACATCTTTATTTACTTTTTGTTTGAATCTTCTTAATATCTTAAGTTTAGAACATTATATAACAGACTGTAAATTAGTAACTAGTTTAATATTGAACCTAATTCTTAAATAAAATAATTGAAATCCAAGATCAGGAAAATGTTTAAAAACAGACCCATATTTAATAAGTTTAACTCAGTGACTTACATGTACCTTATTATATTCATTCATCGTCCCATTGGTTTTAGACCATTTTAGAGGTCACAAAAGATCATATCTTAGTGTTTAGAATTTAAAAACAAGATTTGGTAACTCCTTGTCTAATTTAGTAATGGTTAGAATACAAACATTTATAATTCTTCAGAAGGAGGGAGAACATGAGAAAGAAAGTCAGGACCGTGAGGGGTGCGTTCACCCATGGAGACGGTGGGACAGAACTAACGGAAGATCACCAATTCCAGTTGGAATGGGACTGATGGAACAGGGGACCAAACCGGACTCCCTCAATGTGGCCGACGGTGGAGAGGCTGACTGAGAAGCCAAGGACAAAGGCGCTGGGCTTTGATTCTTCTGCATGGACAGGTTGATCACCTTCCTGGACCTGGGGGGAGTTGGGAGGACCTTAGTCTTAACATAGAGTAGGGAACCCCGATGGCTCCTTGGCCTGGAGAGGGGGGGGGTATGGGTGGAGGGGAGGGGAGGGAAGGGGGAGGAGGAGGGGAGGAGATGGAAATTTTTAAATATAAAAAAATAAACCATATAAAAAAAGTTGAACAAATGCATATTATCACACTCACTTGTTTCTGAAGGTAATACCAAGTTTGGAATGATAATGTAGTGCTAAAAACTTTTTAAAATGACATTTTACAGCTTAACCAAACTTTAAAGTTAAAAGAACCATTAACTTATGTGGGGAAACAGGAGTTAAATCTTATGATGTCATGATGTAAGGAGAATACAGTCTTGTGTGTCTATAAAAATACAATGTTTATTTCAGTTTTATCAAAATCAGAACAGAATATATCTCATCCACTTTTTCTTTTCACTTTAATTCATTTTTTCTATTTTTTGTGTGTTCTTTCATGTGTGTATATCATGTATGTGTGTGTATGTTTTTTCAACAAGTCATGGTATACATGTGTGGGTCAGAGAACGACCACAGGAATCAATTTTCTTCTTTTATCATGTGAGTCCAGGTGATGGAACTAAGATACTTGGACTTAGTAAGAAGAACATTTACTCAAAGATTTTGTCATCAGTTCCTTTACTACCTCTTTTTTCTTTTAATTTTATTTATAAATTTCTTATAACTTTCTTTCTCCACTTCACACTTTTCTCTCCCCATCTCCCATCCCTCCCATCCCACCCCACCCCAAAGTTCCCTCTTAAATACATTATTCATGTATTTGTTCTCTGATGCACCTGGAGGAGGATCATTTTTATTTTATTCTGCATTCATGGTTGACATGACATTTTTTGTCTTGAAGTCAAAAACAGACCATATGAATTTAATAAATAAACAAATGTGAGCACAGTTAATTATGATCATTTGAATGGACTTTTGTCAGGCATCCTGTGGAGAACATAATTTAGAAGGATTATTGCCAGGGATTTGAGGTGGGTAGGTTTACTCTTGCAATAGTAAAGGGAGACTAGTACAATAAACAGAATATTCAAACCATCAGACCTGCAACTATCTAGGGGTTCTAGTGATTGGTGACCTGTTATTTTTTCTTATTCAGGGAATAACCTAGGATTAAAAAAAAAAAAATGAGACAAGGAAGAGTGGCACAGTATGCCCCTTATCTCCAATGCTGCTGTAGTTCTGTGGCTTTTTTTTACAAGGAGGTTTTTTTTTTTTTTTTTTTGTTTTGTTTTTTTTTTTTTTTTTTTTTTTTTATCTTGACTCAAGTTCAGGAGCTTAGGAGGATGGCAGTTTAACTGTGGCATCATGCCTCAGTCTAATCTATATCAGTATGCTGTTTTTTGTAACATAAAAAAATTTCTTCAATGCACTTTGTTTCCCACCCCAACATCTCCAGGATCACTAGGTTCAGATAAAATCCAACATCATCAAAACTACACTTTCCTTTAATAACTGGCAACTTTTTCTTTGGACGTTTTCTGCAACTGGGAATATTTCACAGGCAGTTCAGCAGACTGTAAAAAGATTTCAACAAGGAACACTGTAAGTGGCTTTGAGCCACTAAGTATTTATTTCTGTGTTTACATACCCTGATTTTATGGAATCTACAAGATTTTGACTGCTTTCATTTGGACATTAACTATTTCCTGAAGTATATGTATTTAATTATTGTTTGGTAGACTCTAAGCTGTGCTGTTGAGAGGTGATATAACACTTAGAAGATGGGCCCATATGGGAGGGGAGACACTGGTAGAGACCTTGATGGAGACATTAAAACAAAGGCCATTTCTCTATCTTTCAGCATCCTATCATAGGTGAGCATGCTTCTTCACCACCATTCCACACCTATAGGCATTGTGCTGCTCTCTTCAAAACAAGAGGGACCAGTGACCAATGACCTCTGAAATCATTCACTAAAGTAGTCTTATCTTTACTAGAAACCGATTCCTTCAGGTAAGTTCACATACTGACAGGAAGCTGACTAATATAGCAACATAAAAAATCTATTTGTTTATTTCTGTTTTATTTATATTCCTTAGACATACTAGGCATTTGTACAAGACCTGACTCAAGGTAATCAACCATTCCACCACTGAGCTATGTATTTAGGTTTTTGAAACTTGTTAATTTGAAACACTTTCTCACTAATTCACTTACATTAGCACTGAAAGTTTGATACCATTCTCCTTCTGAGCCTCTCTGATTATACACCCGCACCAACAAGACTGGTAGTAGGTAGTCATAGGGCTTTTAATTGATGTTATTAGTATGATGAAAATGAGATTTGTATGGAGTATTTCATTATCCTAGCAAATCTTATTCCTGAATAGAAAATACCTGTTTATAAATCACAAAAGGAATTCCTGAAAGTATTATTTGCTATTGCATAACCAATTAGGGTGTTCATTCCCAAAAATTAAAACACATAATCAAAATAAAAGGAACTTAGCAGGTTACATTTTTATATTTATATCTTTTATGCTGATATGTAACAAGGATGAAAAAATAAAGACATGTATTGGGGGAGGGGAAAAGGCTTAGAGGAAGAATGAGAAAGGGGGATGATGAAATAACCTTTTCATTTTAAAAATTAAAACAAAATACATCACCTATGTCTAATGTGGGATGCCCCTCCATATGGTGTAAATACAATTGATTAATAACAAAACTGCTTTGGACCTATAAAAGCGCAGAGCAGAAGTAGGCAGGGAAAACTAAACTAATGCTGGGAGGAAGAAGGATGTCAGAGAGCAACCATCTAGCTTGCCAGAGAGGATGCTGGAACTTTACCATGTAAGACACAGGCTCGTGGTAATACACAGATTAATGGAGATGAGTTAATTTAAGATATGAGTTAACAAGAAATACGCTTAAGCTATTTGCCAACCAGTATTTCAAATAATATGGTTTCTGTGTGATTATTTTGGGGGTGAGTAGCCAGGAACGAAGAAGAGGCCTTCCTACTACAAACTGGTGCTCCAACATAGGCTAGTTAAATGCATTTAAAACCAATTTCATTTCTTTTTACCTAACTATCCTTCAAAACAAGTTAACTACTACTATAAAATGAAAAACAATGACTTTACTTTAAGTATTGCATTAGCTATTTTTTCTCATTCTTTTCACAGAATACCTAACAAAGACAATGTCAAGTGGCAAAGATAGATTCTGGTTCACAGTTTTATGGGATCCAGTTTGTAATGGTGAGAAAGCTTAGTCAGTGTACAGCTGTTTCTTATTTGGCACCAAACAGGAAGCATAGGAGTCCAGACAGGAGCAAGACAGGATTCTAACCCCAGGGCTTAGCTTTCTTTGCATCCCACATCCTTCTTTTATGGCCCAACTCACGAAGGATCCAGTGTTTCCAAATACTATCATCAAATGGAGAGCAAATAGTTAAACAAATGACTCATGGATTACATTAAACATTTAGTCAATAAAGAGAATTAGGTGAAACTTAGGAATGAACATAATCAATGAAATAAGGAAACTAGATTCTTGACAAAAGAGCAATCAATCACAATGCCAAGGGTCTGAAAACTTATCAAATAATCACTGTCTATCTATGTCCAAACTTGAAAACCAATGATTCAAAGTTCATCGTGATGTTTCAAACACAATTCTGTCCTTTCACGTTAACAGTCCTTGCTGTAAATATTTACAGTTTCTATGACCCCATATATCTTGATAATCTATACATGGATGCATATTTTGTACCTGTTTCCTCATTACGGCAAAATTAAATTATCAATTTGTGATATAAAATCTTTTTTCTCATTAAAAAATTAAATCTGTTTTCCTCAGTGTTAAGAAAACCAGCAGAAGTGTAGTTGTTGCTGTTGCTTTTGTTCTAGAACCTAAATGATTTCTCTAGGTTAATTTATTATATTATTATGGAATTATATAACATATATATAAAACTTATGATTATTATATTGGAGTTCTTAGGAAATAATTTTATTTTTTATTTTTACTATTTTTTCTACTATTTGAATAAGGAAATCAAGGTATACATGATAAGCTGACAAAATGGTTGTTCTTGGAACAAAGGAGAAAAGAGAATACTATTTGTTTCAAGCAAAAACATAATAAATATTGAAGACTTTTTAAAAAATTATTTTATTTTTATTTCTGTGTGTTTGTGCTTGTGTATCTATGTATGTGTGTGAGTTTTCATGGAGGGCTACAGATGAGGACAGATCCACACAACCTGTTATAAACAAAATACCTCTGCAAGAGCAAACATGCAGCTCTCAGTTGAGAGATCTTTCTAGTCCTAACTACATGGTTCTTTGGGCACTTTTTATGTGCAGTATCATTTTGTGTTCCCTAAATTGTTAATACTATATTAAGGAGGATGAGATAAATACCTACAAATATCTATAACAATATGAATGTTGGGAATTACATTCTTTAATATTATAATGAGAGTACTTGAGTCAAACCTAAGCTGGTCTTATTTATTATAATGAGTCCTAAATGGAATATATTTTATATTTATAATATCAAAATAAAAACCTGGATTTAAAGTGATAGGTTTCACTTTTATGACAAATGTTGATGTCAACAGCATGCAAGAAGAACACTGGATTTGATAATCTAGGCTGCCCCCTTTTTTATCTATTTTTATCATCCATAGGAATAGCATACGGATGAGAGGTCATTTGTTTGAAGCAGCCTTCTTTCTGTGATATTTTTAAAAAATTATGATTAAATGTGTTTCTGTGACTAATGGTATCACTTTCCTCTTTTTGGGGGGGGGGGGGTTGAGACACGGTTTCTCTGTAGCTTTGAAGCCTGTCCAGGAGCTAGCTCTTGTAGACCAGGCTGGCCTCTAACTCACAGAGATCCGCCTACCTCTCCCTCTGAGTGCTTGGATTAAAGGTGTGTGCCACCACTGCCGAGCCTGGTATCACTTTTCAAATAGTATCTAGTTCATCACTTAATAGTCGACATAATTTTGAAAAAATAAGCTGGTCATGGCAACTGGAGAGAAAATTTCATCAATAAAATTAATTGCACATAAGATAGAATTTTCCTCTTTGTTACAAAGAAATTGTTCTGTAAGTGTCTCTACCCAGCTTTTTCATAATATGTTTTATATTAGAAAATGTGCTCTCTAGAGTTAAATAAGTCCTCTCACATTATGACACTATTGTCCAACTCCACTTTTTCCCCTCCCAGGTGAAGTCACCACCCTAGTCATCGGAAGTATTATCCATGCCCCCAGGCTTAAATTAAGCTCTAGAGGAATTCTTTCTTTACTTACAGTTAGCTGGGCATAAAAATTAGGTTAACCCTACAGAAAAGGTTCAGAGAAAAGAATTCAACATCAAAGTGGAGCACATCACTTCATTTCCAATATATATAGTGGGCAGATTGGGGAACCAGAAAATGGGATGAAAGTGTACAGCATTTTACAACAATAAAAAGGGTCAGAGATAAAATTGGCCAAAGTTAATACTTTTCAAGTCATCATACAACAGATTTTACTATTATCCTAGGGAGAAACAGGTAAGATACATTTTTTGCACACAAATAAAATGTGACTACATCAATTAAGTCAAGAGTTCTGTAAATCTTTATGACACTCTTAACTCATTTAAATAGTAGAAATACAAGAAAACCTAAATTAAGACCAAATATAATTTATAAAAACATTAAGAAATTCATTTTTTCTTCTTCATTTTGTGTTTCTATGATTTGTAAAAAAAAAAAAAGACTTATAAATATACTCACATACATTTAATTGTTCCTTAGGCTATAAGTTATGTTATAAGTTATAATTTGTGTTATGTATTAGGGAACCAACTTTCATAAAACTATCTTGAATTATTTATAAAAATCGAATAAGCATACAATTATTCATTGCTTATGATAAACTTTAAAATTTTTCCCTCATGTTTCTCCAAAGATTCCAATTAGAAATGCCACAACCAAAGCTGATGAGATGTGAAACAAAGAAATGCTGCACACAAATTCACAAGAGAAAGAGAGAATAAGTTGACAGATAAATAAATAAATGATGCAGTAATATTTTAAAAATAAATAGCAAAGCATTGGAAATAAAAAAAAGTCATTTCTGTTAAGTTGCAATACATGACAAAAAATAATAAAAACCAAGAAACAGATATAGGCCTTAAAGGTGAAGATCAGAGAAGCAGAGTACTAAGTCACTAAAGAGACCTTTTCCCTGTACCAATGCTCAGACTGCGGGTGTGATCTTCAGACTGTCTATACTACATTGTCTCCATCAAACCTCAGACTCCACATTCCAGTGAGTTCCTCTCTCTGCACCTTTACACTCCTATCTCTGTCTACCCATATCACTCCTAGTGCTCTGATTAAAGGTGTGAGACTCTTATACACTGGCATTAAAGGTGTGAGCCACCACCACCTGGATCTGTTTGTGGATGGATCCCATGTGACCCAGGGTACCTTTGAACTAACAGAGATCCATTCTGCTTCTGTCTCCTAAAAACTGGGATTAAAGGTGTATGTCACCACTTCCTGGCCTCTAGTGGCTTAACTTTGCATTGCGATCTTTAAGCAAACTTTATTTATTAAAATGCAAATAAAATATCACTACATGGGGTCAATATAAAGAGGACTATTTATAAAAACAAAAATATTTCTAAAATTAAATGAAGAAAATATGATTTATAATATCAAAACATGTTATATTCAAAAAAGACTTTTACCAAGAAATTATATATTCACCAAAAACTACATATATATAAAATGTAGATAAAAATAAAAGAACACACAAATTTCAAAATATTCTTTTTTATTGACTGAGAATTAATATTACTAAGTGATCTGCACATTCAATGAAATTCCTATAAAATAAAAATATTGACTGATGAAAAGTCTCAGATGGTAAAGGGGCTTGTCACCAAATTTGGTGACCTTAATTCAAGCCTTAGGAACATTTAGTAAGAGGAAAAAACAAAATTATTACAAATTACTTTCTGACCATTCTGAGGCACACACACACACACAGAGAGAGAGAGAGAGAGAGAGAGAGAGAGACAGAGAGAGACAGAGAGAGACACAGAGACAGAGACAGAGAGACAGAGAGACAGAGAAAGAGACAGAGACAGAACTAAATGAACATAATAGAACCCCAAGACTTTTTATAGCAATAAAAATTCCTAAATTTAATATCCAAAAGCCATAGAATCTAAATGATCTTCCCCTGAGAATAGCACACTAATTTTGTTTTTCTCATGTTAAAAGTTCATTCCTGACACCATATATACAAGTAACATTGTATGGAATATAGACACTATATTTAGAAATATGTATGTATATAAACTACATGCCTGCATTTAATTGTAATTATTAAAAAAATAGAGCATTAATTTAAAAGAGAGCAGAGAGAAGCATATTGGTCTGTTTGGGGGTTGGAAAATGAAGGAAGAAATGTAGTCAAATTACAATCTCAAAAATAAATAAAATAAATGACAACAATAAATGAAACAAACTACTCAAGTCTATCATTTTAAAAAATTGACACTGTGTGACTTCAAAATATTGCAGTATAGTTATCAAAACACCATGGTATCACCAAAAGCTTTCAACACATATTAGAGAGCTCTAACTGGGACTCTGAGCCAGGATTATTTCTTGTTTGGCTCAGAGAAGTTCATCCCAGAAGTCACTCTTCACTCTTCCACAGAGGAGGAAGATGAACCCAGCTGTTGTCGTCCACACAGAGCAAAGAAGGGATAGGGAAGCTATACAAGGGTAGGGAGTACAAAGCAATACTTTACAGAGTCTAGGCAAGTGCCAATATCAAGGTGACTTGGAGCTCACCAGAGATGAGCAAAATAAGTAAGTGGTCAAGATAAGGAGTACTACCATAATTTCAGGGAGGAAACAAAGTGCACGAGACAGACCAACAAATCTGGACAAGGAGGAAAAGGAAGCCATCACCAAGGAGTCTTCGGAGAAGGAGTAATACCATTGGCCATCAAGAAGTGGTTATCCTTTAGCACTGGATACCCTGCCAAATTCACAAACCCCTTCCAGCCCTCATGGAAAATTACCGTGCTTTGAGGTGTGCATGGCAGTAGGGATTTAGCTCAATCTTAGTTCTCTCCTACACACTGCACACTTGCCCTCTTCCAACAAGGTTCACTACTCACATAGTTTATAGCTATCCTGCTCCTCACTTTCTTTGGAAGCATTGCTTTCTGTGGTCTTGTTTTGGGTTCCTTTTTGGCTTTACTGTTTCTGCCTTCCCTGTAGAGGATCCCCCTGACTCAACCAGATCTCATTCTGACAAGCCTTATTGACTAACCTGGAAGCAGCAGGGGAGGTCATTGTAGAGGATTCCTGGATCCCGGCAAGTCCCTGACCCAACTGTCACTGGGTGGGTGGATTCTTAGGTACCTGTGCTCTAATTTACCTAGTTCCTGTGTAGGTTGGAAAACCCTACCCACTTGGTCCTCACCTGAGTCTTGGGACCAAGGACAGTGACATGATGAGTGGACACTTACCCACAAGATGAAGTCCTGTTCCACGTCATTATCTAATGCAAGTGGGTAGATCACTCACCTCCCACCTTGCACTTTACATTGGTTCCCAGCCTCTGATGAGAAGTCACTAATTAGGAGTCTGCTAGTGCCACCTCCTGCTCCTCCCCATTGACCAAAGTACTGGTTCAATCTTTTCCACTTTTGCAAACTACCTCCGACAGTTGTGTTGTTTTCTGAGCAGTGTGCGTTTGTAGACACCTCCATGGGTCTGTTTACTCCTTTAAAATTTCATCCTATGGTTCTGCCTTCATTCCCTCCTCAGCATGTTCTAGAGAAGGAAGGCTGAGATGCAGAAGACTATGCACGGATGGCCCTTTAGGAATCAAAGCCTTTGGATTCTGGAGCAGAATGAGGTAGGTGACACACTTGGACGGAAAAAGAGTGCGAGGGACATCTTTTCTAATTTTTCTGTAGGAAAACTGCTCATTATTTGTCCAAGTATGGAATTTCCATGTGGTTTCCCACTTGCAATTACTTGAGTTAAAAAAAAATACTTTTTTTTCTAAAATAAAGATCACCTGTGACTATTTAGTAGGTTG
The DNA here is from genome assembly GCF_903992535.2 of Arvicola amphibius. Lineage (NCBI taxonomy): Eukaryota > Metazoa > Chordata > Mammalia > Rodentia > Cricetidae > Arvicola > Arvicola amphibius. Next base: position 84,847,136 of record NC_052055.2, read on the forward strand.
ATCGTAGATGAACATAGCAAAACGATTCCACAGTGACACCCCATCTCTTCAATAGATAAATTTGGGGCCAGCGGAAATCCTCATGTGAAAGATCTCAGTCATATCCTAAACCACATATAGAAAATCACCTCAAAATGGATAAAATACTTAAATGCAAATACTGGAATTGTGTAATCTCAAATAATAGAGCAGAAAAATGTCTATGTATCTATTCTGGGTAAAAAGAAAATTTAGGGCCTGTGTATTCAAAATAAAAATGAAAAGAAATCACCACATCACAACAAAACTTTTAATCTAAGACAGGAAACAAACAAATTACTTAGGAGAGGAACTATTGAAGAGAAAAATGCATTCAAAGATTTGTTTGTCTCTCTAGGGTTTACTAGCCATCCTGTATAGGGACTTCAATGAAAGGAGTGAACCTCACTGGAGAAATAGGCATAGGCTTAGGTCCCTACTCCGTGGCTAAGTACTTGATTAATTAATGTGTATTAGTTAGCCTTATATTGATTTCACTATCAGTGATGAACTTAGAAAAATTCAAGAAATATTGGTACACCATTTAAGAGATTTCAGTTGATAATACCTGACTCCATTGACCCTGAACCTATAATGCAGGCTAAATTAAAATGGGAGAGCCATATAACAGATTATAGTTTCCTTATGGTAGACAGGAAGTACACTGAGGGGTGATCAGGCTCCATAGAAACTTTCAAACTTATTCTTGTAATAATCAATTTTTCCTTTCAGGTACTGCCAGACAAAGCTTCTAAATTTCCAAATGATCACTACCAGTTAGGGTTCAGGTATCAGAAACATGAATCAATTGCTGACATTTCATATTCAAACAATAACTGTTTTATACACACATATGATGACTATAGATGTTTAAGAAAATATAATATTAACTAATGATACGGTTCATGGGAAATAGATTACTGAAAACAGCTGAGAATCTGAGTTTGCGTTCCATGACTCATTTGAAAGTCTAGGCATAGGTCTGTAAACTCATCTGCAAGCCCAGTACTATGGGGAGCAAATATTACAGGATCACTGGAACTTGCTGTCTCACCTGTCTCGCTTGAAATCAGTGAGGTTTGGAGTCAGTAAACGACTACGCATTACGAAATAAGGAAGACAGTGATAGATCATAAAACCAGAATCCTTCTCTGTCCCAATAAACATGCACAATCATACTTATATCTTCATACTCATACACACATGAACACACACACAATAACATTGTTAAAGGATCTAAGTATTTCGAAATAAGCAATCTAAATTTGCAAATATATCAAAATGTTCAAATATAACTAATTATTAGAAACATGCATTAAACCACAGCCAAAGCACAGCCACTTATCACCTCACACCTGGTAGAGAGGGTAAGGTTGAAAGAGCACAATACAGTGAATATTGAGAAGGACATGACAGAAGTCTGTCCTTACATACCACTGACAGAAATTTAAGCAAGCACAGTTGTTACAGAAAAGCACGTAGGCACCCTGTTATTTCTGAAGGCACAAAGTGATAGAATATGTTGTGTTACGGAGGCAGGCAAGGGACACACATAAAATATCACACTGTATCATGTCTACCTTATCTAAAGACTGGAAATCATAAAATTACAGAGTAGACTAGTATGCATGTAAATGGTAGAGAATACCTGTTACAGGTGCTGGAACAGAGGTTTAACCTCACTGATGTACCCTTCCAAAAAACATCCCACAGAATTATTAATGAGGTTAGTACAATGTTACCAGAGGCTGGGATCATGGTTGAGGGAAATATATTCAACATAGAGTGGTTCCAAATAGAAAAAAATAAGAAGTTCAAGAGATCTGTTATACAATAAAATACCTTCTGAGTCACTCAAATAACAAAAAGAAAGACAATGCTTTTAGTCCATGCGCAGTCACTCACGAGTCTTAGGACAACACTGTAGGGCCCGAGTCTGCCCTTATTCCTGGGGCTCATCTTGAGGACAGTTTTTGGGCAGATGACTAAGCATCCTGTTTGTTCCTGTGCTCCCTCTGCCCCGCCGGGTGATTTGCTGTAGGGCATTGTTGACTCTATTGTTGGCATGGTAATTTCCCACCGCCTAGGTGGAAGTCCTTGTGCAGCAGTTAGATATGGTAATTTCCCACCTGCCTGGGTGGAATTCCTTGGGCAGGAGTGGGGTATATAAGATTTTCCCCAAGGCTAAATAAAGGGCATTCGGCTGATCTCCTTCCGAATGACCCAGGTCTCTTTGTGTGTTCCTTCAATCTCCAGGCCCTTGTCCGACTCGCTTAAGGTACAGTGGCGCGTGAACTGTACCGAGGGGGTAACACAGAATCGGGTGTTACAAACACACCGACAGGAAAGCCCGAAAGCCCATCTGATCCAGATAATTCTTCAACTGAGGGTCCTTCTTCACAGGTGATTTTTGTTTGTGTGAAAATAACAGCAAAAACTAAACCATGCAACAGAATATAAATTTTTAATGTAAATAACTGCCAAACAGTGATGGCAAAAGATATCAATATCCTGGTAGGAAATTACCTTACAGTAACACAGGCTTCTTGCTTGTCTGTTCCATCACTGAGCTCCTCTTCCAACTTCCTCAACAAAATTCACCCACAATCTGGGGTAAAATTCCTCTTGTCATCTATCTATCTGCCCACAGTTCCCAGATGGAAAACAGTTTCCCATGCAGTGAGAACAGGTATGCTTGCCAGAGATTATGGATGACTTGTGCCCACAGCTGAGATACTGCCAGAATGTAATGGCACCTTTTCCCAAGTAACTTCAAGTGGGAGAGTAACAATCAAAGCATGACTAGAGGGGCTGGAGAGATGGCTCAGAGGTTAAGAGCATTGCCTGCTCTTCCAGAGGTCCTGAGTTCAATTCCTAGCAACCACATAGTGGCTCACAACCATCTGTAATGAGGTCTGGTGCCCTCTTCTGGCCTGCACACACATACACAGACCGAATATTGAATACATAATAAATAAATAAATATTTTTAAAAGAAAACAAAAAAAATGACTAGATGGAACTGTGACTGACAGAGTGACTTTGCATTCACTCTGTAGTTCTGTCTCCCTCTCTGATTTTCTAAGGGTCAATCACAGTTTTGAGCAGATGGTCTTTGCCATACTTACTTCTGTAATGTTGTCAAGAGGAATTTAAAATACAGTTTATAAGGGACACAAGTCTAATAGAAAATGATATTGAAAAGAGGAGGGTGGAATGGAGGGAGGGAATGACAGAGGGAGGAAGAGAGGAGCAGAATTTTACCATGAGTAAATATGTGCTCACTCTGATCTGCCTAGACTTGCTCCAGTTTACTTACTTTGGTAAGTAATATAACAAGATATAAGAGTATCATGAAAATGATATCCAAGTAAAGTTTAAATATCAAACAGACAACCTTTAGATACAGGGATGAAATTTTTACAACATAGGAAGAAATTCTCAAAATCATTTCTTAAGTTTTGTCTTTTCTGGATAAATCAAACACTTTTTAGGCAAAAAATGATTTTATCATTTACTTTACAGATAAGATTAATGGGTTCCCTTGTGGCTTTTCATGTATATGAGTCATTATTCTTTGCTATAGCTTATCCCTCCCACCACCCATCATACCCCAGAGAAGTTTACTTCCTGTTTCCTGACACCCCTTCTTATTCCTTGCCAGCATTCCTGGATTTCTTGTCACACACAGCCCAATAGCCTCTATTGTCCCTCTTCTCCTCTTCCTTAAGAAATTTTCCTTTCTTTCCTTAGTACCCTTTCTACTATCATTACGTAAATATATACATGCACACACACACACACACACACATACACACACACACACACACACACACACACACTTAAATCTAGGTTAGATAAAGGAGAAAAGAAAATCAAGTTTTGCCACTTAGATTAGTTTATTTTCTTAATGTAATGATTTCCAGCTCTGTTTATTTTCATCCAAATATCATGACTTTGTTTTTGCCAAATCGGAATAAAATTCTATGATGTATATGTACCATATGTTATGTTTTTATTCAGTGATGGACATGTAGAGTGGTCTCATTTTCTAGATATAAATTATACAGAAATGCAGAAGTTGGGTAAGGAGCTCTGTGCTATGTTGACTTTGAGTCATTCTGGTGTTCCTACATAACGGTAGCTTCTCCTCCTTTTCTCCTCATTCTTCTTTTTCCTCCTTCTTCCTCTTCTTTCTCTCCTATTGTCTCACTTCATCTTCTCCTTCTTTAGCCTCTTTTTCCTCCTCTTTCCTTCCTTCTCTTCTGCCTTCTTGTCATCATCATCTTCTTCTTCATCTTCCTCCTCTGCTTCTTTATCTTCCCATTCTTCTATCAGTAAATGTAAATAAGTGTTTCTCTTGCCCCACTTCCTTGCCCACATTTGTTGCTACTTCTTTTCTGTATAACAGACATTGTTGTTGGCATGGAGTTTCGAGCAGTTTTCAATTATATTTTCCTGCCAAATGAAATAGCTACATACTTTTTAAAAAATATTTATTTAGTTGAATACTTGTTTTGAAAACAGCCTGATCAATTCTTAAGCACATTTGTTGATTGCATGACTTGACTTTTCCTCTTTGTATAATTTTTAATTTTCTTATATAATGTCCATATAGAAAAAGATTTTTCTAGTTCCACAAACTGTCTTTTCACTCTGATGATCATTTTTATGCTGTACAGATTTTGTTCTTAAATATTATATTAATTGTATTATATTATGCTATAGTATTCTATGGAATAAGTCTTTGGATTTCACGCTTTGTAGTTTGAGTCCCTTTACCAATTGAAACACATTTTCAGGGCTTTTCTTTAGAAATTTGGAAGCTTCAGGTCTTTTACTAAGGGATGAGATATAGCTCTTCTTTTACTGTACTATAGGATTATATCTCATTTTGTTAGGCAACATTTGCTTAAAGAGGCAACTTTTCCAGTATACAGACACCTTTGTGTAAAATCTTTGAGGGTGTTTATTTCTCTAATTCATTCGCTTCTTGTTTGCTGAGATTTCAACTTATCCAATGCAGAATGGCAGTCATTATGAACACAAATAGCAACATATGCTGGCACACATGTTGACAAAATTGAAGTTTTTATACTGTAAATGGGAATGTAAACTAGTCTAGATCCTGGAAAACAGTATGGAGGTGACCCTGCTGTACCAATCCTAAGTACTTAGACTAAAGACTCCAAGTCAACACATCACAGATATTCTGGCAGCCTAATGTTTACTGATGAACGATTTTGCATAGATAAGTTACAAAAACAGGCTTGATTTCCAAAATTATGAATGTATAATGGGAAATTACAAACACACAATTGTATTTTTTGGCAATAAAGAGTGATGTTTTGTCATTTTATAAAGCTTGGTTGATACTAGATTAGATGCAGTGTGGACTAAGGAGGTCTAACAAAGACAATCTTATCTTATACTTGTGGTCTACAAATTTATTCATAATAAAGCCATGTATGTAAGTGTGATATGAAAGTAAGAGTAAGCTTGTTTAGGGGATCAGAGCCACTAACTGGTAAGGTGGACTGGCAAGAAAGAGAAGGTTAAGTGTTATGGAGGTTGAAGTCAGTCACTCGGATGATTGTTGTGACAGAATATATTACAAAAGCTAAGGAAGTGTTTATTTTAGCCTACAACTTGAATTTCCAGAATGACATGATCCAAAAGTCATAACTTTAGGCACACGAAACAACTGGTTCACATATTCAGGAAGCAAACACTGCTGGATGCTGGCGCTCACCATGTTGCTACTTTTTTATTCAGACCAGGACCCTAGCCTACTGAATATAACTGCTCCCCTTCAGTTCCAATACTGTTCACAGGTGTAAATAATGACTCTCTTACGAGGTACAGGCAACTTGTTTCTGTGAGACTCTGCACAATAAAAAATTAAGTTGTGCTATTTCAACAGAGGTCGATCTGCCCGTTCAAAGGAGAGGGACAATGGCAACGAGGAAAACTTAGACAGGGCAAGCAAGAAATCCAGTTGAACAAATAACAAATCTTGCAGTACTATGTGATAGGGCATCTGGGGCTCGTTATGGCATAATTTGATCTCCAAGGCTCTTAAGCAGCTCTGCCCCTCCAGCTATATTAATTTTTTGACACATAAACTTCTGACACAGTCTGTGTATGCCATATTCTTGGAAAGACATCCTGTATTTTTGGCATGATCCACATAATATTGCATTACTGAAACTTATGCTTCTTCCTAGACTCATAAACGAGATCTCAGGGCTTTCTGGCTGTGCCACACATCGTCTTACCTCAACAGCCATGGCAAAAAGGCTCCATGACCCAATGAATAATTTGTCTTTCATGATTGTCAAACTGATATTTTACAGAAAGTAAAGACAAACTCTGTTGCCAGCTCCACATAGAGTCTAGATTCCTTGCAACACAGTTCCATCTTCTCTGAGTATTATCTATATCTGGGGAATTATCCTTCCAGAGTGTTGTTTAGTGGCGCTACCACTTTCTTCAGTGACATTCTCAGCACAGACTCGGCTTTTGCATAAGTTAGCACTTTTGCAAGATAAAACCTTTGATGGGCGATGCTTCCTCCCGGGGGCCATACTCCTGCTGACCTGGAATAGAGTGTAGTTACCCTTTTAAATGGTACTAAGATTGTTATCATGAATGACAAATGCTTTTCAATTCTGCTTCTCTGTAATGTTAAACTTGCTTAATTTATTTCGCTAGCTAAACTGGACATTTTCCACATTTTTCTGCTTCCTGTTTTGCTCTTTCTAACTCTAGACAAAGATGAAAGCAGTAAGTATCTATACCCCAACCCGTATCCTTTCTATAATTTTGTCAACATGGTAAGATTGAAGATCAACTAAGAACATATTCCTGGCCAGGTTTGTAAGAATATTTCCTGAAGGTTGAAAAGGGAAGATCCTCCCTAAAAATGGCAGAGCTTTCTGACAATGGCCCAATATCAAAGAGGTCTAATACCATAACAAGGACTTTGTTTGCCCGACTACACGCTTTCACTATTTGCTGATGTGTGCATTTCCTCTTTTGCTGCCTGTGCTTCCACTGAAACTGGAATACAGCACTTTGACCTTGCGACATGAAATCCAGTTCCTTAACAGAAACAAGTCTAGTCTTCAGCATCAAATTGTTGCATCTGAGGCGGAATGCTCTATAGGTTAAACCACAAGTGTGTTCCCAGTTTCTCCAATGTGTATTCAGCCATTACCTAATTTTGTACTGTATATTGTTTAAACCAATCTAATAAAACTTTGAAAAATATATTTATCCAATTAGTTATGTTACAGAAAATGCTCAGAGATATAATATGCCATCTTGAAAATTACTCTGTCAAATAAATCAATTTACTATCCTTGTGCTCTTTTTCATTCAAGTTCTCATAGGAAGAAAAAGTATCTAGATCCTTTGCTAAAATATACCATGAGTGGACTTTATTATAATGACTCTTGAAGTCCCTCTTGCAGTCTTTATTGATTTCAGAAAAATTATGAGCCATACCTCCAGTGTCTAGATTTTCCTCACCATGGTAGTCAACCTAAATCACACCAGAATGGTTAATTAAACTCTCTGCCTAGACTTTACTATGGCTTTTCTAGCTTCATATCCTAAATTTTGCCTCATTCCATCAACAAACCATTTCCAAATTTTAGGAGCCACATAAATTTAACCTAGCATATGCTCCACTAATTGCTTCTAATTTTTTACTTAGTTACTTTTCTTATGTGGGAAATTTCACGATAAAGGCAATGTACTGAAATTGGAAATTTTGGCTTACACTTTGAGGTTATAGTCCATCATAGCAACAGAGTATGAAGCAGTTGGTCATATTACAACTGTAATCAGGAAACAGAAAGCCATGCATGCATACAGGCGGGGGTGGTACACACCTTTAATTCCAGCACTCAGGAGGCAGAGACAGGCTGATCTCTGTGACCTTGAAGTCAGCCTGGTCTACAAGATCTGGTTTCAGGATAGGCTCCAAAGCTATAAAGAAGCTCTGTCTCAAAAAAGGAAAAAAATCACAAAAAAACAAAAAAACAAAAACTACAGCTCTAAAATCCTACAGAATGGGAAAAGATCTTCACTAACCCCACATCAAATGGAGGTCTGATCTCCAACATATACAAAGAACTCAAGAAATTGGTCATCAAAAAAACAAATAGCCCAATTAAAAATGGAGTACAGATCTAAACAGAGAACTCTCAACAGAGGAATCTAAAATGGCTGAGACACTTAAGGAAATGTTCAACATCCTTAGTCATCAGAAAAATGCAGATCAAAACAACTCTGAGATTCCATCCTACACCTGTAAGAATGGTCAAGATCAAAAACACTGATGACAACTTTTGCTGGAGAGCATGTGGGGTAAAGGAAACACTCTTCCCTTGCTGGTGGGAGTGCAAGCTGGTACAGATCCTTTGGATATCAGTATGGAAATTTCTCAGAAAGTTAGGAAACAACCTTCCACAAGACCCAGAAATACCACTTTTGGGTATATAGCCAAAAGATTGTCAATCATACCACAAGGACATGTGCTCAACTATGTTTATCTCAGTATGGTTTGTCCTAGCCAGAACATGAAAACAACCTAAATGCCTCTTGACTGAAGAATGGATAAGGAAAATGTGTCTAATTGTGCATTAAATTGGTTACAAAGAAACTGCTTGAACTTTAATAACCAAACTAATTTATAAAGAAAAGTGGGCTTTATTTTTTTTGCTTTAAATATAACACACACACACACCACACACACACACACACACACACACACACACACACAGAGGAGAGAGAGAGAGAGAGAGAGAGAGAGAGAGAGAGAGAGAGAGGGGAGAAAGAAGGGGGAGGGAGGGACGGAGAGAGAGAGGGAGGGAGGGAGGGACAGAGAGAGAGACAGAGACAGAGACAGATAGACACAGAGAGAGAGAGAGAGAGAGAGAGAGAGAGAGAGAGAGAGAGAGAGAGAGAGAGAGAGAGATTTTTGACTGGGTTACTCAAAGTTTTGGCGTTATAACAAATAATGTCTAATAAAGCATTCTTTTGTAATTTAGAATGCTTGAAAATTTTAATGTATAATTCACAACCCTATTCCTCTTTTGAATTCACATATTCATAACAGTATTAACTAAACCACCATGACCACATTACAGTAAAGACAAAAGGCCACTTCTGGTATGAGCTGGGGATACAATTGACAGACAGTTATGAGTATCTCTATGATAGCCAATGCAGTATAAATGCTTCTTCCTTTTGTTGGTGGATAGAACTTAAAGACTATGATAGAAATACTGATGTGTGTGTCTGATGTTTTCCATGAATATAATATTTAAATAATTCATGACATAAATGTTTCTGCATGTGACATTGTATAACCAAATTCTTCTTTCTATGTCCTTTATAAAGGCATTATAAGCAAAGCATGCAGTTCCTGGAAGCAGAGTTTTAAATAATAAATAATGCCTATGATTCTTTATCTGAGCAGGACTACTGTAGCTAAATATGGTAAATAAATGTATTTCTATTTCTAACTTGTAGAAGAAAATCTATAATAATTTCCAAATTGCCTGAATTAATTTCTATTCCACCAACATCATGGAAGGATTCCTTTTACTCTCGATTCTTGTCAACATTCTTTGTTACTAGTTTTCTTTTTTTTTTTTTCTTCTCATGGTTTATTTTTTTTTTATATTTAAAAATTTCCATCTCCTTCCCTCCTCCTCCCCCCTCCCTCCGCTCCTCCTCCCCCTTCCCTTCCCTCCTTCTCCCCCTTCCCTCCCCTTCCCTCCACCCATACCTCCCCTCCCTCCCTCTCAAGGCCAAGGAGCCATCAGGGTTCCCCACTCTATGCTAAGTCCAAGGTCCTCCCAACTCCCCCCAGGTCCAGGAAGGTGATCGACCAAGCTGAGAAGGCTCCCACCGAGCCCGTCCATGCAGAAGAATCAGAGCCCAGAGCCATTGTCCTTTGCTTCTCAGTCAGCCCCCGCTGTTGGCCACATTCAGAGAGACAGGTTTGGTCGCATGATCCATCAGTCCCATTCCAACTGGAGTTGGTGATCTCCCTTTAGTTCTGTCCCACCGTCTCCATGAGTGAACGCACCCCTCACGTTCCTGACTTTCTCCCTCATGTTCTCGCTCCTTCTGCTCCTCATCAGGACCTTGGGAGCTCAGTCCAGTGCTCCAATGTGGGGCTCAGTCACCTTCCCCATCTGTCGCCAGCTGGAGGTTCCCTCACGGTCCTGACTTTCTTTCTCATGTTCTCTCTCCTTCTGCTCCTCATCAGGACCTTGGGAGCTCAGTCCGGTGCTCCAAGGTGGGGCTCTGTCATTTTCTTCATCTATCGTCAGGTGGAGGTTCTATGGTGATATGCAAGAAATTCATCAGTATGGCTATAGGAACTGGCCTTTTCAGGCTCCCTCTCCTCAGCTGCCCAAGGAACTAACTGGGGGCGTCTCCCTGGAAACCTGGGAACCCCTCTAGGGTCAAGTCTTGTAACTAGTTTTCTTGATGATTGCCATTGGACTTAAGTAAAATGAACTATCTCATCACTGTTCAAAGTAGTTAAGTCATGTTGGCTATCATTTGATGTGTGGATAGAAAGCATTCTGAAAATATGCACAGTATATACTATATGTTCATTAAGAGGAAGAAAAGTATGGCTATTTGCAAGAAAATAGGAATGAAATAGCAATTATCATGTGGAGCCAGATTCATAAGGGCAGTAGGTCTCTTGCATGTTTTCCTCCCAAAGGAAATAAGATAATAGTAACAATATGCACATTCACAAAAGAACCCACAAAAGTGGAATGGATGTTATGAAAGAAGAAGAAAGATGATGATTTGTTCTTGATTGCCAGTTGTTGTGATTCCCCAAACAATATAGGGAATTTAGGGTATATCTGCTGCCATTGTGTTCCTCCCAGAACTTAAAATCAAATCGCAGCATATTGCTGAAGATAAAAGTTACTTCAGACACCAAATTTGGAAGAATTGAGCTACATACCGCTGGAAGTCACATCCCTTCAGACTTGTTCTTGCGGTGCCCAGTGGTGTTGTGGAGATGCCAATGAAGACTAATAATAGATAGTTCCACCCAACTGTGACATCTATAAACCACAACAGGGAATAAATACCAATAAGTGTCTTAGTATCACTCATGTGCAAGGGTAACCAATTGTTATCTAATTGAATATAAGACCCTCTCAAGGAAGGAATTCATGCCTGATACTAAAAACTTTGCCAAATATCACTGAATGGAGAGGCTCTAAACCTCCCACGAGAGTCACTTGTTTCTATTTTTTGGACCAACACCATTTCTTCCTGTAGTCTAAATACTTATTCTTATATCCATAAGTAAGTGTAGCTTCCATCCTTCATCAGACTATAATATTCATGTAACAAAGAGAAACTATTACAGAAATCCACAACCGGTCAGGATGCGAAGAGTAAGTGACTTTAAAGATACAAATTCCAACTGCTAAATCAACTGATAACACAGCCTTTATAGGCAAGACTCAGGAACAGTTGCAGAAGATATAGCAGCAATGACTGTAAGACCAGAAAAGCTACACTAACGGCATACAAACAATATGGTTGGTTAAATAAGATCTACATTATTAGAACACCAGTTCCCATGGCATTGTGAATAAAGTAATCTTACAAGATAAGATACTAGATAAAAAGCTACAGGAAGTCAATAGCTGCTTAGGGATGTAGAATCAGTTTTCTACAGAAAAGAGCCCATTCACAGACTCTCTAATTTTAAGTGGTCAGCCCTGCACACACACGCACACATACACACACACACACACACACACACACACACACACACACAGTGAACTCAATAAGTTTTGATAAATTGCATTTGGGTGTTTGTGTGTGTGTGTGTATGTGTGTGGGGGTGTGTGCGCAAGCGCACGTGTGCTTTTGCATTTCTGTGTAAATGATACAATGATAATTAAAAATAAGAGGTCATGAAATTGAAAGTTGAAGAGAATACCTAGGAGGAGTTGGGGGGAGGCATAAAATTTATGTAAATATGTATGGATTTCTCAAAAATTGTAAAGGTAAATAAAAAATGAGTGTTAATATCATTTGGGCCAATATAACCCAAACACAGAGTCAGAAGAGCATTATCAGGAGGGTGTTGGAAATATAAAGAACAGTTCACCAAAGTGGTAGAATACTGGTTGATGACTGCACTAGAGGAACATGGACAAGGATCTGCAACCACTTCTAGTCAGTGATGGAAGTCAGAAATAGCAAGAGGCAGTTTCTTTTTCTCAGAGGAGGGAAGCAGCCCTGACACCACCTTAATTTTAGTTCAACAAGGCTTGTAAAACTTCTTTGATATATGATCTGTAACATAGTAATTTATGCTTTTTTCTAATACACTGAGTTTTGCTATGTACCTCATAGAATAATATTGCATAGTATTTTCATCATTTCTGTATTTTATATACTCATCTTTGCTTTCACTCATATAATTTTAGTTTAGAAAATGGAAATATTAATATTTTTCAGAATAAACAGTATGTGTTTCAAAATATTTTTTCCTGTGTTCAAGCATACAAATTGACACCTTCAATTCACAGACTGACATCCCGCACTTACCCTTAATGATCTGGAATACACAGAATATCTCAACAGGATATTCTTTTTTTCTTTCTCATTATTTCAATTCCCAGATTTTAAAATATTTTACTGACTATTTTTAAACAAGGAAAGATGTGGTTGCAACAGTATTAAGAAAAAAGATGTGCAAATTTTCCTTCTATATTATACTTTATCTGTCAAAAAGTTCTATTTTTGACATTAATATCATAAATTGGTATCTAAATATGTATTTACAAAACTCTGTTTTATCCCACAAACTGAAATATTACTATTAATTTGATACTTTCACATAAAAATTGCAAAGTTTTCATACAACTCTTTTACTTTGAAACAATTTTCTTCTGTATTACTTAGGAACCTGGAGGTAGTTTCTTATTTTTACTTTCTTTATTTTTATTCTTAGTAACAGTTCCAGAAATTTTTACAACTTAAATAGTCTCTGTCATAAAATGTGTTGATTAGATTTTGACATTTAAACTATATGATTTAGATGAACATTTTCTCCATTCTGATTAAACATGTGACTGTTCATAATTTCCAGTTTTTATTATAAAACTTTGAGCTCTGTATATATTAAGCATTAGCAAGAAGATGGTAGTGATTTTCCTGAAATAAACATGCTGATTTAGATCTGACTTTTGATTCTTGCTCTGAAAGTGTCAAAGCATGTTCCTGGCATTTCTAAGTGTTGCTCTGTATCAGAAATAAATTCTAGTCTAAAGTTCATTTTTAGCTCCCTTGATTTCTATTCTTTATGATTGTAATGTTTCACAGAAACTATAAGGAACCTTTTGACCTTAGTTGCTTTCTCAATCTCTTTTCCTATTTCTGTCATAAATTCTTGAGGTTTTTAATATGGTTTTCTATGAAAGCAAAATATAAACAATAGAAAGAAGTCTAACGCAGGCTCATGAAATCTCACCTGTGTTGAAAGCTCACGATAAAGTGCAGAGTTTTCCGATTGCAGAGTCCACAAGGCGTCCCTGTCTTGTCACGTTGTCCAGCATCAATAGGGGAAACTGAGCAGCTGTAGGATTAGACATGCAGAGTCCCTTCTCCGGAAACTGTCTGAAACAACCCACAAAGAGCAAAAGTCTCAACTTCATCGTTTCTGGTCCAGTGTCCTAGAACAAAGAAAATATGACACTCTGCACCAAGCCATATGACATCGTAATTTCTTTCTTTAATTATCAAGAACATTAGCATCACCCCCAGGAAGACATCATCATCAGGATAGACTCAGATAAAGAACAGCAATGGTGAGAAACACATTAAATATTGGATAAAAAATTAGATCTATATTTGTTTCCATATTTTTTTGTCAGAATACACAAAATGTAGCATTTAGGCTTATCGTTTTGATCAACCATAGAATTGTTTTTTCTATTGTTGAATTTTTTCTAGTTTTTTATTTAAATGTGCATCTATTTAAAGATAAGATAACATATTTAAGCAACATGTAACAGTGATATTTTTATAAATTATATCATATAAATTATCACATGAAGTTATTAAGGAATTATCAAGGGAAAATGTCAAGTGGATGTACAACATCAAATCATAACATCATTTAAAAATCCATCCAGTTGTAGACCTTGATACATAGAAATTTTTAAAGTATTTATTTCTTTGTGAATTGCCCATAGATCACTTATAGGTTCTCTTTGTCATTCCTGTCAAGAAGGTTAACTAGTATTAGATGATCTAATTTTGTATTTGTCAATTAACATGGACCTCTAGAGAGCCTTTTCTTACAGTTCAAAGGCAAAAGTAGGCAAAGGCCAAGTTCTTTTATGCTCATAAGTTCAGGATGGAATCACAGAATGGTACACCATATGCACATTCTGCAAATTTGCCTGCTCACCTTTCTGATCTGGTGTAATTGTCATTCAGAGCTCCATTGTTTTCTTGCAGACCCTTTCTTTTAGTTTTTAGTTTCTTATGAGTGCACATGTTGCTAGGATGCCAGGTTCCTCATCAGAACTGGAGGCTGAGAGGGGTCAGTGATGGTTACTGTTGATCCTTCTGAGTTCACACATGTCATTTCTATCCTTCCTGACAGCACCCCATTTGTTGCCCACATCAGAAGAAATGGAGGTGGAATATGGTATATAATGAGCATCTAAAATATGAAAATTCAAGACTTTTCTATAAATCCTGTACTCTGACAGTTCCAGAATCTTTTTCTATAACCAAACTCAGAATATTATAACTCACTATTTTGAAATTTTAATGGAATTCTGTTTCACACTGAATATTAAAGTGATGCTAGAGACAGATGAGGGGTTAATTTAAATAATGAGTATCTTTAAAGAGCTACTACTAAAATTTTTATATTACTAAAATATTATTTCCAAATTCATAAAAGAATACATGGCAATTGTAATTTTTTATGTTGCTAAAGAATAATATCAAGTTTAAAACTTTAATAAAGGAGAGATATTAACATTAAAAACTCTAAGATAAAGAATATGAACAAAAAATAAAAAGGAAGGTATTTCAGGTAGCAAAAAGTAAGTTTACTAAATAAATACACAAATAAATTAGGAATAGGGAATATGTAAAGAAAGCCATTCATGAGGAAAACATTCAAAACCAACCAAACTAAAATCAAACAAACAAAATCTCCCTTACAATCCAGACTGTGTGCCTCTGCTAATGTACGTTATGACCTTGAACATATGCTCCAATTGCCTCAGGATGGAAGCCAGCATAGTTATATCAATAACCTTGCGTTAGTTCTCTAATCCGGATTAAGTCAAACATTTTAATAAAAGAGGCATAGAGTATATATGCAATGTAAGAGTAGATGATTCTGATTACTATATGGCCTAGTTAAAAAGTTAATTAAATACAATTTTTAAGGAAGTGCTTTTTTATTATTATTATTAAACATTTCCGCCTCCTCCCCACCTCCCATTTCCTTCCCCCTCCCTTAACTCGAGCCTCCCCCTCCCTTTCCAGTCCAAGGAGCAGTCAGGGTTCCCTGCCCTGCGGGAAGTCCAAGGTCCAACCCCCTCCATCCAGGTCCAGGAAGGTGCACATCAAAACAGACTAGGCTCCCTCAAAGCCAGTACATGCGATAGGATCAAAACCCAGTGCCATTATTCTTGGCTTAAGGAAGTGCTTTTTATTGATTTTATTGAGATATACTTTTTTCTGCTCCCCTCCTTTCCTCTCCCCTCCCCTTCACTCCTTTCTCGTGGTACCCATGCTCCCAATTTACTCAGGAGGTCTTGTCTTTTTCTACTTCCCATGTAGATTAGATACATGTATGTCTCTTTTAGGATCCTCATTGTTTTCTAGGTTCTCTAGAACTGTAGATTGTAGGCTGGTTTTCTATGTGTAAAGCTACTTATGAGTGAGGACATATGATCTTTGTCTTTCTGTGTCTGGGTTACCTCACTCAATGTGTTATTTTCTAGATCCATGCATTTGCCCGCAAATTTCAAGATCAAAGACCTCAACATAAAGCTAAACACACTGAACCTCATAGAAGAAAAAGAGGGAGGTACACTTGAATGCATTGGCACAGGAGACCACTTCCTAAATATAACCCCAGTAGCACAGGCACTGAGAGAAACAATTAATAAATGTGACATCCTGAAACTGCAATGCTTCTGTAAAGCAAAGGACATGGTCAATAATTAAGTGTTTTTATTAATGTAAACTTAAAGTTGAAAATGTGCAAGAAACTTAAGATTTGCCAATAAAAGAAATGACTAATGTTAAAAAGAAAAACAATAGCTTGCTTGACCAGTAGTGGTGAGGGACCTTTAGTGCCAACCTGATTAGACTGAGAGATGCTTAGATTAGTAAATGATACCTCTTGAAGCACATTTGTGATGATGTTTCCAAAGACAAATATCTCACTAGGAAGGCCCACCCGGAAGCAAGAAGCACTCTGTAATAGGCTTGGAGCTTCTTCCTCTTTCAGCACCACCATCCTGGTCCCTATGAAATGATCTTATCTTCTCCATAATACTTCCTCTACCATGTTGATGGAAATGCCTTACATTTTGAGCCAATATAAAGCTTTTCTTCCTAAAATTGATTTTTCTTAAGTATCTCACATAGTAAAAAATGCCAAATATTAGCAAAACTGAGATATTGTGGTTCCTTTTACACTGATATTGCAAAAGTCAGCTGTTAAGTCATTAGTTCCAAACAGATCTGGTAGTTATAACAGTAGTACAAGAGAAATTCTCTGACTTACTAGGTAATTTAGGATGAAGAAAGGGAAATCCATTTATCCAATACCTAATTTCATCTACATCAAACATTTTTAATTTGATTGACATTTTATGCAAACACTCATGATCTGAGAAGGCAACATTGTTCAATAAACATTAAGTGAAGAAATAATATATCAGCAATTAAAAAAATCACCTGTTACATCACTAAGAACACCATAATACACATTGATAAAAACATTGACATATCCATTTATGCACACTTGAACACTCTGCACCCTAACATTATACATAAAAATAACAGTAAGGTCTATGAAAACTATAGGATCAGGATGTTAGTTGTTTAATTTCATAATATTGAAATAAAACCATCAATAACCCTATCATTTTACCTTGTCAATATCACATATCAAGAGTGTAAAACAATCAGAATTTCTGAAGTAGCCATAAGGACTCTAAGAAAGTTGCTGTCTCTTGTTGGCTCTGCTGAACAGCAGAAAATAGAAGGCCATTCCCTTTCTTGTTCTTCAGATAAATCTCAGCACTTGACCAAAAAGCCAGCTCATAGTCATACAGGCAGACGTTTCAGGCCACAAGAACTGTCAGTAGCCTGAGTTCAGATAATAATATCTTTAATAGAAGGTGCAGAAATTACATTTGCCCCTAGTATTTGCATACAGCAGAAAATACTGTAGAAGAGGCAAGAGAGGTAAGCCATGTTTCCACATCTGCTTTTGATTGACAGGCACTATGTGTGAGCCAAAATGTGACAGCTATGACAGGGAACGTAAGATTCAGAATGCAGTCTGATGAATTTGTGGATGAAATTTAGGAGAATCATCTTCAGACTCTGAAAATATGAATTTGATTCTGGCTATTATTCCAAAGTTTGTAAAACTTTCTTTCAAATCCCACCAGCACATAAAGGACATAGTCAAAGAAAACCAGGAAGACAGAAAACTGAGAAAATATGGCCTATAAAAGTTTTATTTTGCTTGGCAATTAACATTTTCATGTGAATTGAATAGCCACTCTACTTTCTGGAGGCAAAAAAAAAATAATATTATCAGTCTTTGTGATACTTTAAAGAAATTGGACTTCAAGGAACATAATCCTGAAAATGGCTGTTGAGTAATACAAAGCTCTTTCGGGGGTGGAAAAGATGAAAAGTCTTGGTTAACATTGTAAGGTAGACAAGAGACAAACACACCAAGTAAGACAGCTGTGGTCATAAAACTATTCATATAGAAATGTTTCAATAAATAATCTGAGGATACTTGAAAGACATGGAAACCTGAGATAACAAATATAGAGAAACTTAAAATATATACATATTAGCACATTTAAAAGAAAACATACTGGATAAAGATTGTGGGTCCATTAATAAACCACAAGAAACACCCGAAAGATAGAATGTCTCCAATACATCTGAAAAGATGTGTTTCTTAAAAATGAAAAGCACGAGGTAAAAATATAGGTATAAGAAAAAATAGCATGACTATCAATTCAGTCTAAATAGATAAAAGACCTTCTGAGTGGTAGCTGAAAAAATATTCTGCCTGCAAACATCTCCAGTTTGGTACAAAGGGTAGCCCTACAGATAAACGAGTTAAGAAAATTTAAAATGAGATCCATACAATATCATTGTGACATAATAAAATGTCTTGAACAGAAGACAAATAATGAAAATAACTTCAGACTATCAAAGCACAATCTGCAGGGTCTTGATACTTTCAAATGACTAAAATGTTTCATGAGAACCAATGTAGGCTACAGTAGTAGAATGAGTTAGAACAGAAGATAGAAATTCTAAAAGATTTTCTGGAGAAAGCTGTGTAGATAAAGGTTTAAGGATTTAAAAGAAAAGCATCCTGACACAGTACTGAAAGACAATAAAATGTTATAATGAATATACATTATTATTTGTTATTGAGTACATAGCCTATCTATTAAATGGTTGTAATATATATCTTCATAACATCTTATATAACCTGTATATTCAGGTATAATGTACAACTGGAAGAAACAAAGGAAAAAATTTTAAAAATCTATATATAATGTTACAATTCTCATATTTCATATGATTTAGTAATGTACTATCTCTCAGTTAGTTAACACACACACAAATACACACTAACACACATACACACACACATATGTAAATATCTAAAGCAATTTATTAGCAGACAAGGTGTTACATTTCTTTAATTTAATCTTTCTGTAAGCAGAAACAGAAGAGTCTTCAGTTCATGACCAGGTTAAACTAAATATTAAGATAAAAATAAATAAAATAAACAAAATAAAATATCACATAAGAGTTATGCAGATGAAAAGAATGAAAATATTTATGCTAAAATGAAAATCTTAATGTGTCAAATGATCTGAGAAAAAATTAAAAAGATGAAAAAAATAAAGAAATAAGGAACTGAAAATAATTAAAGACTATATTTAAATCTAGCATGACTATTAGCAAACAAGGAAAAAAGTACATGTGGCATTGGCACATTACTTTTTTTTTTTTTTTTTTATTTTTTTTTATATTTAAAAATTTCCATCTCCTTCCCTCCTCCTCCCCCCTCCCTCCCCTCCTCCTCCCCCTTCCCTCCCCTCCATCTCCCCCTTCCCTCCCCTCCCCTCCACCCATACCTCCCCTCCCTCCTTTTCAAGGCCAAGGAGCCATCAGGGTTCCCCACTCTATGCTAAGACCAATGTCCTCCCAACTCCCCCCAGGTCCAGGAAGGTGATCGACCAAGCTGAGAAGGCTCCCACAGAGCCCGTCCATGCAGAAGAATCAGAGCCCAGAGCCATTGTCCTTTGCTTCTCAGTCAGCCCCCGCTGTTGGTCACATTCAGAGAGACGGGTTTGGTCGCATGATCCATCAGTCCCATTCCAACTGGAGTTGGTGATCTCCCATTAGTTCTGTCCCACTGTCTCCATGAGTGAACGCACCCTTCTCGTTCCTGACTTTCTCCCTCAAGTTCTCGCTCCTTCTGCTCCTCATCAGGACCTTGGGAGCTCAGTCCAGTGCTCCAATGTGGGGCTCAGTCACCTTCCCCATCTGTCGCCAGCTGGAGGTTCCCTCACGGTCCTGACTTTCTTTCTCATGTTCTCTCTCCTTCTGCTCCTCATCAGGACCTTGGGAGCTCAGTCCGGTGCTCCAAGGTGGGGCTCTGTCATTTTCTTCATCTATCGTCAGGTGGAGGTTCTATGGTGATATGCAAGAAATTCATCAGTATGGCTATAGGAACTGGCCTTTTCAGGCTCCCTCTCCTCAGCTGCCCAAGGAACTAACTGGGGGCGTCTCCCTGGAAACCTGGGAACCCCTCTAGGGTCAAGTCTCTTGACAACCCTCAGGTAGCTCCTTAAATTAAGATATATGCTTCCCTGCTCTCATATCCACCCTTCCTATATCCCAAGCACCCCATTCCTCCGAGCTCCCCCCGCTCTCCCCTTCACACATTTCTCTCCCCATCTTCCCTTGGCCCAGTCTTGCCCAACCCTCAAGTTCCCAATTTTGCCTGGCGATCGTGTCTACTTCCAATATCCAGGAGGATTACTATATCTTTTTTGGGAGTTCACCTTCTTATTATCTTCTCAAGGATCCCAAACTTATAGGCTCGATGTCCTTTAATTATGGCTAGAAACTGAATATGAGTGAGTACATCCCATGTTCATCTTTATGGGTCTGGGTTACCTCACTCAGAATAGTGTTTTCTATTTCCATCCATTTGCCTGCAAAATTCAAGATGTCATTGTTTTTTACCGCTGAGTAGTATTCTAGCATGTATATATTCCACAGTTTCTTCATCCATTCTTCCACTGAAGGGCATCTAGGCTGTCTCCAGGATCTGGCTATTACAAATAATGCTGCTATGAACATAGATGAGCATATGCTTTTGTTGTATGATTGGGCATCTCTTGGGTATATTCCCAATAGTGGAATTGCTGGGTCCTGGGGTAGGTTGATCCCGAATTTCCTGAGAAACCGCCACACTGCTTTCCAAAGTGGTTGCACAAGTTTGCATTCCCACCAGCAATGGATGAGTGTGCCCCTTACCCCACAACCTCTCCAGCAAAGGTTATTATTGGTGTTTTGGATTTTAGCCAATCTGACAGGTGAAAGATGATATCTCAAAGTTGTTTTGATTTGCATTTCCCTGATAGCTAGGGAGGTTGAGCATGACCTTAAGTGTCTTTTGGCCATTCGAACTTCTTCTGTTGAGAATTCTCTGTTCAGTTCAGCGCCCCATTTTTTAATTGGGTTAATTGGCATTTTACCGTCTAGTCTCTTGAGTTCCTTATATATTTTAGAGATCAGACCTTTGTCAGTTGCAGGGTTGGTGAAGATCTTTTCCCAGTCAGTAGGCTGCCTTTGTGTCTTAGTGACAATGTCCTTTGCTTTACAGAAGCTGCTCAACTTCAGGAGGTCCCATTTATTCAATGTTGCCCTTAAAGTCTGTGCAGCTGGGGTTATGCATAGGAAACGGTTCCCTGTGCCCATTTGTTGTAGAGTACTTCCCACTTTCTCCTCTATCAAGCTCAATGTGTTCAAATTAATATTGAGGTCTTTAATCCATTTGGACTTGAGTTTTGTGCATGGTGATAGATATGGATCTACTTTCATTCTTCTACAGGTTGACATCCAGTTATGCCAGCACCATTTGTTGAAGATGCCCTCTTTCTTCCATTGTGTACTTTTGGCTCCTTTATCAAAAATCAGGTGTTCATAGGTTTGTGGTTTAAGATCCGGGTCTTCTATACGATTCCATTGGTCAACCTCTCTGTTTTTATGCCAATACCAAGCCGTTTTCAATACTGTAGCTTTGTAATAGAGTTTGAAGTCAGGGATGGTAATGCCTCCAGAAGTACCTTTATTGTATAAGATTTTTTTGGCTATCCTGGGTTTCTTGTTTTTCCATATAAAGTTGATTATTGTCCTCTCAATCTCTGTGAAGAATTTTAATGGGATCTTGATTGGGATTGCATTGAATCTATAGATTGCTTTTGGTAGAATTGCCATTTTTACTATGTTGATCCTCCCAATCCACGAGCAGGGGAGATCCTTCCATTTTCTGGTATCCTCTTCAATTTCTTTCTTCAAAGACTTAAAGTTCTTGTCAAATAAATCCTTCACTTCCTTGGTTAGAGATACTCCCAGATATCTTATGCTATTTGTGGCTATTGTGAAAGGTGATACTTCTCTGATTTCCCTCTCTGCTTCCTTATCCTTTGTGTATAGGAGGGCGACTGATTTTTTGGAGTTGATCTTGTAACCTGCCACGTTACTGAAGGAGTTTATCAGCTGTAGGAGTTCTTTGGTGGAGTTTTTGGGGTCGCTTATGTATACTATCATATCATCTGCAAATAATGAAAGTTTAACTTCTTCCTTTCCAAATTGAATCCCCTTGATTCCCTTATGTTGTCTTATTGCTATTGCTAGAACTTCAAGCACTATATTGAAGAGATAAGGAGAGAGTGGACAGCCTTGTCGTGTTCCTGAATTTAGTGGGATAGCCTTGAGTTTCTCTCCGTTTAATTTGATGTTAGCTGTCGGCTTGCTGTAAATAGCTTTTATTATATTTAGGAATGACCCTTGTATCCCTAATCTCTCCAAGACCTTTATCATAAAAGGGTGCTGAATTTTGTCAAATGCTTTTTCAGCATCTAATGAGATGACCATATGGTTTTTTTCCTTCAGTTTATTTATATGATGGATTACATTGATAGATTTTCGTATGTTGAACCAGCCCTGCATCTCTGGGATGAAGCCTACTTGATCGTAATGGATAATTTTTCTAATGTGTTCTTGGATTCGGTTTGCCAGTATTTTATTGAGAATTTTTGCGTCAATGTTCATGAGTGAGATTGGTCTGTAATTCTCTTTCTTGGTTGAGTCTTTGTGTGGTTTAGGTATCAGGGTAACTGTAGCTTCATAGAAGGAATTTGGTAGTGACTCTTGTGTTTCTATATTATGAAATACCTTAAGGAGTATAGGTATTAGGTCTTCTTGGAAGTTCTGGTAGAATTCCGCATTGAAACCATCTGGACCTGGGCTCTTTTTGGTAGGGAGGTTTCTGATAACAGTTTCTAATTCTTCGCGACTAACAGGACGATTTAGAGTATTTACCTGGTCCTGGTTTAACTTTGGTATATGGTATTTATCTAAAAAACTGTCCATTTCTTTTACATTTTCCAATTTTGTGGCATACAGGCTTTTGTAGTAAGATCTAATGATTCTCTGAATTTCCTCTGTGTCTGTGGTTATGTCCCCCTTTTCATTTCTGATCTTATTAATTTGCGTGTTCTCCCTCTGCCGTTTGATTAGTTTGGCTAAGGGTTTGTCAATCTTGTTGATTTTCTCCAAGAACCAGCTTCTTGTTTCATTGATTCTTTGGATTGTTTTCTGTGTTTCTATTTTGTTGATTTCTGCCCTCAGTTTGATTATTTCCAGTCTTCTACTTCTCCTAGGTGAGTCTGCTTCTTTTTTTTCCAGAGCTTTCAGGTGTGTTGTTAAGTCTCCAATGAGCGCTTTCTCCGTTTTCTTTAAGTGGGCACTTAGTGCTATGAACTTTCCTCTTAGCACTGCTTTCATTGTGTCCCATAGGTTTGAGTATGTTGTGTCTTTGTTTTCATTAAATTCAAGAAAGACTTTAATTTCTTTCTTTATTTCTTCCTTGACCCAGGTGTGGGTCAGTAGTTGACTGTTCAGTTTCCATGAGTTTGTGGGCTTTCTGGGGGTAGCATTGTTGTTTAATTCTAATTTTAATCCATGGTGATCCGATAAGACACAGGTGGTTACTAATATTTTTTTGTAACTGTGGAAGTTTGCTTTGTTACCAAGTATATGGTCAATTTTCGAAAAGGTTCCATGAGCTGCAGAGAAGAAGGTATATTCTTTCCTATTTGGGTGGAATGTTCTATAGATGTCTGTTAAGTCCATTTGGTTCATTACCTCCATTAAGTCTTTCAATTCTCTGTTAGGTTTCTGTCTGATTGACCTGTCCATTGGTGAGAGAGGAGTGTTGAAGTCTCCAACTATTAGTGTGTGTGGTTTGATGGCTGCCTTGAGTTCTAGAAGTGTTTCTTTTACATAAGTGGGAGCTTTTATATTAGGGGCATAGATATTCAGGATTGAGACTTCATTCTGATGGATTTTTCCTGTTATGAGTATAAAGTGTCCCTTTCCATCTCTTCTGATTGATTTTAGTTTGAAGTCAACTTTGTTGGAAATTAGTATGGCCACACCCGCTTGTTTCTTAGGGCCATTTGCTTGATAAACCTTTTCCCAACCCTTTACTCTGAGTAGGTGTCTGTCTTTGTGTTTGAGGTGTGTTTCTTGTAAACAGCAAAATGTTGGATTTTGTTTTCGTATCCAGTCTCTTAGCCTGTGCCTTTTTATAGGTGAATTGAGTCCATTGATATTAAGTGATATTAATGACCAGTGGTTGTTAACTTCAGTCATTTTTAGTAGTAGAGTTTGTGTGTTTCCCCTCTTCTAGTTGTGCTGGTGAAGGGTCGCTAGATGCCTGAGTTATTGTGGGCGTTGTTGGACTCCTTGGTTTGTGATTTTCCTTCTATTACTTTCTGCAAGGCTGGATTTGTGGCTGCGTATTGTTTAAATCTGTTTTTGTCCTGGAATATCTTGTTTTCTCCATCAATGGTGAATGCAAGCTTTGCTGGGTATAATAGTCTAGGCTTGAATCCATGTTCCCTTAGTGTCTGTAGCACATCTATCCAAGCTCTTCTGGCTTTCATGGTTTCCATTGAGAAATCAGATGTAATTCTGATAGGTTTCCCTTTATATGTTACTTGACCTTTTTCCTTTGCAGCTCTTAATATCTGTTCTTTATTCTGTATGTTTTGTGTTTTGATTATTATATGGCGTGGGGATGTTTTCTTTTGATCCAGTCTATTTGGTGTTCTGTAGGCTTCTTGTACCTTCATAGGAACATCCTTCTTTAGGTTGGGGAAGTTTTCTTCTATAATTTTGTTGAATATGTTTTCTGGGCCTTTGAGTTGTAATTCTTCTCCTTCTTCTACCCCAATTATTCTTAGGTTTGGTCTTTTCATGGTGTCCCAAATATCCTGAATGTTTTGTGTTAAGAATTTGTTAGATTTGTTTAGTTCTTTAATCTGTGAGTTTATTTCCTCTATTGTATCTTCAGAGTCCGAGATTCTTTCTTCCATCTCTTGTATTCGGTTGGAAATACTTGTCTCTGAAGTTTCTGTTCGTTTACTCAGAGTTTCCATTTCCAGTCGTCCCTCAGATTGTGTTTTCTTCAATACCTCCATTTCATTTATCAGGTCTTGTACTGTTTCCCTTACCTGCTTGATTGCTTTTTCTTGTTTTTCTTGTTTTTCTTGGGTATCTTTGAGAGATTTATTTATTTCCTCTACCTTTTTGTTTGTCATCTCCATTTCTTTATGGCAGTTTTTTACCTCCTGTTTAAGGTCCTCTATTATTTTCATAAAGTACTGTTTAAGGTCGGTTTCTTCTATATCTTCTGGGGTAGGGTGTTCAATTCTTGTTGTTTCGGGATGTCTGGCTTGTGGTGATGTCATGTTGCCTTTCATGTTGTTGGAGGAGCTCCTGCATTGGCGCCTGCCCATCTCTTCCTTCAAAAGGAGCCTGGAGGCGTTTGGTGTCCTAGACCAATCTTTGCTGTGACTGAAACTGGTTGGATCTCCCCAGTGCCAGAGGAGGACCTATTCCTTGCGTCACAATCTGAAGAAGCCCACACTCCCTTGCAGGAATCCTCAGACCTGCCTGGAGGCCAGAGTCTGACCCCTTTGGGTGGATGGCCTTAGAACAGGAGCAGGACACCTGAGAACACTAGGGAAATCTTGGGAGACACAAGCCTGCAGAGGGAAGTGGGTGTAGGGGGTCTGTGCTCTCTTCCAGGGCAGGTCGCCCCAGGGTCCGCATTCACTCACCAGTTCAGATGGAATGTCAGGGCACAGGATCAGGGATTCCAGGCAGCCCAGGGTCGCAGCCCAGACAAAAGGGCCAAGGTGGGGGCAGGGCGGGATGGAATACCACACAGCGAACCTGGCAGCACAATCTGAAGGAGCCTGCACCCCTCCGCAGGAATCCTCAGACCTGCCTGGAGGCCAGAGTCTGACCCCTTTGGGTGGATGGCCTTAGAACAGGAGCAGGACACCTGAGAACACTAGGGAAATCTTGGGAGACACAAGCCTGCAGAGGGAAGTGGGTGTAGGGGGTCTGTGCTCTTTTCCAGGGCAGGTCGCCCCAGGGTCCGCATTCACTCACCAGTTCAGATGGAATGTCAGGGCACAGGATCAGGGATTCCAGGCAGCCCAGGGTCGCAGCCCAGACAAAAGGCGGCACATTACTTTTAAAATAATCCCAGAATGAAAATAAAATAAGCAACTAAAAAGGACGGATATTGTTTGGTGGCTTATTTTCCCATTTTGTTTTGGTTATACTTATATACTCCATTGTAATAGTTCATCGGGCAACCTAATTCCTTCAAGGAAATCCCTAGAGTATTTAGAATAGAAAGGACAATCAGGTCAGGCTTAAACTTGATTGTTTCTTTGTTTGTTTTGAGGGGAGAGCTATTTATTTATTTATTTATTTATTTATTTATTTATTTATTTATTCTTACTTTATTTAAAAGATTTTTTTTTTCTTTTTATATACCCAAGACAGTATTCCCTCTCTTCCCTACTACTTCATTCGCAGTAAGGTCATACATAAGCAATTTTCTCAATCTGTAGAATTACAAGGACAATATTTTACTCCCTGATTCAAACACAGATACTTTAGAAAAATGTTTGAAGAAGTAAAGACAATTTTGCCTTGCTGGGCATTACAGATTACTCCTTAAAAAGTACAAAGAGGAGATTTTATTAATTATTTAATTTATAAAATAGGTTTATAGAAAATTAGAACCCCTAAATTAGGAGAGATGGATGGCAGCCCCTTACAAACTTACAAAGATTCCTAGGAAATATTTCCCATCTATCACATGGTTTCTTTAGCAATCTACTATGGCTACTGCTGCTGGGATTAAAGGTTTGTGTCACCACTGCCTGGTGTGTAAGGCCGACTGGCAGTACTTTACTCTCTGACCTTCCGGCAAGCTTTATTTATTAAAATTCAAAATTATTACTGTAGTAAAAAGTATTTCCTATTTATTACCTATTTCATCATATACTATGTGTAACTGGGCACATGTGATTAAAATCAGGTACATTATTGGAAATGACATGTGCAACAGACAAAAAAGGATAAATGTATGCTATAACCTTCCAACAAAAGCAGAGGAACACCAAATTATGCCCCTTAGGCACCAATCAATCCTTTTCTCGAGCCCCACCAAATAGAAGCACTGAGTAACTTAGGACCTTGAGTGTCTTCACTCATTTGACATAGTACCATCGTAACAATGCACCCTCTTTAATCTCTATTATTTATTTGCTATAAATAAAATTATCATGCTTATTTTGCAAATCTTTTTAAGCCCTCTTTTTCAAGAGGTTAGCCAAGAAATCATGAGCCTGGGAACAAATGAGCTATTCTATGAGTAACACAGGTAGTTCTGATATGAATCTTAGTAGAGTGCTTTTGAATCAAGTATGGAAGGCAATGGATTGGTTTACAGCACTAAAACACATAGTACAGCCTTAAAAGGAAGAAAAGAAAACCAACAATAAAGAAAAGAGTAAACACTATATTGACCTGAAAATGTTCTTTTATAATTCTTTGTATTGCTTTAGGTTAAATTTGCTACAGAAGTGAACATAGAAATTTTACTTGTAAACAATAGTCAAAGAAAACTACATTCACATTAGATAAAGTAAATGTTGAAGAAATTAAAAAATATGATTAAAAGGGACATTACAACTTGGAAAAACATCCAACCTAACAGCAATGTGTAACAATCATCTATGGGTATACTCGACTAATGAAGCTAAAAATACTGAAGCAAACAATGACAAATTTGAATGGAAAAACAGTTAAGTAGACAATTATCTTGAGATATTACCATTCCCCTCTTAATAATAGATGAAACTACTTACCAGAGTTACTAAAATATTAAAGAACAATGCCACAGTTCAATGTGATCTAATTGCTACTTATAAAATGCTTAGTATGACAGTAGTAGGTATAATTTCCAAGATTAAATATACTCATTAACAGGATTTAGCCTATCATGGAATATAAAGCAAACTAAAAGATTAGGAAAAGAATTAAACAATGTACATAAAATTTGCTAATCCAGTTTGAAGGAAAAAACCCATAACTGCCTATGGAAGGGAAGTGGCAGAAGGAGAAATCTATACCATTTGTTAATGACCCTTTATAACAAGAATGAGTCAAAACGTATCACTGAGAATAGTATACATTAAAAATTCAAAGAGAAGAGATATTAAAGGCACATGAAAATCATGAATATTCCTACATGTAAACACTTAACCTGTTGTTTCCCTGGTTATTTAAATAATAATTATTTA
The DNA here is from genome assembly GCF_903992535.2 of Arvicola amphibius. Taxonomy (NCBI): domain Eukaryota; kingdom Metazoa; phylum Chordata; class Mammalia; order Rodentia; family Cricetidae; genus Arvicola; species Arvicola amphibius. The sequence goes on from NC_052055.2 coordinate 84,875,448, forward strand.
TTTTTAATAGATTTCTTAAAATTAAAAATTTCATTAAATATATTAATAATTTTATTTACTAAATTGTAAAGAGTGTGTCCTACTCCTTTCACTGAAATGTTTTTGGGTTCTTAGCAAGCTATAAAGAAAACTATGTTTTTAAAGTTGGAGATAAAGTGCAGCTCATCATTCTTAAACTGTAAGTAATGTCATAGTAACTTGTTAGTTTGTTTTCAAATAACTATTTATATAACCCTAAATTTTTTTATTAAATGTATTTGGTAAATTAAGAGAGCTGATCTCCACAATATATAAAGAATTCAAGAAACTAGATAACTAAACACCAAATAATCCAATTAAAAAATGGCATACAGATCTAAGCATAATTCTCAACAGAAGAATTGTAAATGATTGAAAAACATTTAAGAAATTTCTCAACCTCCTTGCTCATCATTTTTATGAGCAAACCTTAGGTGTTAGTTTGTTGTAATCACTCACAAATCTGAGCTCCCAATGTCCAATTGAGGAGGAGAAGTAAGGAGAAGGTGAGAAAGGAAGTCAGGACCATGAGGGGTTGGTCCACCCACTGAGATAGTGTGCCTGATCTAATGGGAGTTCACCAAATCCAGCTGGATTGGGACTGAGTGAGCATGTGATCAAATCAGACTCTCTGAATGTGACTGACAATGGGGGCTGACTGAGAAGCCATTGATAATGGCACTGGGATTTGTCTCTACTGCATGTACTGGCATTTTGGGATCCTAGTCTGTTTGGATGCACTCCTTCCTAGGTCTGGATGGAGCGGAGAAGGCCTTGGACTACCCAAAGGGCAGGGTACCCTGCTCTCTCTTAAGACTGGAGGGGGAAAGAGGAGGGTGAGTGGTGGAGCAGGAAGAGATTAGGGGGAGGGAAGGAAGTGGAAATTTTTGAATGGAAAAATAAATTTAAATAATTAAAAATGCAATATTGTTTATCCAATAGCTTAAGTGCATTTTCTAGCTAGCTCTTATATCCTAAACTAACCCATCTCCATTAATCTGTGTATTTCCACGAGGTCGTGGCCTACTGGCAGAGATTCAGCAGGCTCCAGCAGAGGTGTCTCTGACTCTGCCAACTCTATATATCTCTTTCAGCCTGACTCTACTCTGTTAAGTGATTATCTGAAAGCAGCTTTATTCATTAACCATTAAAAGCAACACATATACAGAAAGACTTCCCATGCAATTTTCTCTTTTCTGTTCAAATAAAAAGGAAGGTTTTAACTTTAATACAGTAAAACTATGTATACCAAAACAGGTGTCAAGCAAGAATTGCAATTGCAATATTTATATTTACTTTATATTTTATCAAAACTAAGGAGAACTATAACTATCTATTCTTCAACTCCAACAAAGACTTCAAGAGGATATAATATTATCTAATAGTCCAAGCAATGTTTTAATCAATGCAGTGTCTTTATGATTATTTGGGGTCTGTGCAGCCAGGAAATGAACAAGCAGTCTCCTACTACAGAGGTATACCTGTGTGTAATTTTAGCAGAAAATTTAAGTAGTGTAGTAGTTGGCTACCTGTACCTTAAGTCATCAAATGCCATTATACAGATCTGAAAAGGATAAATAAATGAGCAGAAGTTAGACAGATTTTTTTTTCAGCTACACAGCTATCCCAATTCTCTCCACAGTCTTTGGTGAATACCAGTCTTAGAAGTAGTATTTGCCTTTAGTTGCTAAGCACAGGATGCCCGACATATTTTTTTTTTTGTGGGGGTAGGGTTTATCTACCTGTCTTGGTATGATAAGATGATCATCCCCAGTGTAGTGCCATTCAGTTTAGGCAGGGTCCAGGGAAATGATGAAGCTAAAAGCAGTTTTGCTGTGTGGGTTACTTCACCATATCCAAAGGTAAGCCTCCAAGAGGAACAGGAGGAAGTTCTGAAGCCATGTGTCTTCTTGGAGGAGTGACAGGATGCTGCAGGAACTGGCATGTCTCTCCATTAGAAGCTTTTTTTTTAAATGTCATACTGTCAGCTCTGTAAAGGGACATTAGAATCAGGGTACCAGTCCTTGTCAGGTATAACTAAATTAGCAATATAAGTTAAGTTTAGGCATATAGATTATTACCCAATCAGTTACAGCTTACCAATGTCAATAGATGCAAGAAGATTAGAAGGAATGTTTTAGCATGTCAGAATTTATTGGAGGTGGAATGCCTTCGTTGTTAGGCCAATACACATGTGTACTCTAAAAAAGATGGTGACTAACCACGTTTATATTTTTCCATAGCTATTGTAATCTGTAGCTACAGGTTTTACAAATTTTAAAACAAGCAAACATACATATACAGAAATAAAACAAGTGTGCTGTGACCACATTATTTGCACATATATTTTAACAGACACACACACACACACACACACAAAAACTCTCTTTTTTTCCAGAAAACTGTTAACCAAGGTAAAAATTCTGGAGTAGGCTACATAATCCAGGTGAGCATACAGGGTGTCCCATTGAGGACCAGATCAGTAGATGCTGTAAGGGAGAACAGAAGAAACACAAGAGCAGAACAACTATGTAGCTAAGAGTAGGGAGCCTGGGAGGACAGATCCTTTGCAGGGAGAATCCCACTGTGACCAGATCACATGCCAGAAATGCAGACAAACAGCAAATAGCAAGAGAAACAGGGCAGGGAAAGCACAGTATTCAGAAACCATTGGCATATGGGAATATTGTTTAATTGTTCCCATGTGAGCAAAAATTTTAAGTATCAAGGACATATGATGTCAGATAGGCCCAATTTAAAAAGATTTTGGAAAGAAGGTCCAAGGGCATTTGGGAATCAGGCCTCAAATTCCAAGGTTCCTATTTCACAGGTCTATTCCATGACCTGAATCCTAACACGACGTGTCCACTTTGGTAGTCTTTGGGGGAAAATAAAAGGATGTGTGTGTGTGGGGGGGGGGGATTTCCTTGAACAGATTGACTTCTGAAAAAGAGATCACACAAGACAAGACAGGTCCTTGACTGGTTCAGGTCAGGAGCTTGGTGAAGCCACATTTTTTTTTTTTTTTTTGCAGGACAACCTAAAAACCACAGGAAGCCCTCGGCTTCTAAGGCAATGACTTAAAAAGGACAGTTTAACGAGTCAAAGTCGATCTTAGCCTGGCAGAGATCAAGGTGTTTCCCAACACATTAACCTCAGCCGGTAGGTGAGAAAAATCACCCCTTAATGAGACCTCCAGATGAAATGTTTCTGTACCCCGATAAGCCTCTAGACTGACACAATAATCCAAATCAGGCCAAATCAAGCCAAATTAGAAAAAGCCCAGGTGTAATTGATACAAACACTCCTAGATGGCTTTCCAGCCCCCAGTGAGGAGATGGGAACGGAAGACCAGAAAACCATGTGTTTGTTCTCTGGGTGACAGTTTAAATACCTTATGGGAGTGTTCTTGAGTACCTCTGGGAAGGGTTTGTTCCTCTGAAAACTTTCTCAGTGGTGGAGTCTGCACTGAAGAAACTCCCAGGGAAAAGCTTGGGGTGGACCTTCCACCCAAACATTACAGATTTTTTTTTGGATATATGGATGCCAATGTCTTGGGTGTGGTTTCTATCCAAACAGGGAGTAGGGAAGTAAAGGGGATAATGATTTTATTATAACACCAAAAACTAGAAATATTGTTGAATTATATAGCATGAAAGCTTAAGCTCGTAACAAAAATTTTCACACATATTGTCAACATTCAACCGACTCTAGCTTAACAGCAATGGACAAGGGTCTTGATTGTCGTATTGCAAGAAAAAAGGTGCTTACAAGTCACGTATAAAGCTCTTTCTTCTACCTAAAACCTTGAATATAAATGGAAGCACAAATTAATTTTAAACTCATTTTCTTTCCATCCAAGCATTATATAGTTAACATTTACTTATTTAGTTGTTGACTAGTATTCTAATTGTAATTAATAAGAGACGTCAGAAACTCCTAAAAATTTTATATGTGCACATACATATGCATGGTAACAAAAGCCAAAGCTCTACTGCTCTGGAAACAAAGGAAAGGAGATATCTTGTCCCCCAAACCTATTAGTTCTAACTTCTTGGAATAGTTTGGTATTTTAGAGAACATAATTAAGTTTAAATTTAGAAACAAAAGTGATTTTCTTCTTGAAGTTTAAATTTCTTTCAAATATATTTGGTTTAATTTTCTCATATTTTATATTGCATTGCTCACATTTTAAGAAGACATTAAATCTGAGTAATCAACAAGTGCAATGAGGAGCTTAAATATTCCTGTTCCATTTCTTTTTATCAAGAGTTGGGATGTCCTCTTCAAGAGTTGTGGTGTCCCCTCCATGGTTCTCTATGTGATAGTTTCTAGATTATCAAGTGGCCATGTAAATGCCAACTGCACAGAAAGGAACAATTATCAGAGCTACTGTGTTTGGAAATAACTATCTGAACAGTTTATGGATGAAACATGTTTCAGGTATTAACGATTTCATGGTGCAAATAACAAGTGACTTTTATCTTTAAAACACCAGGATCTGAGTTCAATTTCTTCATCAAAGGACACTCATTTGAAAGCATGCATGGTTGTGCATTTAGATTTATTCCAGTTCTCAACTCACTGAGGAATTTGAGTTCAAAGTTAGCTTGAAGGTCTCAAAATTAAAACAAGACAAAACACACCAAAAAAAGTTTCCAAGTCTTATCAGCATACCTTAGTCTTCATCATCATGTGTTTCATAAAATAGTGTTTTCTTTAAATTTACCAAGACATAAACTCTATGACCATGCATTTGTCTAACAATGTATTTCTTTTTATTGAAAACATAGTAACAAAGGATTATTGACTTCATTAAAGTATTTAATTTCGTTAGAAGCACAGAACACACACACACATATATATGAATACATATTTTATAACAAAATATATGTGTTACGTTTGAATGTATATGTCTGCATCTGATGTGCAATTGTATGTGGTTACGCTATTTCTGTGTATATTTGTACCTGCACATATGTTGTAGAATGCATGTGAAGGTCATTAAGAAACTTACTGGTATTGGCTCTTGTCCTTCCACCTCATCTGACACAGGGTCTTTTCACCACTGTGTAAGCCAGGACAGATAGCACACAAGCTTTCAGAGATTATCCTGTAACTGCCTCCCCTTTTTCATAGATACATTGACATTTAAGACATGTCAGGTAGTGCATCAAGTTTTTAACATGAGACTTATGGCTTTAAATTCTGGTCATCCAGTTATTTCTCCAGTTCTGAATAGTTTTTATTTCAAAGCATAATACAACATATTCACTCATAAAGCATAAGATGGATGAAAGTATTATATGTTTATGAAAACATGATATTACATTAAAATAGTAGTGAAGAAGGAAAAATAAAATGCCTATTTAAAAAACTTTCAATTAGATATTTTAATTTGTAATTTCTTATTTAAATTAAACACAGCTCTATGCTTTACTATTACATATATGAGATATACACACATACTTAATGTATAACATCAAGCCTATTCATCTCATGTATGCTAGTTGGCCCATATTCACTGTCCATTTTTCTGCATAATGCTCATACCCAGTGCTGTCATTTTATTCTCCTTTGCTGTGATAAGAAACTTGGGGAAAAAAGATTATCGTGGAAGTAGCAGTTCTTTGTGGAGGTTAAGGTCAGGATAGGAACCTGAAGGCAGGAACAAAAGAAGAGACCATGAAAGAATTCCATTAACTGACCTAGACCCCATGGCTTGCTCAGCTTGTTTTGTTATATAAACTAAGGCCAAACTACTCAGGACGGATACTGCCCATGGTAAGTTGGGCTGTCCTGCATCAGTAATTAACTAAGAAAATTCCTGGTAGATATGTGATGGACACAATTATTAAATTGTGTCTCTTCAGGTGAATCTAGCTTTTGTCAACATAACAAAACTAACCAACACTCTCAGTCTGCTTTAAGAGCCGTCTTTATTCACGTCTCTTTTTTTGCCTTTAAGGGCTAATCTAAGATTTTTATTATATTATTCCACAAAATATCAACAAGTTAAATTATAGCAAATAACACACAGAGCCCTCTATGAAAAACCAAGTCAATATCTAAAGCTAGGTAATAACAGAACAGATTACTTGCTTGTACAATTTCCTTACTAGAAGGACACAAGCTGTTTAATTGCTTTGCTTTCTGTCTTTCTTAAGTTTCCAGAGGAAGTTCTTAGATAAAAATACTGCACTGATGTAGTGAAATATTCCTAATATTTTCTTCAGAATTAAAAAAATAAGTTTCTACCATATGAAACACAATCTATATGAGTTACATATGAGTTTATTTATAAAAATATATTACAAATTATCTTTCACCTTTAAGATTTTTTTTGAAGTTTTGTAATTATATTTATGTACAGAAAACTCAGCAGTACATTTAACCCAGTTTAGTGGTGAGTTCTTTGGCCTTTGCCTTTTCCAGCTTGGCAATTCGAGCCACAGATTTAGGACCCAGGACGTTGCCTCCCCAGTGGTGGCGGATCTCATCATATCTGACGTTATAGTTGGTCCTAATAGCTTGAAAAATAGATACATCCCAGCCACTGTTTCCCTCCCTTTTCTTAGCCTCGTTATGACCCACCTTCCCTCTTCCCTAGATCTACTGCCCCTCAATTTCTTATTCAGACAAGGGCAGGCCTCTAAGAGATGACAGCTAAACTGGACAAAACAAGAAACAATAAGACAAAATGGAAGCCATCACATTTAGTCAGGACAAGGCAACCCAATAGAAGAAAAAGAGTCTTAAGACCATTGTCAGAGATACCCCTACTTCCATAATGAGAACCACAACAATACCAAGTTAATAGCTGTAATCTATATACTGAGTGCATGGTATGTGTGGGAGAGAGGGTGGTTTTTGGCCACCCAGCTAGCTTATACCTGAAATAATCACATAGAAAGTGTATTAATTAAAACACTGCTTGTCCCATTAGCTCTTGATTCTTATTGGCTAACTCTTACATATTAATTTAACCTATTTCTATTAATCTATATATCACCACATGGCAGTGGTTTGACAGCAAAGTTTCAGCATGTCTGACTCTGGCAGTAGCTCTACGATTTCTTTCTGACTCTGACCTTTTTACTCCCAGCATTCAACCTAGCTTTCCCTGCCCACCTAAGTTTTGCCTTGCTATAGGTCCAAAGCAGTTTCTTTATCCATTAATGGTAATCACAGCACACAGAGGAAACTCCCACATCAGGTGTGGACCAAGGCAGTCCTGTGTTTACATTTCAGTGTCTGTGAGTCCATATAAGCCCTGCTTAGATGATCAAGTGAGCCATATTGTCTTGCTGTCCTCCATGCCCTCTGAATCCTACAATATTACCTCTTCCTTTTCCAAGGGGTTCCCTGATCTCGTACGGGTGGGATGAGATGAAGATTTCTGACTTATACTCCATCTCTGCCTAAGTCTGGCTATGGGTCTCTGTACCTCATCCTATCTGCAACCTAAGGAAGTCTCTCTAATGATGACAGGACGTGGCATTGATTTATGAGTATAGCAGAATAGATTTATGAATCTTTATTTTTCTTTTGTATTTGTTTATTATTTTACAAGTCACATTTAGTTATATTCTAAGTCTCTGTGCTATCCATTCTCAGGTTTCTGGCTGTTCACAAAGTGTACAGCATGGTTTCCCTTTCATGGCACAGACTTCAAGCTAAACCAAAGATTGGCTGCCCATTTACACAAATTCTGTACTACTATTGTCCAAACATATCTTACAGATCGTACAGATTGTAGGTTGAGTGTTGTGTGGCTAGGTAGGTATCCAGGTTTCTCTTCCCATAGCTTTCTCCAGCCGAAGAGACTTAATGACCTCTCAAATATCCCCCAGTTCCTGCTGTCTCTCCCTGATCTCTCTTCTCTCACAACCCACATGATCCCTCCTACTTGTTACATTACTTCAAGTAATGTAAATCATCAAACACATGATTGCTCTGAGCAAAATGAATTGTTATGAGTACATTTTCATAATGGAAATGATATCTCATCCTTATTAAGTGTTTATCATGAAATCTATGTGTCATCAAAGCCCTCTATTTTCATGACATAAGAACTGCTACTAAAATAGTCCTTTAAAACAGTCATTTAAAATAGTCCTTGGCACAGAAAAAGAGATTCATAAATGAATCACATTCTTCTCCTCATTGCAAAACTGTAGAGTTGTCTTCTCCCTCAAATATGGATTTCCTTAATATTTGTCAACAGAACCATGAAATTTTTGCTGGTGATCATACATGTACAGGTCTAGTTGTCTTATATTCTTAAGGATTATAAAGCAATGAATCATCATGTAAATATGACTAATCCTGTCTCAAATTTTGTTTCTGAAGACAGAAAAAGAAAAAGAATATTTTCCCATGAGTGTTGTGGGATTTCCCTCTTCATGCTATGATTATATTTTGTTACCACTGGTTGGTAAAAGAGATGCTATGACCTATGGCATAGCAGCGCAGAGCTAGGTAGAATAACTAATCTGAATGAAGGGAGAAAGAAAGCAGATTCAGTGAGATGCTGTGTAGCTGACAAAGGAGAAAGATATCACAACCTTACCAGTAGGCCACAACATCGTGGTGATACACAGATTAATAGCAATGGGTTTATTTAAGATGGAAGAGAAAGTTAGAAATAGACCTAAGCTATTGGCTACATGGTGTTATAATTAATATAGTTTCTGTGTGATTATTTGTGTCTGGGAGACAGGGAAACCAAAGCGCAGTTTCCATTTACACGTGAGATATAATTCGACAACTTTTCAATTCACCCCAATTTCTATAAAATCGATTAATTTTATTAGAGTTTGTTTTAAGATAATATTAAACATTTCACACCAAAACTGTTTAAGGACTTTACAATCAGGTAAAATTACAGCCGATAATCCAATTTTAGCAAAACCATTGATCCTAGAATGCAAGTCATTAAGCAAAGGCTGATCCTACCAAGGGGGACCAATATGTCTTTGCAACTTAAGGGGACATTAATAACCAAGACTTAAGTAACATTATGCTTCCTGGATTAGTCTTATCTGCCTAGTTGGGGCTGATAGGGACCAGGCAAACCTTTTAAAATGTTTCATATACTATTTGTTTTCCAGTATCTTGTTTTCTCCTATGCCTCCAAGAATTTGCATAAAGAAATTTAAAATTTCATTACATAACGCAAAGAAACACAAGCTTCCATTTATTAGTTTTGAGGATTGCATTATTTTTCACGAGTTAATAAAGGGGAACTTACTGTAGAGTGGAAATATTAAAAAGTTTAATAACTATCATCCCATGTGTAAATTAAATAATATTTCTTTACCAAATTAATCTAAGTTAAGTATTTATATAATTTCTTAATAGAATATACATACAAAAATAACAACAAAACACTATAAACTTGTATATGTTCTTAGCAATGTAGAAGGCATGGTGTGGTGAGAACTTGGACTTATTATCCCAGGCTAATTAGAACTCAGCTCATGTCTATCCTCATAGTGGCTGTGAAATTTTGTGACAATCTTTCATTCTTATGATTTCTGATGTCTGAAAATATTAATATCAGAATAAAACTTTCCTATAGTCTGTATTAGGAAACACTACAATTAACATAGCATATTATTTGACCCATAGTAAAATTTCAAAGATCTTGTCTTGCTTGGCAGTGGTGGGGCTTGCCTTTAATGCCAACACTCAGGAGGCAAAGACAGGTGAATCTTTGTGAGTTTAGGGTCAAGTCTTGTTCATAAGAACTAGTTCCAGTACAGGCTCTAAAGCTACAGAGAATCCCCATCTTGATAAAACAAAAAGCAAAAATAATGTGTCTTAATTTTCTCATTCATGGATGACTTGCATACATCTTTTGGGTGAATAATAGTATTTTCAGATTTTATGTTACTAATTATTTGTTTCAATGTAATGACCAATAGAAAGTTTTGACCAAAGTCTCCTGAGCCTTCCTTACAGAAGTACCCATGAGATGTTAAAGTGTTTTGTTTCCTTTATTGGAAAATAATTTCCTTTTTTGTCTTAAATGACTCTTTCTACTAATATAATATAAACTTTGACGTATCCTATAGATGAAAGATAACATCAAATTATTCATTATTGTATAAGAGCTTAGAGTTTTATAGGCAGACCAATTGCAATATAATTCCTCTGATAAACATCTGGGATAGAAAATATAGAAAAACCCCATGGATTGAGCTATAGAATGAATTGTGATTGAGTGACCCAGTTCAAAATATAAGAGACTTAATATCATGAGAGAGAATAAGATTAATATTAAAAATGGTCAAAATATTTCTAATGGGGAATACTGTAAATTACTAATCATATTACTGATCATATTAGTTTTCTGAATTGCATCATGATTTCTTATAGTCTTAGAAAATTAAAACTAAACACATTTCCTATGTTGCAGGTGCTGTAAGCCAGCAGTTAGTTTATCCAATTGTCCTGTTCAGAATATCAAAGCAACAATCAAGTGTAATTCTCTGGGACCTTACTCAGGTCTCAACTGCGGAAAGATCAATTTCATGGGACTCCCATGTTATCCTGAGAACTCATTTCTTTGCAGTTGTGATGGTCAAGGTAGGTTGCTTCCTCAAGGCCTAGAAGAACAAAAAAGACTCAGCCAAGTTGAACATTCTACTTTTGTATAATTATGCATATGTCAAGACATAGATACCATTTGCTTCAAATGACCCACTTAAACTTCAAATCACAAGTAATAAATGGTGTTCATGGCTACCACTTTAAAATCTGTCAGAAACATTTATTTTATTTTTTATAAACAGATATTTTGAAAATTTAGAGTTAATGAACATAAGGTAAAAAAAATGGGTATTTTTAAAGTCATAGTATAAAACTTACATACATGTATACTTTATGAATATAAATGTTGGTCATATTAGTTAGACTTATTATTTTCAGGGTATATCTATCAAGTATTATTTATTAAATATACATTTATTATAGTCATAAGTGAGTGGGTTCCTACAGAGACTATAAGAGGGTATCAAATTCCCTGATATCAATCAATGTAATTACTTGGAATCAAACTCCCATCAAATCAAGATAGCAATTGGTTATCTCCATAAACAGTTTTACAACTATTGCATTAGTGAGCACATTATAACAAGTTAGTATTCTAACATGAAAGCTCTAGCATTATATGAAACCACTGAGTTTTTATTCTTCAGTGAAAGTAACTAAATGATAGCTAGAAGGGAGAGTTTTCTGGTTAGTTTTAAGTCGCTATTGTTGTGACCTGCAACAAAAGTGTCTGGTGTCCACAGCAGTGCTATCTTAACACCTAGTTATGATGAGAAACCTAGAACAATGGCAGTAGACTTCATTGTTTTGGATGTCCTTTGTACATTCTGATCAATAGCTCATAGAGAAGGAACAATGCTGACGGTTTGATTTTAACAGTTCATGCATTGTGTGAGCTTCATTGTTCAATAATGTAAAATATATTTTTCAAAGTAGTAATCATTAAAAATAAAAATATAAAGTTTACAAACTAGTAAGGCTTCACAAAGCCTTATTTATTGATGTATATATATATGCACATATACACATATACACACATATATCTGTGTATATGTGTATATATGCATATATATACATATATATATATATCCTTAATTTTTTCTAAACCACCTTATAACTTCCCTTCACATTACCACCCTGTCCTCACTCCTACTTAAAACTTTAGGTCCCATTATTTGCCTTGTGTACCTTAGTATTGCATGATTTATTTTCTTTTCATATTATAATATTTTATTGGATCATAAGATTATAATTTCCCAAGCATGTATTCTACCTTACCAAATGTTAAGTCTTTTTTGGTCTGCTGGCCTCCCCTTGCCAACTAGTCTACTTCCTTCTAGAAACATTGTATACCTAGAATCCTTCCCCTTCATTTCAAGTATATTTGATTATACTATTGTCCTGAATGCAACCATGACAATGAGACATTTCTCATTTCCTAGCTTTTCACATGTACTCCATGGTAACATACAAAATAAGATTTGAATCTAGGACTTTCATATGAGAGACAATGTGTGACATTCTTTTTGGACCTAAGTGACTTAATTCAGTATAACTTTGCCCAGTTCCATTTACCTCACAGAAATTTATAATTTAATTTTTAAACCCGAGTAACGATCTGTTTTGTATATGCACCACATATACTATATATTCATCAGTTCATGAACACTTTGGCCAATTACCTTTTTCCGTATTGTGATGATCTCAAGTATTATTCCTTGACTTCTAAGACCTTGTCAAATCACTTCCCCCATTCCTGTCAGATATTTCAACTGACTTCAGTAACCTTGTACAACATGCAATAAACATTTTAGATCAAGAGCATTACTACACACTTCAAATGAGTAATTTCAGAAGAAATTTTCAATAACTCTAGTTCAAAATATTGTTAAAAATATAAACAGTAATAAACTTAGCCAAGGAGTTCACTGAACACTAATATATTACTATTTTTCAGATATTGTGATGAAACAAGCATGATCAAAGGCAACTTAAGGAAGAGAGAAAGTTTATTTTTGCTAACTGCTTCAAAGGTATGCGATCATCATGGTGGGAAGACATTGTAGCAAGCAGCAGGTGAGGCATCGGATTCAGGAAGAAGGGTAATCGTATCTTTAAATGCAGGCATGAAATGGCAAGAGGGATCTGGAAGCTATATAAAATATATAAACTCTAAAAGCCTGTTCCCAGTGACATCACTAGCAAGCTAGCAATGCCATATTCCTCCCATTAATGTTCCAAAAGTGTCATTTACTGGCAATCAAGTATTCAAATACACTAAGCCTATTTGAGATTTCTCAATCAAGGAACCCCAACTAGTATATATATATATATATATATATATATATATATATATATATATATATATATATATTTGATGAAAGAAATAGAAGGATAATAAAAGAAAATGAGAAATAGCTCATATTCATGGTTAGAAAGAACTAAAAATTTAAATTGTCTACCTATTCTACCTGATATTCATGTTTTTAATAATTTCTGTTCAAGTACCTATTCCATACTCCACAGAAATAAAAGCACTAAAATTAATATATTATCATAAAGATCCCAATCTTTCAAAGCAGAGTTAAGTAAAAGAACAAAGCTGGAGGTCTCTCACTAGTAGGTCTGAAAACTTAGTATAAAGAAGAGAAAGGTACATAAGCAGACATGTCAATTAAGCCAAAGGATCAAAGCAGAGAAACCAGAAAGAACAGAAAGAAATCTTTTTTTTTTTCATGGTTTATTTTTTTATATTTAAAAATTTCCATCTCCTCCCCTTCCCTCCCCTCCTCCTCCCCCTTCCCTCCCCTCCTCCTCCCCCTTCCCTCCCCTCCCCTCCACCCATACCTCCCCTCCCTCTCTCTCAAGGCCAAGGAGCCATCAGGGTTCCCTACTCTATGCTAAGACCAAGGTCCTCCCAACTCCCCCCAGGTCCAGGAAGGTGATCGACCAAGCTGAGAAGGTTCCCACAGAGCCCGTCCATGCAGAAGAATCAGAGCCCAGCGCCATTGTCCTTTGCTTCTCAGTCAGCCCCCGCTGTTGGCCACATTCAGAGAGAGGGGTTTGGTCGCATGATCCATCAGTCCCATTCCAACTGGAGTTGGTGATCTCCCATTAGTTCTGTCCCACCGTCTCCATGAGTGAACGCACCCCTCATGTTCCTGACTTTCTTTCTCATGTTCTCTCTCCTTCTGCTCCTCATCAGGACCTTGGGAGCTCAGTCCAGTTATCCAATGTGGGGCTCTGTCATTTTCTTCATCTATCGCCAGGTGGAGATGGAACCGAGTGAAAGGAATGGCTGTGGAGGATGCTGGGGGACTTGAGCGTGTCGACCAGAAAGAAATCTTTATAATACGTCAATTGATTTTTTGACAAGATGGTGTGAATATTCATTGATGTAATCACAATCTCATCAATTAATGATGCAGGGACAATTCAGTATTCCTATATGCCAAATTCAGGGCGGTGGTGGCGCACGCCTTTAATCCCAGCACTCGGGAGGCAGAGGCAGGCGGATCTCTGAGTTCGAGGCCAGCCTGGTCTACAGAGCTAGTTCCAGGACAGGCTCCAAAGCCACAGAGAAACTCTGTCTCGAAAAACCAAAAAAAAAAAAAAAATTCTAAATCCTATATGCCAAATTCAAAGTTGAATCTTGATTTCACTTTAAAAATCTAACCAATTTTTATAAATCATAGAATAAAATTGTCAAAATACCTCAAAATTTTTTGAAACTCTGCCTCAGAATATGTTTTGAGATAGTCATTTTTTTGTAAAGTGTAAAAGACACAAGAAACAAAAACAGAAATAAGGTTACATAAAACTGAAAGCTTTTGTTACAGCAATAAAGTGATTGTTCAACAGAGTAGGGACAACATTCAGAATGACAGCCAATTTTATAAACCATATAGGTGTTAAGAATTTAATATTCCAAAACTGATAATTAAAATTAGTCACTAACAATACAACACAACCACCAACAGCAACAAAACCAAACAACTCTGATCATGACTGTAATCTAAGCTCTCTGGAAGCCTCATAGAAGGACTGTGAGTTGTAGGAAATAGTGAGCAATAATATAATGCCCAGTCTTAAGTGAACAAACAAAACTTAAAACAGAAAAAACAAAATGCATATTAAAGAAACAAAATACAAAACAAAGGAAAAATCCTAATCTGTCATTACTGCAAACTTGGTGACATCGGAGAAGGAAAGATGAGAAACGGTGCTGAGACTATAGGAGCTTATTGCTTTTGCATCGTGTTTGAGGTCAGCTTCTGATACCGTCTTAGGATGACTATTGATTTTACATATTATTTATTAGACAATGGTCTCAAAAACATAAAGGCTATATATTACATTGTAAAATTGCTCTTATTTCAAATATCATACATAGAATGTATAAAAATTTACATGTAGTAGACTGTAATTTTAAACTCTGAAGTATTTGGTGATTTAACTTTAGCAGTGAGAGTGGAAACATATCAGATGAATTATGTTTTCTGAACTAATATGTTGGAAAATAATGTTTTAGCGTCATTATGATGCTCTCAGTCTTTAATCTTTATTTTATTTCCAAGTACAATTGTAATTGAATCTAAGGTTTCATCTCATTAATGCTAAGGCATAGTTGTAAAATTCATTATTGATTTAACCTATAGTGTTGAAAACCCATCTGTAACATTTTAGCTTCTTTTGTCAATTAATAAGAAAGTCAGCATTTTTACATATTTCTATTGGGAAATTTAATACATTTTTAAAACAATGAACAATTCAAATATCAAATCAATCAAATATTCCATATTCTATATATAATTCTGAATCTCAAATAGAAATATATTCAAAGAATTATATTACATATAGCAAAAATTCATGAGGATATGATTGTAAATTTTAAGGAATTAATTTATTCATTGAATTTTCCTTACTTTGTCATGTGAGCCACCATTTTAGCTCTGAAGCTTAGTTTTAGAACTGAGAACTATCTGTCTCCTACATGAACAGAGAGCAACTGCAGCAGTTTTTACTCCATGAAAAGCAACATAAAAAGGAAATTCAGAAGTGATTAACTTGTCAAATGGAAGTAGCCTTTAAGTACATAAGAATATAGATAGACAGCGGTGAAGTTTGAACTATCTGAGGTGCCCCCGCCAGTAGTACTACAATCTATCCCTGATGCATGAGCTAACATTTGGAGCTCATTCATTCCCTATAATAGGATGCATGCTCAGCCTTAATGCAGAAAGGAGGGGCTTGATCCTGTTGCAAGTTGTTGTGCCAGACTTTATTGAATTCCCATGGATGTTGTTACCTACTGGGAGGAGTGGATGAAGGGTGAACTGTGGGAGAGGAAGGAGTTAGGAAGAGGAGTAGGAGGGAGAGCTATGATTGGAAAAAATGAAATTTAAAAAATAAATAAATGAAAATGTAAAAAAATAATATAGATAAAGATGAATTAGCTGAGTTGTGAAGAAATTTCTTATAGGCAAGAGATGTAAAAATGTTACTAAATGGACATATAACTATGGACAATTTCATTCAAACATTCTAGAAATAATAAAATCTGTTCACTTTTAAAAGAGAAAATGCAAATACATTTTATTTTCTAACAAATTTAAAATCAGAGTATAAGATCCCAAGAAATGTATTACCAATTTCTTATAATCTGATTATATATTTGTTAGAAAATACTTAGAAAGAAATGAAGAAAATAATTGTTAAATGAAAAATAATACAATTTGAAAATTTATCTGTTCCTCCTGTTTGTGTAACTCTATTGAACTATAATAATGATGCAAATTATTTCTGATATGTTATTTTAATAACTTCATTGTAAAATATGTTTACAGCTTATACCACTGTGATCTCCAATTCCATCCCTGCAGGCTGTCATGGAAGAGTTACAAATGCCCAGCAAAATTAATATTAATATAAACTTCTGAAGTCAAAGAGATCATTTAGGTTCTTCAACTATTTATTTATTGGTAGACAAGAGAGACCACTACATTTCTTTTTTATCCCCCACTCCCTTGGATCTGTACCAAATCCAGATTACTTAGAGGAAAAATATGAACACAATGTTTCATAAAAGGGGGAACAAAAGTAACAGTGGAGAATATGAGCCTTTGTTCCAGGTGTGGAGGGGGTAGAACAGTGAGAGAAAGTGTGCAATGCGCGCTGTAAAGGACAGCTACCAGGCCTCTGGTTTCTCATGCCCCTCTGTGTGTCCTTTGATTTGGACGTAAAAATCATTGCTCTTCTGTGGGTGTAGACAAGGGTAATTCTCATCCAGGGGTCACAAGACTCCTTTCAGGGGAAATTCAAAATGTTTTTTTTGTTCATGTTATTTTTCAGCTTTCTTCTCTGTGAAACTTTAAAAATGACATGCACTTTTTTCTCCTGAGTGAGTGTTAAACCTTGTTGAGAATAAAAATGTTTCCACTGCAAGAGCCTCCCAGACCATGGGCTCGCATACGGCACAGAAAGTCTCAGGAAACAGTTTATGCAAAGTCATTATATTACTACGTCTCTTGCAGGCAGTCATGACATATTAGAGTACCAAACTGATTGTCAACATGACACACATGGTGTCCTTTGATAGTTACAGGTATTTGAGAATTAAAAATTCAGACTAGTTAAAGTTTCAATAAATGTATGTTTTTGAAATATACAATTTTTTTGTTTCCAGTTTATTTATTTTTTATTAAAAATTGCCATCTCCTCCCCTCCTCCTCCCCCTTCCCTGCCCTCCCCTCCACCCATACCCCCACTCCCTCCCTCTCCAGGCCAAAGAGCCATCAGGGTTCTCTACACTATGTTGAGTCCAAGGTCCTCCCAACTCCCTCCAGGTCCAGGAAGGTGAGCAACCAAATTGACAAGGCTCACACAGAGCCCGTCCATGTCGTAGAGACCAAGCCCATCGCCATTGTCCTTGGCTCCTCGGTCAGCCTCCACCATCAGCCACCCTCAGAGAGTCCGATTTGGTCGCATGTTCCATCAGTCCCATTCCAAGTGGACTTGGTGGTCTCCCGTTAGTTCTGTCCTGCCGTCTCAGTGGGTGAACGCATCCCTCATGGTTCTGACTTTCTTTCTCATGATCTCTCTCCTTCTGCTCCTCATCAGAACTTTGGGAGCTCAGTCCGGTGCTCCAATGTGGGGCTCTGTCTCTATCTCCATCCATCGCCAGGTGAAGGTTAAGGCTCACAGTGAGCCCGTCCATGCTGTAGAGTTCACATTCATTGCCGTTGTCCTTGGTTTCTCAGTCCTCCTCCACCGTCAGCCACATTCAGAGAGCCCGGTTTGGTCCCCTGTTCCATCAGTCCCATGCCAACTGGACTTGGTAGTCTCCCGTTAGATCTGTCCCACCGTCTCAATGGGAACATAGGGGTGGGGTGGAATGGGGGGAGGGGGGATGGGGCGAGAAAAGTGTGAAGTGGAGGATGGGAAGAGCTTGGGGGAATAGGATTGTTGGGATATAGGAAGGGTGGATATGGGAACAAGGAATTATATATCTTACTTAAGGGAGCCATTCTAGGGTTGGCAGAGACTTGACTCGAGGGGTTCCCAGGTGTCCAGGAAGACGCCCCCAGCTAGGTCCTTGGGCAGCTGAGGAGAGGGTGCCAGAAATGTCCAGATCCTATTGCCATACTCATGAATATCTTGCATATCACCATAGAACCTTCACCTGGCATTGGATGGAGAAAATGACAGAGCCCCACATAGGAGCACCGGACTGAGCTCCCAAGGTCCCGATGAGGAGCAAAAGGAGGGAGATCATGAGCAAGGAAGTCAGGACCGTGAGGAGTGCGTTTACCCATTGAAATATACAATTTTTAATTTTGTATTTTAAAATATCCTACATAATATTGCCTAATATAAACTCTGACTCCAGCATTTTTAAAATAGGAAATTAATTCCAAGGCTACTCTTTTTCCATATGAAAATGTAATCTTTCCAATAAGAACTAAATAATCAAAAAAAATTCTCAGGTATGGAAAATCTAAGTTAGTGTCAGACCTTTACAGATCTGAGTGAACTGAACTTCAGTGTAAGAAAATGCCAAGTTTGATACACTGAAATGAGTAGAACAGTCCGCTGTAGGTCCTATCATCAAGAAATTTCTAGTTCAAATTCTCTTCACATTCAGAACTGCTATAGACCAAAATCCTAACCCTCTAACAGACTGTAGGTTTTCAGTGCTCCAAAGGCTTAACAATCAATTCATAATTCCATCCTTTGTGTGAATTGGTGGAGGGGGACGAAGCACAATCCCTGTTACTGTAAACCTCTTCTAGGATTACGTTTTGTTCACTGCCCTTTTCAGTCAACTGTCACAACTATTTTCAAACATGGCTTTCTCTGGACATTCTTTCCCATCTTCCCTGTGGGCATTTATTACTGCAGCATAACTTAGAACACCAATTATCATGATGAGTTTTATGCATCAGCTTCCTACTCACACCCCTGATAAGGCTCATACTGAAAGCATCAATTAATTTATTTTCATATACCTACTACTGAGAAAAGAAGTGGACATGAAATTAGTACGCTGTTTACTGCAGAATAAAACAAGTGTTCACACACCTATGTTTCTATGTTTATACTACTTTAAAGTATATTGGTGTGCTTTTATTTCATTGACAACCTATAAAAAAGAACAGCTTAAATATCAATTGAATATAAATCCTGATAACATAAGGAATCAAATACTATTTTCTTATAATACTAAGGATGACCATATTAGGTATTTAATCCAATGAGAAAATAACCAAGCTCTTATACACATTTTTGATAAAAACCATTTTAAGAAAAATTATACAAAAAGGTAATTTATAAATGTAAATACATTGAAAAAATATTTAATTTAATATTTATCATATAGCAGTGAAAATGTCAAACATGTTCTTGGGCATTTTGAAGAACTCTATTGCCTTTCTTTTTTTAATATTTATTTATTATGTATACAATATTCCATCTGTGTGTATGTCTGCAGGCCAGAAGAGGGTACCAGAACTCATTACAGATGTTCGTGAGCCACCATGTGGTTGCCAGCAGAAATTGAACTCAGGACCTTTGGAAGAGCAGGCAATGCTCTTAACCACTGAGCCATCTCTCCAGCCCCTGTATTGCCTTTCTTGCTTATATCCTATTTAACCTGTCTTTCTAGATACAATGCTTAAATATACTAAGATCAGCACCAGATCTGACCATTGCAAATTCTTTATATTCAACATGTTCTAAATGTTCTACAATCACATAGGGGAAGAAGCTTGCTTTAATATTCCTAGAGTATTCCAGTGGAGATGCCCATGGTCATGTAGGTGAGAAAGGGAAGAATTTGAGAGCAAGTATCCATTTAAGGATACGCTGTTTTAGAACCTTCCTCTTTATTTTTATTCACTTATTTCATTTACATCCCTGTTGCAGCCTCCCAACCCCATCCGTTCTTCTCAGTCCCTCTCTCCCATATTCCCCTGTTCCATCTCCATCCACGAAAGGGCAAGTCTCCTATGAGGATCAACAAAACATGGCATATCAAGTCGCAGTAAGATTAAAATCCTTCCTCTGTATTAAGGCTTGGCAAGGTGACCCAGTATGAAGAGGAGGGTCCTAAAAAGCAGTAAAGGAGTTGGAGACAAACCTTGTTCCTGTTAGAAGTTCTATAAGAGGTCCAAGCTTCACAACTGTTACACAGATGTAGAGTGCTTAAGTCAGTATTGTGATGGCTCCTTGGTTGTCCATTCAGTCTCTAAGAGACTCTATGAGCAGAGGTTAGTTGATGGTGTGAGCTTTTCTCTGGTGTCCTTGAGCACCCTGTCTCCTACACTCATTTATCATTCTCCTCTGCAGGTTTATCTCTCAGCCTAATGTATTGCTGTAGGTCTGCATCTGCCATCATCAGTTGCTGGATGATGACTCTCTGATGACAATTGGGTCAGGCCCCAATCCTTTCACAGGAGAGAGGAATCTGTGGTGACTGATCCACTATTTCTAGAAGTCTATGCTTGAGTCCTTCCCATAGACATCTGGGGTTTCCTTGTGCCAGACTTCTGCAGGACCCAAAAATGCCCCCTTGCTGTTCACACTCAGAACTCTCCCCTCCCCTGTCCCACCCCAAACTTATCGCTCCTGCTCCCATCCCCATATGGCCTGACTACTCATGAAATCTCATCTGTTTCCCCTTTTCAAGGAGATATGTGTGTCCACACATCAACTCTCCTTATTACCTAGTCTCTTTTCATATCTGGATTGTAGCAAAATTATGTGTTATTTTCCAACCAATATCCATCCACTTATCCATGAGTACATGCCATGTTTTTTCTTCTGGGTCTGGGATACCTCACTCGGGATGAGATCCTTTTGTCTTCAGATATCTTGATCTCCTTGTTTTTATCAACTGAGTTAGACTTCCGTATGTAAATGCACCACCGTTTATCGATTCATGGCAGAAGGGCATCTCGGTTGTTTCCAGGTTATGGCTATTGCAACTATAGCTGCTATTAGCCTAGTTGAGCAAGTGTTTTTGTTGTATGATTAAGCATCCTTTGGGTATATGCCCAAGAGTGGTGTAGTTGGGTCCTGTGGTAGGTTGATTTCCAGTTTTCTGAGGAATTGCCACACTGACTTCCAAAGTAGTTGTAAAAGTATTCACTCCCACCAGCAATGGAGGTGTGCAACTTTATTTTTTTAATATTCTGAGGGGGGAGGCAGAGAGACAGAGAAAGAAGGAGGGAGGAAGAGAGGGAGGGAGGGAGGGAGGAAGGGAGGAAGAGAGAGAGAGAGAGAGAGAGAGAGAGAGAGAGAGAGAGAGAGAGAGAGAGAGAGGAGGTGTAGTTATGCACATGACTTCAGTCCTGGAGGAGGCTAAAAGAGGCTGTCATGTTCTCTGGTGGTGGAACTGTAGGCGATTGTGGGGTGTTTTATGTGGGTGTTAATAACAGATGTTCTCTAAATACTGCTTAGACAACTCTCCAATATCAAATTTGTTTCTTCCCTTTATTTTTTTCTTATGCATGAAGACTCACTATGACATAACTACTTAGCAAAATAATAATTTTGGTCCTATAAAATGAAAGTTATTTATAATTTTGGGTCACCTATTGGTTCTAGCATAGTGAGCAATAAGTATTCTATCATTACACTATGATGAAAGGTAGTTGATTTTCTCCTCTGCTCTTTATTTAGTTTTTAATAAAATGTGAAGCTTGAGATTTATCCCTTTCTCCATAATTATAAAATGATTTAATGTTTTCTGTATATGCTACCAGCATATATAACTGTATATCTACAGTGTTTATCATATGTGGTGCAGCTTTAATACAAAGACAGAAAAGAAGTTCTTACAAATATTAATTTGGAATTGCATAATGGCCAGTGCTTTCTTAAGTTCAAGTCATCAGTGGACTAAAATGTATTTACAATTAGTAGCTTGTAATGTTAATTACATTATAAAGAGCAGACCATTTAACATAGTAAACACAAATATTGTTCAGTGTCTTTTGACCCAATTAAAAAATAAGAGTTCCTGCAGATTTAGTTTAGCCTTCTATTTTATTATTTATTTATTATGAAATATAGTTTATTTCATAAGCCTGAAAGAAATGTAGAATTTTTTTTGTTTTTTTTTTTTTGTTTTTTCGAGACAGGGTTTCTTTGCAGCTTTTTTAGAGCCTGTCCTGGAACTAGCTCTTGTAGACCAGGCTGGCCTCGAACTCACAGAGATCCGCCTGCCTCTGCCTCCCGAGTGCTGGGATTAAAGGCGTGCTCCACCACCGCCCGGCTAGAAATGTAGAATTTTGAAATAAAGTATGTTCATTAATAATTCCATTTTAAAATTAGTTTCTATCAACATTTTGATGACTATTAACATTTTAATTTTTATCATATCTCATTGTGAAAATTTACAGTAGAACTATTTTATGCTTAATGTTTTTTTTTAAGTCAATCTTACTCTAGAGTTCATGAGATTTGCTTAGGTAAGTAGACAATTGAATGCTACTTATTAAGGTTTTACTCCACAAAACACTACACCAAGTGATAAAAAATAACTTGTTAGAATATAGAGAAATGCTAAAAGTGTTGCCTTTCCTACTTATGAAGAACAAAGGGATACTGATCTATTTATTGTATTTGAATGTTCTTTAAGAGAGAGAGAGTAAATCTGAATTTTTAACTGTAATATGAGGCAATAGCATTGATATCTATATTAAATGAAGTCATTTTTTTTTCATTTTACAATGAAAAGGTATTTCTGAGCCTCTAGTAGAGTGCTTTTCAACCTCTAGGGCTTGACCACTTTGGGTTGAGTGACCCTTTCACAGGGGTTGGGTATTAGATAGTCTACGTATCAGATACTTTCATTGCAATCCATAAAAGTAACAAAATTACAGCTATCAAGGAGCAATGAAAACAGTTTTACGGTTGGGTATCACCACGACATGAGGAACTGATGTAGGGACTTCAGATTATGAAGGGGGAGAAACACTGACTAATCAAATGTTTCTTGGAATCTCTAGCCTTTCTGATTCTTACACTCTTGCTTTCTTAATTCATCAGACCCTCAGGAACTCTGATTGTGTTTGGGATGCATTCTTTGCATGGATTTATTACTTGTTCCCGGAAGAATGTCATTCATCAAAATGTGTAGAGAAAGAGCATATTCCACATTTCATTCTCCATTTTAACAGTTTAGCTATGACTCAGTACTCTCAGATTAACATCTAATCTAATGCATTCTGACTTAACATAGGAATCTTTACTATGTAAATTGATGATTCAGTGAATAAGAAAGTTCTGTGACAGCTTAAGTTTCTGAAACACAGTTCCTCTAGGCGTTGATATTTATCCCAGATACTGTTTTGCTTTTTCATGATCTATCATACTTAGTACAGTAGAAGCAATGCCTGTTGAGGAATGTCAAACCATGGTTGTGTACTTTGCTATGAAAAAATATCTAAATTAGAGAAAATTAAACTTTTGTTCTTCTCCTGAGATTTAATTCCAAGTTTTTTCATCCTTTCATTAAAGGCTACATTTCCTCTCCTCTGTGTTCCGAAGTAATAGAATCCCCAGCTTCAGCAATTTTAGTTAAGCTGCATACCCTGGATCACACCCTAATCATGCACTGTTTAAAATGACCAAAACTTTGCTCTTACATTAAGTGCTCCCCTCCCTGTTTCTATAATATCTTCTGAAATTTTGTCTTTTTTTTTTAAATTTCAACTGATATCTTAATCTCTTTTATTTTTTATTTTATTGATTTTTACTGAGCTCTACATTTTGATCTGCTCCCTTCCCTGTCTCTCCCTTTCCCCCTCCATATGCCATCCTAAATTACTACACCCAGCAAAAATATCAGTAACTATAAATAGTTTCTTTTTTGTGGCCTGAAATTAACTTTTCTATTCAAACATTTGTGGAGATCTCATACTAGCAATTGAACAGCACACCTGAAATCTTTAGAAAAATAAGCAAATACACATGAGAGGAGTAGATGGTAAAAAATAATCAAAGGGAGAAGTAAAGTCATAACATAAACAAAGAAAAGGTACAAAGAATCAATAAAGCAAAGTGAAGAGCTAGTCTAAATTTTAATCAATAAAAACCAGGTTTCAGATATCTGGGTAAAACTAGATCAGAGAATTGAGAGCAGCTGCAAGTTTCTTCCTTCCTCTCTTATTCCTCCATCTAAAAAGGTGCTGAGATTAAAAGTATGAGCTTCTCAAGTGCTGGAAATTAAGGTGGGAGCTACCTTGGCCTGGCCTCTATGGTTAACTAGTGGATATCTCTGCCCTCTGATTTCCAAGCAACCTTTATTTGTCAGAGAACCAACAAAGTGCCACACAACATTTCTCCCTTTTGGTCTAAATGAAAAGTAAAGTTTATAACTAACAGCAAATAACATAAAGTAACTACATACAAGTATACACAATAAAAATTACATTAACTGTGTCCAGTTTATTTGCATTTGAAAAATTCAGAGAAAATGCTTTATTATCCCATCTTGATATCCAAAGTGTTGTAGCTAATTCACTTTCTACCCTAACTTATATAATAACCCAAAACTATATTTTTGTTTTGTTTTGTTTTTCATTTTTTAGAAACAGTTTCTCTGTAGCTTTCCAGACTGTCCTGAAACTAGCTCTTATAGACCAAGTTGGCCTCAAACTCGCAGAGATCCGCCTGCACCTGCCTGTTGACTTCACCCCTGTTTTCTAGTCTCTTTGGTGAATAAAAAAAGATATTCTGCAGGGTATGGAAAGAAACACCTGTTCTCCAACTCAGCCACACAACCCTCGACTTACAATCTGTCCTGCCTGCAAGATGTGCTGGACCTATGATGGAGCAGAAGTTGTGGGAGTAGCTAAACAATGTTTGATTTAAGTTGAGACCCAAGTCAGGAGATGGAGCTCATGCCCTACACTACCAGGATAGCCAGGAACTGGAGACTGGATATCCCAAAAACATAGGGTGGCAACACAAGTGGCACAAATATAAAATCAATTAAATGATTTCCTATTGCTATTCTGCTATAGTTATAGGTTGGTGCCTTATCCAGTATACATCAGAGAGGCTTCTTCCAGCAGTAGATAGGAGTGTGTACAGAGTCTTGAAGTCAGACATTAGGCATAGAAAAAGTCTAAATTAGAAGTCTCTATCAGGCTCCTCTCCTAAGAAGTCAAGGACACTATGGAAGAGTGGGAGGCAAGATTGTAGGAGTCAGTGAGGATTGAGGACACCAAGAGAACTAAATCAAGTAAACAGTCTTCATATGGGTGACAGTGACTGAAGCTAAAAGTAGCAGACCTGAATTTGTCTGCACCCTGTGAGGATATGTTATGGTTGTCAGCTTGGTGTGTTTTTTGTAGAACTGCTAATGGGAGAGGGTATATCTTTGACTCTTTTTCCTGCTCTTGGAACACCATTCCCCGTGTTGGGTTACCTTGTTTGTAACAATTATCTAAATTATTCTATTGTTAATAAAACCTTGGGAGTCAGATAGTAGAGTATTAACCTGGTGAATCTCAAAAGTAACAGAGAAAAGTCAAGCTTACTGTGGTCGGTGCTTTCCCAGAGATCCAAATGACTTGTGAAATTTCTAAGCCCCTCCTCCTTCTCTGCATCCTTCTGTCCTCATCTGAGTCAGAAAAAAAAAATCCTCCATGGTTAATACTGGCCAGCTGCTCATGGACTTGGTCTTCTGATTGAAGGTTCAGTTTATTGACAGATTTGGTGAGAGAACAAATAACTGTCTACAAGATTTGTGTGCTTAGACATTAGGGCTTTTGCCTTGTCTTCTTGTATCTTGTTTTGCCCTATTTGACTGAGTCAGTTCTTCTCTAAAGAGGAAAAGGAAGGTGAGTGAATCTTGGGGAGAGGGAAAGTGGGGGTAGCTTGCATAAGTGGAGAGTGGGAATATTGTGGTTTGGAAGTATTGTGTGTGAAGAATCTATTTTCAATAAAAAAATCTGTTGTAAAAATAATAGTTCACCTTTATGATATTTTATAATTATTTGCTAAAGATATTTAACTTATACTCCATTCCTAACCAAATCCATGTCTTTAAATGTTTTGAGGAAGCTACTCGGTTTTATATGTTATCTAAATTTTATAGAAATTTGCTAATAAAATGATGTTGAATTTTGCTAGGAAAGAAAAGAAAAAAAATGAAGAATGAGTGAGTTGCGAAACTTGGCACCCTCTCATTGTAAATGGATCTTAACAAAACTGCTTAATGGCCTCCCTAATACATGGAGAAAACATATTTGATATTACCATTACTGGAAACAGAATGGTGTATACCAGAAGTTAGAAGTATCAGATTATGGGTGGGGAAATTTGATTAAAAACAATTAATAAACACTTTTAAATACAATTAGGAATAAGAAGTTCTTTGGGCAACTCCACAGTGTAGAAAGTACAGATAATAATAATGTATTATATATGTCACAAAGCAAGAATAAAGACTTTTGATAATTTCCAACTTAAAATTGAGTAATGAATGTGTTCAACCTACTGTACATAAAACTGTAAAAAAACTCATAGATGACTATTTGATACCCTGACAACATACACTCCAATAATACTATACTGAAAGAATAGACCATATTGAGAAAGATATGTGCATATAGGTACATTTATATTCATATAATAATAGTAAACAAATAATGAGGAGATAAATTTGACGGAGAGTTGGGAGAGAGGGATTGGGATTTGTAAGGGAAGGGGGAATGTTGTAATTATAACCTCAAAAAATTCTCGTGGAGCTTTATTAATGAAAATATTTATATTTAAATGACATTGAAAAAAAATTTAAAAATTAGTTTTTAGAAAGGAATTTTATAATTTCAAAGCTATAGAGAAGAAGCTAGTAAGAAATAACAAATGAGAATTGTGAAATCAAAGATATCAATAGCACATCACTGAAAGAAAATTGGGGATACATTTTGCTTTCTAGTTACTTTTAGATTAATCAGTAAGTAATATCATCCAATTTATCAAGATTTGTAAATATCTCTTAGGATTTTGTGGAGAGAAAAGAGTTTATAATCAACAGACATCTTTTATTTGCATAGTCCATATTTGTTGATTTGGGAAAGGTTCTACCTAAGTTAATTCCTTTTCACAGTATATATGAATTGGTACCCTCAATCATTTCTTCTGAAACATTTTATGATTATCCATTAAGGTAAAGTCGTGATTTGTGTATCCTCCTAATTGGTAACAGGCTCCAAAAACAAATAAGCAAAATCCATGCTTGTATAGGAATTTTTACAGTACCTTGTTGGATAATTCCCTGGTT
The DNA here is from genome assembly GCF_903992535.2 of Arvicola amphibius. Lineage (NCBI taxonomy): Eukaryota > Metazoa > Chordata > Mammalia > Rodentia > Cricetidae > Arvicola > Arvicola amphibius. The sequence goes on from NC_052055.2 coordinate 84,902,821, forward strand.
ACTGTGGATATAGCTACAAATATTCTTCAGTCAACATCTCTCACCAAATGCTCTTAAGACTTATTTGCATTTGGCAGGCAGCCTTAATGTAGATTGCTTAATTAGAAATCTAATTTCTTCATCATGCGCATGTGTCTACATACAAGCCTGAATGAAGGTATAAGCAGTTAATGGGAATCCACTTCAAAGACACTCATTAAATGCTTGAAAACCATGGTAGAGAGGTCAGGATGATTAGATAACAAGTAGACATCCACTGGGGAGCTAATATCATTATTTTTAGGTTGAAAATATAACCTTTCATGTCAGAGTGTTCTTTTGACTCTGGCACTAACTGCCTCTAGACAGTCTGCATCGCTCTATCTGTAGTGTAATGTTTTACATATTCAGCTTTGATCCATTCTTTAAAAGAAGCACTGGCTGAAGAGCTACAGGCAATTAATAGCTACTGAAAGAAGGAGAATTCATCATTACCAGAAATGAGTTTCCCTAATTGGTTATCCAACATCAAGTGGTCAGTCCTAAAAACATGCATAGGAGAAACACGGAATAGCTTCAGGAGGATGTATTTTATACTTTTACATATGCGTATACATTAAAATCAGTACTATTTTTTAACAGTAATTTAAAATACATGTTAAATGCTAAGAATTTTTTTTTTTTTTCTGAGACAGGGTTTCTTTGTAGCTTTGGAGCCTGCCTTGGAACTAGCTCTTGTAGACCAGGCTGGCCTGAAACAAAGATTCACTGCCTTTGCCTCCCAAGTTCTGGGATTAAAGGCATGTGAGACCACTGCCTGGCATAAAATGCTAAGAATTTTGAGAAGGAGTTCCAGAGATAAGACAGGGAAAAGATTGGAATGAGGGAGAGTGTTATAAATGATTTAAAGTGATATCATTTTTTTTCCCTTTAGGGTCGTCTTTTTTAATTAATTAGTTAATTAATTAACTTTTTCCACCTGACCACAGTTTCCCCTCTCTCCTCTCCTCCTAGTCATTCCTTTCCACTTTCCCTCTGCTCCCTCCTTCCACACACCCTACATTTATTATGTAAAAGAGCAGGCCTCCCATGGATACGAAGAACACATGCGCACATGCCATACCAAGTTGCAACAAGACTAAGCACCTTCCCTCATAATGAGGCTAGACAAGGCAACCTGTTATAAGGAATAACATCACAAAAGTCAACAGAAGTATCAGAGTGAGACACTGTTCAGAGTCCCTGAAGACCAAGCTACATAATTGTAACATATATGCAAAGGTCCTAGGTCATCCCATGCAGGCATTGTCGTTGTAGATTAAGTCTCTGTGAACCCCAATGATTCCAAGGTAGTTGGTTTGTGAATTTTCCTGTGGTGTTCTTGACCCCTCTGTATCCTACAATCCTCCCTCCCCTTTTACACAGGATGCCATGAGTTCTGCCTGATGTTTGACTGTGGGTCTCTGTTTCCATCAGTTGCTGGATGATGCCTCTCTGATGACAAGTGGGCTATGCACCAATGTGAGTATATTTAGCACAATATCCTTTGTCATCATTATACTGACATTTCTTTCTAGTAGTGCTTTACTCTAGTCTAGGTCTGTGGGTCATCTAGCCTCTTGATTGTGGCACTTCAGGCAGTTTCAGAGATGGGCTTACTCTCATATTGTACGACTCAGGCTGGACAGTTATTGGTTGACTACTACCAAAATATCTATGCCATCCTTACTCCAGCCCATCTTGTAGGCTGGAAAGAGTGTAAGTAAAAGGTTATATGGCTGGGTTAGTGTCTCAGTACCTCTATTGAAAGTCTTGCCTGGTCATAGGTGATCAGTTCAGACTAGGTATTCTACTATTGCTAAGAGTCTTAGCTGGCTTCATCCTTGAAGATTTCTACCTTACCCTGAAATGACCTCTACCCTTTCCAGTGTCTCACTCGGTACTTTACCCCTGAATCACCTCTTAATTGATCATTCATGTTTCTTTCACTACCTGCCCCATACCACCTAAGAAATATACTCTGTCTCCTCATCCCAGGAATATTCAAGCATACCCCCTTTGAACAATCCTTGTTACTAGTACAGTTCTCCTTCAAGTTATAGCTAATATCTACTTACGAATGGTTTTTCTTTATTAGTGTTGCCTCACTCAGGATGATCTTTTCTGGTTCCATTCATTTGTCAGCAAATTCTTAAAGTCATTATTTTTAGCAGCTGAGTACATTCCATTGTGTAAATGAATCATGTTTTTAATTTATTATTTATTTATTTATTTATTTATTTATTTATTTATTTTACCCATTCTTTGCTTGAGGAACATTTAGGTTATTTCCAGCTTCTGGCTTTTACAGTAAAATCTACTATAAACATAATTGCTCAAGTATCCTTGTGGGATATTACAGCATCCTTTGAATATATGCCTAGGACTGATATAGCTTGAGGCAGATTTTTTCCAGTGTTCTGAGGAACCACTATAAATATTTCCAAAATAACACTACAACTTTGTACTCTCACCAGCAGTGGAGGATTAGTTCCCTTGTTCCACATCCTCACCAGCATGAGCTGTCCCTTGCATTTTTTTAATCTTATCCATTCTGACAGCTGTAAGATAGAATCTCAAAGTATTTTGATTTGCATTTCCATATTGACTAAGGATGCTGAAAGTTTACTGCCATGTGGTGGTGGTGTACACCTTTAATCCCAGCACTTGGGAGGCAGAATTCAAGGTCAACCTGGTCTAAAAGAGCTAGTTGCACGACAAGCTCCAAAGCAACACATAGAAACAGTCTCGAAATGCCACCCCCCACCAAAAAAAGAAAGAAAATTTCCTTATTTGTTTCTCAGCCATTTAAGATTCATCTGATGAGAATTCTCTGTTTATATCTGTACCCATTTTTTAAATGGATTATTTGTTTTTTATGTCTAGTTTCTTGAATTCTTTATATATTTTGGAAAATAACCCTCTGTAAGATGTGGAGTTCACAAGCATATTTTCATATTCTGTAAGCTTCTATTTTGTTTGTTCTATTGATGGTATCCTTTGCCTTATAGAAGCATTTCTGTTTCATGAGGTCCCATTTATTAACTGAAGATTTTTATGCCTGCACTATTGGTGTTCTGCTTAAGAAGTTGTCTCGTGTACCAATTCATTCATGATTATCACTCACATTTGATTTTAGCAGGCGCAGTGTATCTAGATTTATGTTGAGGTCTTCCACATGCTGATATCCAATTACAACAGGACCATTTGTTAAAGATGCTTTCTTTTATGCACTGTATTATTTTGACTTTTTAACTGAAAATTGGGTGTCAATATGTGTATAGATTTACTTCTGCATCTTCAATTTGACTCCATTGATTCACCTTTGAGTTTTTATGACAATTCCATGCAGTTTTTATTACTATAGCCCTGAAGTACAACTTGAAATGAGGAATAGTGAAACTTTCAGATGTTCTTTTATTTTACCGCATTGCTTTAAACATCCTGAAGTTTTTTTTTTTTTTTTCGTTTGAAGTTGAATATTATTCTTTCAAGGTCTATAAAGAATTGTGTTGGGATGATAATAGAAATTCCATTACATCTGTAGTTTCCTTTAGGTAAATGACTGTTTTTACTTTTTAAAGCACACCAATCTATGAACATGTGAAATCTTTCCATCTTCTGATATCTTCTTCATTTTTTTTCTTTAAAGACTTGAATTTCTTTCCATACAGGTCTATCACATGCTTGGTTAGAGTTACAATGAGATATTTTATGTTATTTGTGGCTATTGTAAGGGGTGTCATTTTCCTGATTTCTTTCTCTGCCCATTTATCATTTGTATATAGGAGAGGTACTGATTTTTTTGAGCAAATTTTGCAATTAAGCACTTTGTTGAAGGTGTTTATTAGCTGTAGGAGTTCCCTGGAGAATTTCTGAAGTTGCTAATGTATACTATCATTTCATCTTCAAAGGGAGTTACTTTGGCTTCTTCCTTTCCAATTTGTATCCCTCTGATCTCCTTTAGTTGTCTTATTGCTCTAGCAACAACTTCAAGATTGCTAGATATCTTGAATAGATATGGAGAGAGTGGGCAGTCTTGTTTTGTTTCAGATTTTAGAGGAACTGCCTTGAGTTTTTTTCTCCATTTATTTTGATGTTGGCTATAGGTTGCCTTTATTGTTTTTAGGTATGTTTCTTGTATCTCAGATCTAAACAAGTGTTTTATCGTGAAGAGTATTGGATTTTTTAAAAGGCTTTTTGTCATCTAATGGAATGATCATGTGGTTTTATTTTCTTCAGTTTGTTTATATGGTAGATAACACTGACAGATTTTTATATTCTCTGGAATGAAATCTCTTTAATCTTCTTTTTGATGTGTTCTTGGATTTGGTGTGTGAGTATTTTCCTATTTTTGTATAGGTGTTCTTGAGGGACATTGGTTGCTCCATAATTCTCTTTCTTTGTTGAGTCTTTCCATGGTTTGGGTATTGGTAAATGTGGCCTCATAAAAAAAAATTATATTTTTTCTTTCTGTTTTTGTTAAATTATTTGAGGAACATTTGCATGAACTCTTCTTTGAAAGTCTGGTAGAATTCTGCACTAAAATTGTCCTACCCTGGTCCTTTTTTGGTTGAAAGAGTTTTAATTACTACTTCCATTTCCTTCAGGGTTGTAGGTGTATTTAAATTATCTGAATATAATTTGATTTTGGTTAGTGATATATATCAAGAAATTTTCCCATTTCTCTTAGTTTTTAAATTATATGGAGTATAACTTTTGAAACATGACTAATGCTCCTTCGTATTTTCTCACAGTTTGTTATGTCTTTCTCTTAGTTTCTGATTTTGATGAACTGGAATTTTCTCTCCTTAACTTTTAGTTAGTTTGGATAGTGTTTTTATAACTTACTGGTTTTTTGAAAGAACCAGCTCTTTGTTTCTTTATATTCTTATATTTGACTTTATTGATTTCAGTCCTCAGTTTAATTATTTTCTTCCATATGCTGCTCTTGATTGAATTTGCTTCTTCTTATTCTACAACTTTCAAGTGTATGTTAAGTTGCTACTACGAGATCTCTCCAAATTCTTAGTGAAGATACTTAGTGCTATGAATTTTCCTCTTAACATTGCTTTTTTGGTGTTCTATGTGTTTGAGTATGTTGTTCATTCATTTTCATTGAGTTTTAGAAAGTCTGTAATTTCTTCCTTCATAGTTATAATTCACTAGGTATTTATTCAGCTTCAATGTCTTTATAGACTTTCAGTTGTTTCTTTTTGTTATGAAAATCCAGCTTTAGTCACTAATGGTCATATAGGATTCAAAGGGTTGTTTTAAATTTTCTTGTTACTTGATTTGTTACTCAGTATTTGGTCAGTTTTAAAGAATGTTCTAATAGGTGCAGAAAAGAAAGTTTATACCTTTGTGTTTGGGTGAAATGCTCTATAGATATTTGTTTACATTTTAACTCTAATATTTCTGTTTAGTTTTTTTCCTAGATGGTCTGTTCATTGGTGAGAGTGAGGTATTGAAGTCTCCCACTACCAATGTGGAAGAATCAATGTGTAAGTAAAATTGCTTTAATGTTTCTATTATAAATGTGGGGGCATAGATGTTGAGAATTAAGATGTCATCTTGTTGCTTTTTTATTTTGATAAGTATGAAATGTCCTTCCTTATCACTTTTTTGTTTTGTTTTGTTTAATTTTTTATTATTAAAAATTTCTGCCTCCTCCCCACCTCCCATTTCCCTCCCCCTCCCCCCATTCCCCTCCCTATCTCTCTCCAGTCCAAAGAGCAGTCAGGGTTCCCTGCCCTGTGGGAAGTCCAATGTCCTCCCCCCTCCATCCAGGTCCAGGAAGGTGTACATCTAAACAGACTAGGCTCCCTCAAAGCCAGTACATACAGTAGGATCAAAACCCCATCACTTTTGATCAATTTTGATTTGAAATCTTTTTTGATAGATATTATAATAGCGATACCAACTTCTTTCCTGGGGCCATTTGTTTGGAAAATTTTTTTCCAACCTTTCCCTCTGAGGTAATGTCTACCTTTATGGTTGAGGTATGTTTCTTGTATTCAGAAGAAGAATGGATCTGGGTTTTTCATTAAAACTAGTCTGTGTCTTTTATTGTCAAATTGTGTCCATTGATATGGAGAGATATCAATGCCCAATGATTGTTAATTTGTGTTTCTTTGTTGTAGATGGTGGTAGTGGTAGTGTGTGTATGTGTGTTTTCATTCTTTCAATTATGCTTGTATGAGATTAATGATTGCTTATGATTTTGTGGGTGTAGTTAAACTTATTGGATTGGAGATTTCCTTTTATTTCATTCTGTATGGCTAGATATGAAGGAAGATATTGTTTAAATTTAATATTTTCATGGAATATCATGCTTTCTTCATCCATGGTTATTGAAAGTTTTCTGTACATAGTGGTCTGGGATAGTATCTATGGTCTCTTAGTATATTTAAGACTTCTGACCAGGCCCTTCTGGTTTTCATAGGCTCCATTGAGAAGGCAGGTGTAATTTTAATAGGTATGGCTTTATATAGTACTTGATTTGTTTTCTCTTATATTTTAAAAATATTATTTCTTTATTCTGTGTTGTTAGTGTTTTGATTATTATGTGGCAAGGATTTTTTTTACTGGTCTAATCTATTTGGTGTTCTTTAAGCCTCTTGTGCCTTTATAGGCATAGGCATGAAATTAAAAATAAATAAATAAATAAAATGGCACTTTACTTTTGAAAGTGTGCTTCTGAGTTATTAACTTAAGAATTATTTTGTTTCACTACATATGCATTTTAGTAAAACCTTTAATTAAACACATCAGATGATGTTAAATGAAATTCATGTATTCAAGGAATATAACAAATATCAACAGTTAACTTAGTATTTTGAATTTATGTGTGAAGGCTAACATATAAGCACTGAGTATTTAAATAGAAATTTGGACATTTAAGCATTTCAAGTTCTAAAACTATATATAATATACCATAGAAAAATGTATTATTAATTATAAATCATCATTGATTACAGAGATACCAATATTAAAAGTAAATGCAACATCATTTCTCAAACATAAGAAGAATTAGTACCAATGTTTCTATAACAAAAGATAGGCTAGTGAAAGAAAGAGACAGATATTTCACAGGAAAAAAGTTTTATCTGACTTTATAGCCTTTAGGCTAAACTGAAAAACATAGATCAATAACTAACTTTATGCTTAGGTTATAACTATGTATGAATATGATGGGAGAATAGTATATGATCTAATAATCCAACAATACCTGTCTATTCAAATTCTTTGTGTGTGCTTTTTTTTTGTCACATCTTGCTTGTGACAAAGAGGCAGAGTCACTATGGAATAATGATCATAAACTTTTCAGAAAGATAGGGCATAATTTTGGTCTTAATGTTGCCTTTGGAGAAAGAAGGAAGCAGTGTTTTCATGATCCACAAAGTAGAAGAGAAATCCAGTTTCTGTCTTGTCTTGCAAGAAATATGAGTGAGGAGAGCAGGGAAGAAAATCAAGGAGATGTTTTATTTCTAGGAGTAATTCCTAAGTTTTTAATTTTTTGATGTATCATTTTATGAGCCCTGTGTATAAATCAGACTTCCAGTCTGCTATATTTAGCCATGGTCAAAACCTTAGTTATTGAACACCATGTTTACAATGCACAACAATAAACTAGACTGTTCTTGCCAAAATATAAGCACATCCTTGTTTTTTGAATTTTTTAAAGAATTTTACCTAAAAATAGGGAATATATTTACGTATTTTGAAGTATTTTGAGATGACCTGACTGACATTTTGAGGCTATAAAGATCACTAGAAGATACAATGGAATTAAGGTGTGTTAGTAAAGTTATCCAGATAGAAGTTTTGGGAAAAAAGAGACTTTAAACTCTGTATTTTTGTGATTGAGTGAGTAAAAGTAAATCAATATTTATCATGTAAACCAGACTGGAGAATTCCTTCATTTAAAATGTTAGTATACCTTGGTAGCTCAATCCAGTGCTTCTATGTGGGGCTCTGTCATTTTCTCCATCCAATGCCAGGTGAAGGTTCTATGGTGATATGCAAGATATTCATGAGTATGGCCATAGGATCTGGACATTTCTGGTACCCTCTCCTCAGCTGCCCAAGGAAGTAGCTGGGGGCATCTTCCTGGACACCTGGGAACCCCTCTAGAGTCAAGTCTCTGCCAACCCTAGAATGGCTCCCTTAATTAAGATATATAATTCCTTGTTCCCATAACCACCCTTCCTATATCCCAACCATCCTATTCCCCCAAGCTCTTCCCATCCTCCACTTCACACTTTTCTCTCCCCATCCCCCCATCCCACCTCACCCCCAAGTTCCCATTTTTTTTGTCCGGCAATCTTGTCTACTTCCAATATCCAGGAGGATAACTATATGTTTTTCTTTGGGTTCACCTTCTTATATAGCTTCTCTAGGACTTTTTACGAATTATAGGCTCGATGTCCTTTATTTATGGCTAGAAACCAATTATGAGTGAGTACATCCCATGTTCATCTTTTTGGGCCTGGGTTACCTCACTCAGGATGGTGTTTTCTATTTCCATCCATTTGCATGCAAAATTCAAGATGTCATTGTTTTTTTACCGCCGAGTAGTACTCTAATATCAAGGTCCTGATGAGGAGCAAAAGGAGGGAGATCATGAGCAAGAAAGTCAGGACCGTGAAGAGTGCGTTTACCCATTGAGACGGTGGGATAGATCTAACAGGAGACCACCAAGTCCAGTTGGAATGGGACTGATGGAACAGGGGACCAAACCGGACTCTCTGAATGTGGCTGACAGTGGAGGAGGACTGAGAAACCAAGGACAACGGCGATGAGCATGAACTCTACAGCATGGATGGGCTCACTGTGAGCCTTGTAAGTTTGGTTGCTCACCTTCCTGGACTTAGGGGGAGCTGGGAGGACCTTGGACTTAACATAGTGAAAGGAACCCTGATGGCTCTTTGGCTTGGAGAGGGGCGGAGTGGGGGTATGGGTGGAAGAGAGGGGAAGGAAGGGGGAAGAGGAGGGGAGGAGATGGAAATTTTTAAAAAAATGAGAAGCCGGGCGGTGGTGGTGCACGCCTTTAATCCCAGCAATCGGGAGGCAGAGGCAGGCGGATCTCTGTGAGTTCGAGACCAGCCTGGTCTACAAGAGCTAGTTCCAGGACAGGCTCCAAAGCTACAGAGAAACCCTGTCTCGAAAAACCAAAAAAAAAAAAAAAAAAAAAAAAAGGTGTGTGCCACCACTGGCTAAGTATCTTTTATATTCCTTTTTATTATAAATCCTATAATTTTTGATTTGCTACATTCACGCTATTTGTAATATTACTTTCTTTTTAGTTTTTTAGTTAAGTTACTTTTTTAAAAGTTTCATCTTCTTTTAAGCTCGCCAAAGCTCTCCTGATATGGTTGGTGGATATTAAAACCAGGAAAGATTGGAGGGGTCTCAGTAAAATTATTCCAAGTAACCATACTTTTTATATGATTATCATAACAGAATCAATGACATGATACAAAAATGGTTGCAAGGTAGAGAGGATACACTAGATTTTTATCTAATATCAATTGTTCTTCCAAGTTCTATATGCTTGACTTGTAAGGAACCCATAGAAGCACAGGTGGCTTCAATGCATGAGGAAGTCCTGAGAGACACTCAGTGCCTAAAAGTCATACAGTCAAAACTCAGAAGCCTGTTATGATGCCTCTCTAGGTAGCTATCCATGCCAGTTCCATAATTCCCTATTAATTTCTTCAATATTTTTATCTCCTTATTGAATTTAGTTCTTTAGTCCTGGATTCTCTTTATTATTTTCTTCATCCTCATGTTTGTATTTTATGTGCATCCCTTAGGCATTTATTCTTCTCCTAATTTTAATGAGCTCTTTCTTTATGTCTTCTTTAAACTTGATTTTTTATTAATTTTATGATTATTCTTTTTAATTCTGTGGACTTTCATTCAACCAGATAATTCTCATTGGCAAATATGTAGAGAAATTGTAGGTTTTTTGAAGAGAAAATATCTTCTTGATCTACCACATCGTTGAGATTTTTGATATGAGATCTTAGCATGTGATTGCTTTCATTAATTCTAAATCTAGTTTAGACAGATAGGTCAGGTTGTATCAGAAGATAGAATGTGGGTGTTGTTTTATCCTAGATGTAGGCAATGGTTTGGGTACAATGAAATCATTTAGACAAAAGGGAATAGCCTCGTGTTTCAGTATGAATCACCTCTTGCAAGGCTAGAAAGTGGTGGCAAATCTGGATTGGTGAAAGTTTGGATGTGGCCTGGGAAAGGCCTGTGTTTGCAATCATAAAAAGGTAAGATTATCTCAGAAACATATGAGTAAGTTCAGGTACTTGAAGGACAAACTACCCTAGACAGTTACAGGTGGTCTGAATTAGATCTGGCAGGTTGGGAGGCACACATAGATGGGCAGGTCAGGGAGACTAACTAGACAATACTCTGAAGCAACTGTGAGATCTGGCTGGGAGGAAGGTTTGGTGAAGAAGAAAAGGAACCATGGATGGTATCCAAGAGGGAAGATACTCACAAAAGAATAGAAATGCTTTGATGTGCAGGCATGCGTGGTCAGAATAGGACGGTCGCTCTGTGTGAATTCTTGGTTAGATAGGCTTGGCTAGCTTTGTAGAAGGCATGGATGAGATCAGGAACATTTCCTGGGCTATACTCTGTACAGAGAAGTCCATACTATTGATTTTTGAGAAGATGAGAGAAAAATATTTACCCAAAAGTGAATATTGGAAAATGTGTGACTATCCAAAATAGAACGAAGCTGTTCTGGATATAGGACCCAAATGTATTGCAGAAACTGTAAAATCCTTTGATTAAAAAAATCCAGAGGGGAGATATTTTCATGATAATGGATTTGGAAATGAGATCTTAACAACACAAGAAATTGAAGGAAGTAGACTGAACCCTATCAAAGTTAATGATTTGTGAATCAGTTCTTTGCTATAATGGTATCATATCAGTAATAATTTAGTATGTTGGATAGTTTCTTGTCACCTTGAGAAAAATTAAGGTCATTTGGGAAGAGACAACCACAGGTGAGAAAATGCCTCTATCAGATTGTACTATATGCAGCTCTGTAGGAGAGTAATTTAATTAATGATTGATATGAGAAGTCCCATTCCATTACATGAGGTGCATTCCACATGTCAGTGGTCCAGGTCATATAAATAAACAAGCCAAACAAAGCAGTAATAAATGTTTCTCTATGGCTTTCACTTTAGTTTCTACTATCAGCTTTCAGTTACTACACTGACATGTCATCATAAAAGACCATAAGCTAAAAAGTAAAAGAGACTCCTTCTTCCCCATATTACTTTGGTGTTATTACAGCAACAGAAATAAAACTAGAAATCTAGAATGAGTCTTAAAATTGGAACATATTTTGCAAGAGAGACCTTAATGGGCCACATTTGCTCCTTTTGAATATTTAAAATGTTTACAAATACATGCATAAAATTGATATATATATGAATGTATAACAAATGGGTATACACATGTATATAAGAGCAATTAGTCTAAAATAGACCATGAATTTTAAGCAGAGTATGAAACTATATATGTGCAAGTTTTGAAAGAGCAAAAGTGAGAAATGGTATAATTAACTTATAATCTCAAAAGTTCAAAAGTGTCAACAATAAAAACAATATATACTAATACAAATTAGGATGGAACACATATTTAGTTTATTAAAAAAAGACCATAACCTACTGCAGGTGTTACTATTTTCAAGGAGGGTGATGCTGTGCTCTATAAGATGGTTAGCAAAGCAGAAGCCTTGAAACAAGTGAATATGACAATCATCAAAAATGCTGGGTCTCCCCAATTTTAGTTAGAACTATTATTGTTGTGATAAAATGCCATAATGAACAGCAATGTGAGGTTTATTTGGCTTATACTTTCAAATCACAGTTCATCATTAAAGGAATCAAGACAGGAACTCAATCAGGTGAGGAACCTGAGGACAGGAGTTGATGTAAAAGAAATGGAGGCTTACTGCTTATTGGCTTCTTCATCATAGTTTACTCAGACTATTTTTTATAGAACTCAGAACTGTAGTCTAGCTATGGCAATACCCACACTGAGTTGGGCCTTCCAATATCAGTCACTAATTAAAAAACTGACCTACAGGCTTACCTACAGCCCAATAGTATGGAGGCATTTACTCAATTGACGTTCCTTCTGACCTGAAGACTCTGGTTTGTATCAAGTTGACATGAAGCTGTTCAGCAAAGTGCCATAACATTTATGAAACTGAATATATGGTCAAAGAATACAGCTTTTTATTACTTCTGTGTTTCAAATTTGATAAAAAGTTTCTGGACACAAAGTAAAACAGTAAGTTAACTCTACTTTCTAGAAAAACTTTGGATCTTTGCATTCATATTATCTTTTTTATATGAACAAAAAAAGATCCATTTTCTATTTTTATGTTATAATATAGATTAAATTAAAAAGTTAAAATATAAAGCAGTATAAAATATATATGGTGAAAAGAAATGGTTTGGAAAAGGCAAACTGATGCCTCTTCAAACCAATCATAATAATATTAACATTTTACAACATGTTTGATTCCTGCTCTATTGTTTTTTGAAATTTATTATATATAATATATATAATATTTGTAATATATAAAGCATTATATAGTACTAATGGAAAATTTGAGTTTCCACATCTTTGCTCTTTTATAAGCAGAGACTGTAAATTAGTTTCCAGGCTGCCTAGACCAAAATAATCACCCAGAAACTATATTAATTACAACACTGTTTGGCCAATAGCTTAGGTGTACTCCTAGATAGCTCTTACATCTTCAATTAACCCATTCCTATTAATTTTTGTATTACCACAAGGCTGTGTCCTACCAGTAAGGTTCTGGTTTCTTTTTCCTTCAACAGCTACATGACATTTCTTTGATTCTGCCTACTCTCTATATATCTCCATTTGGGTTTCCCACTTCACTTTTTTCCACCCTGCCACAGGTCAAAGCAGCTTCTTTATTAACCAATGGTCATAAACCATATTCATAGCATACACAGAGGAATCTGACATTACTCTTCCTATATTGATACACTTAAAGAGTTGTTCTCTTGTTAGCTGGCTAAAACATAAATATCTTATTTTCTAATTGGATTTTTTCTCTCTTGTCAATAATGTTATTTTTAAAAAAATGCCCCTCACTGGAAGATTAGAGAAAGAAAGTGTGGCACATCTACACTTTAGAGTACTAATCAGTGGTAAAAAAAAAACAAACAATGGTATCTTGAATTTTGCATGCAAATGGATGGAAATAGAAAAAACTATCCTGAGTGAGATAACCCAAACCCAAAATGATAAATATGATATGTACTCACTCATTAATGGATTCTAGCCGTAAACAAAGGACATTGAGCCTATAGTTCGTGATTCTAGAGAAGCTAAATAAAAAGGTGAACCCCCCCCCCCAAAGTATATAGATCCTCCTGGAAATCACCATGCAAATGTTGGCAGCATGGGGGGTAGGGAGAAGAGGAGAGGGGAAAAGAGAAGGGAGAAGGGGAGGATTGGGGAGAGTTTGGGGGAGTGGGATGGTTGAGATGAAGGAAGGGCGGATATGGGAGCAGGGAAGAAGATATTTTAATTAAGAGCCATTTTAGGTTTGGCAAGAGGCTTGGCTCTAGAGGGCTTCCCAGGTGTCCACAGGGATGTCCCCAGCTAGGTCCTTGAGTAGTAGAGGAGAGGGTGCCTGAACTGGCCTTGTCCCGTAATCAGACTGATGATTATCTTGAATATCACCATAGAATCTTCATTGGGCAACAGATGGAGATAAAGTCAGAGACCTATATCAAAGCACTGGACTGAGCTCCCAAGGTCCAGCTTAAGAGCAGAAGGAGGGAGAATATGAGCAAGAAGTCAGTACATAAGGGGTTGGTTCTCCCACTGAGACAGTGTGCCTGAGCTAATGGGAGCTCACCAAAGCCAGCTGGACTGGGACTAAATGAGCATGTGATTAAACTGGACGCTGTGAATGTGGCTGACAATGTGGACCTACTGAGAAGCCAATGATCATGGGATTGGGATTTGTCTCTACTGAAAGTACTGGCTTTTGGTGATCCTAGGCTATTTAGATGCACACCTTGCTAAGCCTGGATGGAGGGGGTAGGGCCTTGGACTTCCCACAGGGCAGGGAACCCTGTGCTCTCTTAGGACTGGAGCCTGAGGGGGAAGGGTGAGAAGGGGAGCAGGAGGGAAATAGGAGGAGGGGAGGAAGTGGAAATTTTGAATGGTATTATTTATAAAGTAATAAAAAAAGAAAGGATGAAGCTAGCTGAGAGCAAGTAAGTAAGCAGATGCTATTTTCTCTCTGCTCTTGTCTATGGCCATGTTGTAACTTGAGTGCCTACCTTGACATCCCAAAATGATGAACTGAAATTCTAAGCCAAATAAATCTTTTCTTCTTCAAAAATAAAATAAAATGAAATGAAATAAAAAAGCAAAAACAACAACAACAACAACAAAATCAACATAGTTGGGGAAAAAGCCCAGATGTGCTTCACCTATTATTCTTCAAATACTTACAAGTCACAAATAATTTTTTTTAATATACTGAAATTTTCTTGGGATAATAAGAAAAAAGTAGAAAGGACTTTTCTTTTCTTATCAAGAAAATATTGTATATCTTGTCAACTTTTATTTTATTTCACAATACAGAACTTCAGAAATCATAAAAATAAAATATTTAGAAATGTACTGAACATTTTAGACTGGAAAATATGGAATTAATGAACACAATAACTTGTGGTTTTTTTCAGACATTTAAAAATGCTATCTGGAATTCAAATAATTATAGAATTTGAAAAAAGAAGTAGACACATTTGCTTTCAGAGGCTGTTTGTTCATTTTCCCAGCCATTAGAATCCAAATAGCTACACAGAAACTGTATTATTACAACACTGTTTGGCCTATTAGCTCATGCTTCTTATTTGCTAGCTCTTATACCTTAAATTAGTGAATTTCTATTAATATGACACGTGGTTGTTGCTTACTGAAAAGGTTCTGTCTGGTGTCCAGCATCTGTCTCCTGCACTGTCTACACAGCTTCTCACTGAATCTTCCCAATTTCTCCTCCTCTATCTGCTTGGAATTGCCACCTTGCCATATTCCATGCTGCAATAAGCCAAAAGCAGCTTCCTTTTTAACCAATTATATTCACAACATACAGAGGGAAATCCCACATGACCTCCTCATTTCTGTCTAAACAGTATTATTACAACACTGCTTGGCCTATTAGCTCATGCTTCTTATTTGCTAGTTTTTATATCTTAAATTAATGAATTTAATAATTTTAAACACTGCCTGGCCCATTAGATTCAGCCTTAACCCATATTTAATAATCTGTGTAACACCACGAGTGGTGTCGTACCGGTAAGGATTCAGCATGTCTGACCTGGTGGCTGGCTTCATGACGACTGGCTCAGAGAGGAGAGGCATGGCGACTGCCTATGGCGACTGCCTTAAGCGTCTGCCTCACTGCATTCTACCCAGCATTCTGTTCTGTTTACTCCGCTTACCTAATTTTCTGTCCTATTAAAGTGCCGAGGCAGTTTCATTATTAACCAATGAAATTAACACATAGACACTCCTCCATCATTTCTTTTTCTGTTCAAACAAAAAAGAAAGGCTTTAACTTTAACATAGTAAAATTACATATAACAAAACAGTTATCAAGCAAGGATTATAGTTACAATAATTATATCTATTTTATTATAACTAAGGAAAACTATACTTATCTATCCATTCTTCAACTCCATTAAAGACTCCAGAAGGATATAATATTACCTAAGTAAACAAGAAATAAGCTACTTCCAAAACTCTAGAAATCACAGAGACAATATCTGAAAAATAATAAGGAATTATTCTATTAATCATTTACCTAAAATGTTTATAATCACATATACACATGTAGATATGTATTTTAAATTAACTTTTTAGTTGGGGCTAACAGTGATCTCTCCAGAAACCAGTGACAACATAACTAAACCCGAATATAACCTTTGCTTGCTCTTTCTCTCGTTACTTAACTTCATCTTTCTTCTCCTTCATGTTCTCCTCCCTAGTTCCCTTCTCCTAATCTCACTCCTTTTATACCCTCTCTTTTCCCATTGCTGCCAATTTGCTAAGGATATTTCATCTACTTCCCCTTCCTGGAGAGATCCATGTATGTCTCTCTTAGGGTTTTCCTTGTTTTCTGTCATCTCTTGGGTTATGGATTGCAGGCTTCTTGCCCATGTTTTATGTCTAATATCTACTTGGAGTGAGTACATACTGTGTTTGCCTTTCTGTGTCTGGGTTACCTCACTCAGAATGATTTGACCATTATGGGGATAACCATAAAAACAGCTGACTTTAGATAGTGGGAGCTCACTGTCCATAGACTGACAGTTGGAAAACCAGCACAAGTCGAAACCAGGCCCTTTGAAGGTGGGTGACAATTGTGTGGCATGGGCAGTTTCTAGGACCACTATTTAACCCTAGCAGCAGTGGAGCCAGTATTTATCCCTACTGCATGAACTGATTATTTGGAATTGTTTCCTTATGGAGCGATAACTTGCTTAGCTTAGATAGAAGGAGTAGAATCTTGGTCCTGCCTCAAGTAATATGACAGACTATGTTGACTCCCATGCGAGGCCTCTCAGAAGAGTGGATGGGGTGGGGTGGGGAGTAGGTGGGAGGAGTGGGAGGACAGACAGGAGAGGGAATGTAAATACTATGTAAAATAAGATTGCTTTTAAAATAAAATATAATAATAATAGTAAATAATAATAATGAGCAATATGAGATCTGAGAAGCCTTCTTTTGACTTCCTGGTCTCAGTTGTCCAGGAGACTTAAAATATTCAGGTGATTGTTATTGCTCTTGGTTGTCTCCTAAGAGGCAGAAGTTAAGATCCTACTGTTGAAAACATAATGCACTTCAGATTCAGACTAAGGGCATAAAGGTCTCTGACCTGGAACTCACCTGTATGACTCCTCTCTGAAGACTAGAATTCATAAGAATAAAAAAGCCACAGGAGTTTCCAAAGGAGGGAAACAACTGGACAGCTTAATGTCAAGTAATTACAACTTAAATCAGTACAGTGTGGTAACCAAAAGGGTACACAAGCAAACACCAATAGTTTTGTAATTGGATTTCAATCCAAATCAATAAAAAGGAAATCAGTCTTAATAGTGGAAATGTAGGCAGCTCTCCAGGACTAGTAAGGAAGAACCTACAACTTCCAGTTTATTAAACCAGTATAATCCTAAATTACACTCTAAATATTTGTCCTTTCATCCACAGATGACGATAGTCATGATTCCTCACCAAGAAAACATCTCTTTTAACCTTCTCTTGAAAGTAGATGATAGCTTAAATACACAACCAATCAAAATTCAGAATTGTATACATCAGTGCCAAAATATATATAACTACAATAATATTCCTGAGCCTAAAGCTCAGGGAACGTTGTGGACAATAGTGTGTGAAGATTGGAAGATCAAGGTTTACTGGTTAAGAGCACTGCTTGCTCTTCCAGAAGACACATTTTCAATTTCCAACTCCTACAGAACAGCTCACATCTGTGTGCAACTTCAATTGCAGATGATCTGACGCACTCATATAGACATACATGAAAGCAAGATACCGATGCATATGACAATTTAAAATTAAAAGAAAGAAAAAAGAACTTAAAAATATATTAAAACAAAAGAGTGGAAGAGCCATATGATCATAAAGGTTGCTGTGAGATGGTGTCTCCTAATAATATCTGAAGTTCTACCCAAAATGTGACAGCAACAAGAGGAGAATCATGTCAAAAACAATATATGTAAGAGGAAAGTCTATGAGGCCTCAACAGTCCATAAAGATCTACAGACAATTAATATTCTTCTGCAGGGAAGAACACACAAAGTAGTTTCCCTTTACCTAATGATCAGCCCTGAAATCATAATGCATTTAGAGTTATACAGAACGAAAATGTTTTAGTTAGAAACACAAACACACTCACACATATATGCAAATAGATATATTCATGTAACGACAAGTCATGAAAATTTGGCCATTAATTTCAAGTAGAGCAAGGGAATTGGGACTATGAAAATGTTTGGAGCAAGGAAAGTAAGGGATATATTAATTAATTATATTTCAGTATCAAAAAGAAAAGATATAATTTAGGTTTTGTACTTGTATACTTAGGTTTTAGCTTAATTTAATGTTTCTAAAATGATAAACACTAGCTGTACCAATTTAAAATTTTATAATCAATTATCTATTTCTTCAAAAACTTTCAAATACTGCTCTTTAGTTTTCATTTTCAATTTTATTGCATTTAATTCATATAAAAATCTGAGTAGTTTTTACAAATATCTTCTCTGTTCTAAAAATTAGATACTTTAAATTTTATTTTCTATATCTATTTTTATAGTTTATTTCATATTACTTGACATTTGTCTATTGTGTAACATATTTTATTTCTATCTTTAATCCCTATTAACTGTCTGTGTTTTCTCAACTTTTAAAAACATTGTTGTTATCAATAAGAACAAAATGTCTTCTATTTTAGACATAATCTAGATCTAAAACTGTAACTCATCTTGACTCCCTGCTGAAGAAATAAATGAAAGATGGCATTGTTTGCTCACTTATATCAAATTGCAAAAAGTAGCAACTGTATGCACAAGAATGTTTTCTTTCTTTATGCTCCAAATTTAAGATCCACATCACAGTTATGCACCTTATTCTGTCAGTAGTGGGAAGGAGCTACATAAGAAGTTGTGAGAATGCAATGGCTCAGAAGTAACCAAGAATATATTCTCTTTCATGTAGAAGTAATTGCTTCTACATGAGCAATGCTATCATTCTAAGATGTTAGATCGCACATCTGTGCAATCCTAAGGTTTTGTACTAAATATTTCCATGTTGTTGTTAAGATTATCCAAATATTTGCTTTGATGATATATCTAGTCTAAGCTGATTCTCCTTTGAGGACTTGGGATTCATTTATGCATGGTGTGTACTGTTTTTTAATAGATAATGACTTTACAACACACTGGTATAATATATAGTCATCCTTACTAAATATAAAAAAATTGAAAAATATCACAGGATGTGTTGCATTATTTATTCATATATTTTACTATAAACAGAAGAAAGGAACGAATTCAAATGTGAGATGGACAGACCTATTACAATTCTACTCCTCTGACATATTCTGCAATTTAAAGGGTTATTGTCCAGGGTCCTTTAAGAATATAGACTGAACCAAAGTTCCACGAGAAGAGAAATATAAGGCTGTGATTGTGGTGTTGAACATTTGGCTTTGGGCATAAAATTTTCCCCGAATGCTCCACACACACATCACCTTAGATGCTAACCCAGCTATTCAGGGAACCACATTGTCACGTTCTCTGTCCCAGTCATCATAACAAAATCAGTTGAAAATTAAACTCAAGAAGCAGTGACCCCAAATGCTGGCAGCATGCCGCTGATGATTTCAGTGACCCCAAATGCTGGCAGCATGCCGCTGATGATTTCAGTGACCCCAAATGCCGGCAGCATGCCGCTGATGATTTCAGGCAAAGATAAGCTTTTCTGAAACAGGTCTTGTGCTAGCAAGCCCAATGGAGCACTCCGGGCTTTGAAAAATGTTAGAAATAAAGTGAGTAAATGAGTGAAGTAATGTGAGTTTGAAGAAAAGAGAAAGTGAAAGGTTGAAAGGGATTTGACCTCCACCTGATTCCTTAACCATCTCATACTGCTTTGTCTTTTCGCAATTCACAGAGGTATATAAGAACTCATTTCAAAGTTTTCCAATTGATTGCTTTAGAACCATTTTTTTTTTTTTAAAGCAGAAAAGAAACACTCTGCCCTTCTCACTTTGTTAGAGACCAAGTGTATGCATGACTTTCTGATGAAAGGGCTGCCTAAGCAGAATGTCACAGCTGGTATCACTGGGGCATGTAGCATGTCTACAAACTAGATATAGGCCGGATGGAAGGCTCAGGGGGTCAAGACACTTGTCATATAAACCTGGAGTGAGTTAAACTTTTGGACTCTACATAAAGTGGAAGAAATAGCTCCACAAACTCATCCTCCGACACACACATGTATATTGTGGCAAGCATGTTCATTCAGGCATCATACACTCACAAGTACACTAATAATTAAAGATATAAATGTTTGTGTACATATATATATTTGTAGCAGAAACTGCAAAGACATATGTATATGCATATGTGTGTGTATGTGTGTGTGTGTATTTATGTATGTATGTATATAAATTTGCTAAGGGGTGCTGGGGAAAACAGACTCATGGGATCAAGGGATCTGGGAATAGGGCACGAGCTGCTTCAAGCCACCTGACTCCTGTCTTCATAACCCAAGGGAGATCTCAGGACTTATCTCTCTCCTTTTAAGAATTATGTCCACAGGTAACAAACCACGCCTCAGAGTTGGTAGCCCAAAGATATTCGTGGAATTAATTTCTACAACATATATTCAATTTTGTTTACAACTTTAAAATGGAATTTAAAGTGTTGCAAACTCACTATTAATGTGTATTCTTT
Source organism: Arvicola amphibius (assembly GCF_903992535.2). Taxonomy (NCBI): domain Eukaryota; kingdom Metazoa; phylum Chordata; class Mammalia; order Rodentia; family Cricetidae; genus Arvicola; species Arvicola amphibius. The sequence goes on from NC_052055.2 coordinate 84,923,418, forward strand.
CACTACTCAATCTAAAAACATATTACTGAATCTTAGCACACTTCTGCTCTTGCTAGGTTTATATTCTCTACACTGTCTACCCTAGGGACAGTTATCTAAGCATGATTTGTATGTTGCATAATGATACATCCAACTATTTAATTTCATCAAAACATTTTCATACATTCTGACCGAAAACAAAGCACAATTTAATACTGAGAACTCATTGTCTGGTTATTTAATAATTTCCATATTTTAAACAATGACATAATGGTTCTCTACCTTTTGCAAGTGATCATTTGTGATTTTAGCATAAAAAATAAAAACTAAGATTTTAATATAAAAATTAAAATATAAAATATAAAATTAAAATATAAAATCAGTATTGGCTAACATGTCTTAATATTTGGTATCATTTACATTTACTAAACATAAATAACTGTAGCACAAATAATTGCACAGAAGATGGATTTCCTATCTAAACTGAATCACTCAAATTAATTAGTGGGAAAACATTAGAATACTACTATGTAAAGATTATGGTGATTAATATGAAAATAAATTACATTTACCTTAGAACTAAATAAATATTGTTGCTCATTAAGAAAATATGTTGTGTGGTGTAAGTGGCTTCATTCAAAATAAACTTTGTATCATATGAGTAGTTAATAATCTTTTTTACAAAATGCATATGTAGCCGGGCGGTGGTGGCGCACGCCTTTAATCCCAGCACCCGGGAGGCAGAGGCAGGCAGATCTCTGAGTTCGAGGCCAGCCTGGTCTACAAGAGCTAGCTCCAGGACAGGCTCTAGAAACTACAGGGAAACCCTGTCTCGAAAAACCAAAAAAAAAAAAAAAACAAAAAAAACAAAAACAAAAACAAAATGCATATGTATATGCATAAAATCCATGTTTCATAGCATTGAAATCTAAGAACATAGTTTCAATATATGAAACAAATTACAAACTCAACTTGCATGTCCTTTTCATCTGTAAAAAAAGAATAATATTCTCTTACAACATGTTTTTATAATATCAAATTTTACACACTACTATACATATATCAGCATTTTACAGTAAGCCACCAATTATTTTTATATTTTATTATGTTTTCATTAAATAATATGAAAATTAAATGCTATAACTCAGAGTATAAAAACATTTATTCATTAAAAGAGCCAAATCTAGTAATCTTAAATTTGAATATATGGCCATAAAATGCCACAGAAGAACTGTAATATTCTATTAGCTACATATAATCTCTATCCTTGGTTACTATCAGGTTTTAGTCCATATTGATTTTCAAGTATCTGATGATTAAGGTTGCAGTTAAGTGAATATTATTCTTAGAATGAAATATGCACATAACTACAAAAAGACATAATTTTCATGAATCATATTTCTCCTTTCTCCTTGACACCAGTGTTTAAAATCATTGGCATTTATGTTTGGCAACTTAAAAAGTTATCCAAAGGCACTAAAATTTAATAAATGTTTTTCTTTCAATTAGTATTTAGAAAAATGTAATTTTGTGAAGTATTAGAAGTTTGTGTCTTTTCCCAGTATCTTACATAAACCTTTATACTGTCATACATGTTCCATGTGTATTCTAAGATACGGGGTGATTGACCTCAGACAATAGCTTGTGCCCCTTTAATTTATTTGATTCTTTGTTTTGACAAAGTACTTGACAAATTAACTTAAGAAAGAAAGGTTGTATTATGAGGAAATGGTCCATTGTGGAGGGAAAGTGATCATACTGAGAATAGATCTGTCTGGGAGTGGCGGGAAAGTGATAGAGAGGCAGCCAGCCACTAATGCAGGAAGTAATGGAAAAGAGAAGAACATTCAACTGACTTCTTTCTTTATTATTTCCATCACCTAGATATCCAAAGTCCAAACTGTGGATCATCAGACAATCCTTTCAGGAAATGCTCTCAAAGCCATACCCAGGGACACGTCCTTTGGGTAATTACAAATCTAGTCACATTGCCTGTAGAAATAAATCATCTCCCCTGTGTTTATTATAAACAAAATGTCTTTTGAGTTTAATCTACGATACACAGATAAATATTTTAAATATTTAAAAATAACTTTGTATTGTGTTTAAAGTTAATTGATTCAATGATATAATTCAAGTGGCATTACATACTGATATGGGTTCCAATTATCTGATTGAAAATACACACATAGTTTTATGTGCTTGAAGACTTGATTCCTGCTAGCGGTATAGTTTCAGGAAAATATGAAATCCTTACACGACGGAATATAAATGCAAGAAACAGAAAAATTTGAAAGCTTCCAGGGAATGCATTTTCTGCTTCTAATCGGTCAAGATTGGAGAGCAGCATCATGTTCCTTCCACCACGAAGGAAGGGCAAATGTCATTCGTTCTCCCACATGATGGACCATTGCTCTCCACAAACTCTGAATCAAATAAATCCTCTGTCATTTAGATTGATTAGCGATATTTGATAATATTCTTATTATAAACAGTTGCAAAAATTTCATACTTATTATCTTTTTCTTTTTATAAATTTCTCATTAATTAATTGAATTTTTTCATCCAGCTCACACTTTTCTCTCCCTCCCTCCACTTCTCTCAACTCCCCCATAACCTTAGCTCTTTGCAACCCATATCCACTCCTCCTCCTTTCCCTTTATAAAAGTGCAGGCCTTCTGGGTATATCACCTAGCCCTACAATATCAAATTGCAGTAAGACTAGGCAATACCTTGCTCTTAAGGCTCAACAAGGCAACCTGGTAGGAAGAAACAGTCCCCAAAGCAGTTAATAGAATGAGAAACAGCCCATGTTCTCACTGTGAAGAGTCCTATAAGAACACCAAGCTACGCAACTGTAACATGTATACAGATGGCCTAGATCAGTCACATCCAAACCCTTTAGATGGTGATTCAGTCTCTTTGAGCCCCTGTGAGGTCAGGTTAGTTGATTCTTGCTGACAAATGAATGGAACTTTTGTGATAACCCAGACCCAGAAAGACCAACTTGGTATGAACTCACTTATCAGTACATAGTAGCCATAAAGTAATTGATAACCATGCTACAAACCACAGGTCCCCAAAAGGTAAGTAAATAAGATAAGTAAGTAATATCACTGTGAAGAGGATATGAAATAGACTTAACAAGTAGACAGGGAAGGGGTCTAGATGAGGGGTGAGCATGGGAACAGGGGGCTCAAGTGGGGGAAGATTGAGAGAGAGCAAGTACATGGAAAGACAACTGGAATTAGGGAGATCTCTGGCATGAGCTAGGAACCTAGTGCAATGGAAACTCCCAGAAATCTATGAGAGTGACACTAGCTAAGACTCCTAGCAGTAAAAGATATGGACCCTGTACAAACCATCTCCTATACCCTGGCCAAACTTCCAATGGCAGGAATGAGACCCCTCAACCCAGCCACATAACTTTTTGACCTCCAATTTGTGCCACTTCCAAAAGATGCTGTTGTAAAAGTGGCATAGCAATTATGGGAGTGGCCAAACTGGTCCATTTGAGACCCTTAGTGTGAGAGAGCCTATCTCTGAACTGCCTGAAGGGCCAGGATTCAGAGGCTGTACAGCCAAGATATGATTATAGAAACAAACATGACTGGCCAAAATTAAATCAATGAAATGATCCTTAATTATATTGCTGTACTGATAGTTTGCTGCCTATCCCAATTGTCAGCAGAGAGGCTTCATCCAGCACCTTCTGGAAACATATGCAGAGACCCACATTCAAATAATCGTTACACCTGGGGAAGCCTTTGGAATAGGGGAAGAAATGATTATAGCATCCTGAGATGCCAAGGGACATCAAGAGAACCTCAGGAAAACATCCTTAGTTCAAAATATCACAGACCAATATTTATCATATGTACAATACGTCCAGCTTAGTGATCTTTTTCATATATAATTTATTTTATTTTTTAAAGAAAATGAACTATCTTTTCTCATTTTACCTACCTGTCCCTGTTCCCAATCCCTCCTCTCCTCTCATTCCCTCTACCTAATCTTCCAAACCACCCCACATTTACTCCTCAGATAGGGCAACGTACATTGGTTTGGGAAAGGTCCAAGACCCTCCCTACTATATCTAGGCTGAGCAAGGTATCCATTAAAAGAGAATGGGTTTTTAAGAAAACAGTACATGCAGTAGGGGTAAATTCTGTTGCCACTGACAGTGGTCCACAGTTGAACCCAGGCATACAACTTTATACACATTCAAAGGGACTAGTTTGGTCCTATGCTGGTTCCTTCCCTGTCCCACTGGAGTTCATGATTCCCCATTAGCTCAGGTAAATTTTTTCAGTGGGTGTCCCCATCATGGTCTTGACCTCTCTGTTCATATTTTCACTCCTCCCACTTTTTATCAGGACTTTGTGAGCTCAGCCCAGTATTCTGCTGTGGGTCTCTGCCTCTGTGTCCTTCAGTTGGTGGATGAAGGTTCTATGGTGATATTTAAGGTATTCATCAATCGGACTACATGGCAAGGCTAGTTCAGCACACTCTCCTCTATTGTGTAGGGTCTTAGCTGGGGTCGTTCTTGTGGATTCCTAGGAATTTCTCTAGTCCCATGTTTTTTGCTAGCCCCGTAATGGCTCTCTCAATCAAAATATCTCTTTCCTTGATCTCATCTCTGTCATCCCTACATCTCAACTATTCCATTCTCTCAAGTTCTCCTCTCCTTCCCCTTCTCCCCTTTCCTTACTCTTCTGTCCTCTGTTCATCTCCCACCCCCATACTCCCAATTTTGTCAGGCAAACTTATATTTCCCCTTTCCAAGTGGATCTATGTATGTTTCTCTTAGGGTTCACCATGTTATATAGTTTCTCTATGATAATGAACTATTATATAGGCTCATTATCCTCTGCTTTACAGCTCATCTGCATTTTTGAGTGAGTACATGTCATGTTTGTCTTTCTGTTTCTGGGTTACCTCACTCAGAAAGGTTTTTTTTCTAGTTCCATCCATTTGCTTACAAATTTCAAGATGTCATTGTTTTTCTTTTCCACCGAGTAGTACTTCATCGTGTAAATGTACCACATTTTCTTTATCCATTCATTGTCTGAGGGTCATCTAGGTTGTTTTCAGGTTCTAGCTATTACAAATAATGCTTCTGTGAACAAAATTGAACCAATGTTCTTGTAGTATGATTGAACATCCTTTGGGTAAATGCCAAAGAGTTGTATCACTGCATCCTGAGGTATGTTCACTCTCAATTTTCTGAGAAACTGCCTTATGGCATTCCAGAGTGGTTGTACATGTTTGCATTTCCACCAGCAATGGAGGAATGTTTCCCTTACTCCACATCCTTTCCAACATAAGCTATCATTGGTGTTTTTAATCTTAGTCATTATAACTGGTAGAAGAGGGCTTCTTGGAGTCATTTTTATTTGTATTTCCCTGATGGCTAAGGATGTTGAACATTTCCTTAAGTGTCTTTCTAACATTTAAGATTCTTCTGTAGAGAATTCTCTGTTTAGTTCTGTACCCCATTTTAAATTGGATTATTTGGTATTTTGATGTCTATTTTCTTGAGTTCTTTATATATTTTGGAGATCATTTGTCTCTCTGATATGTGGTTGATGAAGACCTTTTCCCATTCAGTAGGCTGCCTTTTGTCTTATTGACTCTATCCTTTGCTTTACAGAAGTTTCTCTGTTTCAGGAGGTCTCATTTATTTATTGTTGCTCTCAGTGTCTGTGCTACTGAGTTATACTTAGGAAGTATTCTCTTCTGTCCTTGCATTGAAGGCTACTTTCTACTCTCTCTTCTATTAGGTTCAGTGTGGTTGGATTTAAATGGAGGTCTTTCATCCATTTGGACTTGATTTATAAGCATGGGGATAGATATTTATCTATTTGCATTCTTCTACCTGTTCACATCCAGTTATTACAGTACCAATTGTTATAGATGCTTCTATTTTCTACTGTATAATTTTAGCTTCTTTGTCAAAAGTCAGGTGTTTATATGTGTGTGGGTTAATATCAGGGCATTTGGCTCAATTCCATTGGTCAACCTGTCTGTTTTTTATGACAATACCCAGATGTTTTTTTATTACTGTAACTCTTTAATAGAGCTTTAAGTCAAGAATGGTGATGTCTCTGAAAGTTTCTTTATTTTATAGGATTATTTTGGCTATCCTGGGTTTTTGTTTTTCTATATGATGATGAGTATTTTTATTTCAAGATCTGTGAAGAATTGTGTTTGGATTTTGATGGGGATGGCATTGAATCTATAAATCACTTTTAGTAGAATTGCCATTTTTATAACATTGATACTACCTATCCAGGAGCATGGGGAATTTTTCAATTTTCTTGTATTGTCTTCAATTTCTTTCTTCAAAGTCTCAAAGGTCTTGTTGAACATATCTTTCACTTCTTTGGTTAGTGTTACCCCAAGTTATTTTATATTATTTGTGGCTATTGTGAATAGTGATGATTCTCTGAATTCTTTCTCAGCTTGTCATTTGTATATAGGAGGGCTACTGTTTTTTTTTTTTTCAGTCGATGTTGTATCCTGCCACATTACTGAAGGTATTTATCAGCTGTAGGAGTTCAATGGACTCAATTCACCTATAAAAAAACACAGACTAAGAGAGTGGATAAGAAAGCAGGATTCATTCTTCTGCTGTATACAAGAAACACATCTCAACCTCAAAGATAGACATTACCTCAAAGTAAAGGATTGATAAAAGATTTTCCAATCAAATAAACTTTCTTTCAGCTTCTCATGGACCATCTCTACAGTTGACTACATACTCAGTAACAAAAAAAAAAAACCTCAACAGATACAAATAAATTGGAATAACCCCTGTATTTTATTGGATTAACATGGTTTAAATTTAGAATTTAACAACATTTATTGCAGAAAACCTACAACTCATGGAAATTCAACAGAGCTAAATTGAATCACCCCTAAAACAATAAATTTATAAAGAAAGAAATTTAATACTTCCTATAACTCAGTGAAAATGAATGCACAATGTACCCAAACCTATGGGGCACTACGAAAGTAGTGCTAAGTGGAAAGTTCATAGCACTAAGTGCCCACATAAAGAAAGTGGACAAATCTCACACTAGTGGCTTAACAGCACACCTGAAAAATTGTAAAATGAAAAGAAGCAGATTTACTCAGGAATAGTAGACAATAGGAAACATCCAAATTGAAGGTTGAAATCAATAAAATATAAACAAAGATAACAACACAAAGAATCAATGTAACAAAGAGCTGGTTCTTTGAGAAAATAAACAAGATAGACAAACACTTTGTGACTTTATCTACACTGAGATTGGAATTTGATACAGAGGCTGTGAAGCTTAACATTAAATTTAAACATCCAGTTTCTAATAATCATACTTTTTTTTCTCATATAGATGCATACCTTATCACTGAAACCAAAAACCTCCATACAGAATTAGAACTAGAAAAGCAATTATCTTTACACAATCTTTCATAACTTACATACTTGTTAAAAATATGAAATATTGGGGCTGGAGAGATGGCTCAGCGGTTAAGATAGGCTGTCATCCATAGAGGTCCTGAGTTCAAATCCCAACAACCACATGGTGGCTTACAACCATCTGTAATGAGATCTGATGTCCCCTTCTGACATGCAGGCATACATGCAGACAGAACGTTGTATACATAATAAATAAATCTTTAAATAAAAAAAATATGAAATATTTTTAAGACTACAGGTTCATTCTTTCTATTCATGAAGAATCCATGTCTGAAATAATTCAGAAAAAGAGTGATTAATATATGTCATCCTGATGCAAGTTTCCAAGAATCACATTATATATGTCTCATCTATGAATGCCACCTTGTTCCCAAAGGAATGTTTCTGTAGTGACTCATTAACAAACTTTCATTCTTGTGGTTAGGTCCTGTGGGTTAAGAACTAAACAGTGCAACTTAGGCTTGCAAAAGGAGATTGGGGACAAAACTCTTTCAATTTTTATAGAGAAAATTCTATCTTCATAAGATTAAAACATGAATCACTGAGAGTCTGAACACTGAGATAATCCAAATGACATTCAGTATGTCATGCTGAGAACTGGCCTTTTGTGAATGGACTGGCTAGAAAGCAAAATAAGAGTTACTATGAAAATGATGAACAGGTCCTTTCCATGCCCCAATGCTGTGAGTATTCCAGTTACATTTAAAACATTGTGCCAGGATCAAGACTGACCTAAGCTTATTTATACTGGAAACATCTAAAACTCATCTTATCTTTTGTGACTTTTGTGTAAGATCATTGCAAAGAAAGTGACACAGTTTAGTAGACGGCATCACATACCTGGTCTGGACCATACTTATGTAACTACATTTTCACTATTTTTAGTTTTCTCTCAGATATGAAAAAGTTCATAGAATGTAGTTGACATGGTTTATTCAATTACAATTTATTTACATTTACTGTATTATCGTCAGTTCCTGAGTAATGATACAAAAAATATTCTAAAGGCTTTAGATAACTTAAATTGCAGAAGGGCTAGCAAGAAAAGCTTCCTTTGGTTTAATTTGTTGTATTATTCAGGGTTCTCTAGAGTAACAGAACTTATAGAATGAATCTGACTCTGTCTCTGTATCTGTCTCTTTCTCTCTCTCTCCCTCCCTCTCTCTCTCTCTCTCTCTTTCTCTCTCTCTCTCTATATATATATATATATATGTGTGTGTGTGTGTGTGTGTATTATGTATGTATATATACATATATACATTTGTAAGAATGACTGGAAGCTGAACTGTGAAGAGAAAGTTCAAGAACCAAGTAGTTGCTTAGTCCACAAAGCTGGATATCTCTGCTGATCTTCAGTATATGCTAGAATCCTGAAGAATTAGACTCAAATTCCAGTGAAGAAATGTATAGTTTGCTAGCTAGGTGATGGCAAGTAGACAAATAGCAAAATCATCCAGTTAAAGGTGCGGCCCTGATTAAAGATGTGTCTCCACACCTCAAAATCTATATTAAAGGATTGTGTCTCCTACTTCAAGATGTGGATTAAATGTGTGTTTCTTCTTACCTCCCAGATTCATACTAGAGTGGATCTAACTGCTTCAAATTAATCAGAAATGCCCTCCATCTTTTTTGTACTTTAGCTAATTCCAGATATAGTAAAAATGACAGCCAAGAATGGTCATCACACTTGATAATTCTTTGACAAATCTAATGTATTTGTCTTCCTATAGGTTCACTTAAATTTCTTACTTCTCTTTCTCAAATTGTAAACTGCACATAACTTTCCTGCTGCATCTGGGAGGTAACATTTTCTTGCTAATTCTATGCATTTTGTCTCTATTGTTCACAGGTTTTACTGTGAAAAATTCTTTATTAAGTATGTTTTTATGAGAAAAGTTTACTGGAGACCCTACTGCTCCTTATTGGAAGCAAGTTTTGGAATTTTAAGTAGGCAATTGTATAAAACTCTTTTCTCCTCCAGCTCACATTTGATAAAGAAAAAAGTCATCAAAAGACAGGGGAAGGAAGTGAAGTGGTTCAAGCAATGTGAGAAAGAGAAGGAAAAGAACAAATAGAAATGATAAACCTGGACTCAAATGGAAATCAGCACAAAGATAGAATGCTTAATATTTTATGAGTTTGAATAATACTTTAATTTTTAAATAACAAAATATTACATTTAAAATAATGTGTATTGGGATTTGCCTAACAGGCCAAAAGGTAATGTTTTGGGGACTAAGAGAGACATTGAAGGGCTTGCAGTTATTACATGAACATGTGGGTTGCTCTTCATGAACTTCATTCTGGAAATTCTTTAACACTCCAGAGACCATTCATTTAATCTGAAATGTGGAAAAGTTCTAAAGTCATTTTTAATCAAATTTTATATCTGAGACATTTTAGTTACATACCAAAGACTCTTGAAAAAAAAAGTGGAAAAGACAAAATAAGGATCTATGGCCCACAAATGATTGTTTGTTCAGGTTTCTATGAGTGGAGGTTTGAATGTGATGCCAGGATCAATGGCTTAGGACTTTGCCATGAAGGATATTTTGGGTTGTATTTATTTATTCCTTTATATTTTATTTTGTTAACAAAAGAAAAGCTTTCAAAGAGACTATTTGAAAGTTTCAGTAATATATTTTTATTAATATGAGAACATAAAATATTCATATCGGTTTCATTTAACTACTTTATTTTTACCATGTGCCAAGGAGAAACAGACTAATAGATACAGGACAAAACTCTATTTTTTAAATACATTTCAGAAATATTACTCATAAATACTTGTCACAGTTTTATTCAGAATGTCAAATGAAGTGCAAATTGATCATGTTGTAAAAATGAACTACAATATATTAACATGTCTACAAGATATTACAGCAGACATGCTGTTGATTAAAACAGTAAAATCAAACCTGTATTTGAATTATGTAGTAAATGAAATATTGATAACAATTAGTCTTCTGGTTCCGTAAAATGTGCTAACACTCTCTCTCTCTCTCTCTCTCTCTCTCTCTCTCTCTCTCTCTCTCTCTCTCTCACACACACACACACACACACACACACACACATACACACACACACACATACACGAACACACTCACATATGTATACACACGTGTTTTTTCTTTCTGTGTCCATTGATTGTTTGTATTAAAGGTAATTAAAATACATTTCTATGCACTATTAGTTCATGTAAATTCTCTCACAAGAGGACTTGATTTTTAATCTTTTCAGTTAAGTGAGTTTTCCATTACTTTTTTATATTACAAGAACAAGGGAAAAAATCAACTGACATTTTCTCTCATGCGAATATATTTTATCCAATTGTCATTGAAATTCCAATGGATTACTTCCCTGTGTGTGGATATATCCACCATCAAATATGCACCCATGAAAACTCATTTCCAAAAAAATCCCAAACCTAACCACATCATTAGGAAACATTTCTGGTTGTGGGGCTTTCTAATTAGCTGTAGTAAAGCTTCTCATTCTTAAGCATGGTCATTTGGAATCACCCTGTAGCACAGGTTTCACATATAAACAATGCCAGCCAAGGTTACTGAAGCATAGCACAACTCAAAAAGAATAGAAAAAAAATGTACCTATTTAGGTCAATACAAATTTTAATGCTTCCAGCAGAGAGAATACATTGTATATAGATTGTGATGCTAGGAAAGACTTTAGATATCAGTAGTTGTCACTTTTTTTTTACAAATGAGGAAGCTCAAATTCAGGAACATGGAGATGTTCTGGACCAGACAGCTAATTAGTGGCAACAGCAAGGTCAAAACCCTGGTTTCACAATTCACAGCCTGATGCTCTCCTGCTTCATCAGCTTCTTATTGTTTGGACTGCAGATCAGAATCTAAGTCTCCCTGTGGGAAGTGGCACCTTGTTTGCAATTAACTGGGAGTGTTGCTTTTTATTCGCTTTTATTTTTTATGTGTAAACACAAAATGAGCAAAACAAGGTTTTAGATATATTAGAAACAGCCTATTCTAATACAGATGTTCTGAAGATACATACAAAACCCAGTTTTGAGAGTTCTTAATGGTACCAGCCCACCTACAAATCTGGTACAACAGAGGTGGACGCAGTAGGCTGCATGCCACTTCCACTTACTGTATTTTCACCTTTCTAATTTTCACAGACACGATGAATGTTATTTTCCTCTTGCTGACATCAATGGATCTCTGCTGTGTCACTGGCTATCTGTAAGCTTCTGTTCCTCTGATCATCCTCGCGTCTATAAGCGATGTCTGGAAGAGAATGATCAGCTTGAAAATGTTCCAAAGGATTCCTGTTTGCCTGACACACTCTTTAGAAATACATGCAGTTACAGCAGGCATAGTTTTCTGATGCATAGTTCAGTGGAAAGATTATCATAATAAAATAAATATTTCACGCCTTTTACTTTGCCTGTCATTGACTATTCTATAGATGAGCAGAAATACATCTTGTTGTCGAAGGTAATACTTTAGTTTTCTGGCAAATCAGATCTGAATGATCACTCAGAAACTGTATTAACTACAACTCTGCTTGGTCGATGGTTTAGGTGTAAATCTTGCTATCTCTTATATCCTAAATTAACCCATTTCTATTAATCTGTGAATCACCATAATGCTGTGGCTCACTGTAAAAGTTCCAGGCATCTTTCTCCTTCAGCAGCTGCTTGCTGTCTGTCTGACTCCACATACTCTTTCTTTATATCTCTATCCGGATTTCCCACCTGGCTTTATTCTGCTAAGCCATTGGCTGAAACAGCTTTATTCATTAGCCAATAAAAGCAACATATAAACAGAAGGACATCCCATATCATCTCCCTTTTTATCTGCCTAAATAAAAAGGGAGATTTTAACTTTAACATAGTAAAATTACAAATACAAAAGAGTTATCAAGGAAGAATTACAGTTACAATATTTAGTTTATTTCTTTTAGACAAAAATTAAAAAAAATATTCTGTTATCTATCTTATCTTTGTAAGTCTAAAGTTTCTTATTTAACTTATCTTTTATTATAACTAAGGATAACTACAGCTATCTCGCTTCAACTCCATCAAAGTTCCCAGAGGATATAATACTACCTAAGTAAACATGAAGTTCACTATAAGCAGCTTCCAAAAGTCTAGAATTGACAGAGATATCTCATTGCTTGGACAGTCACCCAAAGTTCTTCTGTAGCATTGGGACATCCATCTTCAGCCTATACGCCTAAAGTATCTGGCAGACATTTCCATGAAGCAGGAAATTTGAAGCATCATTTGCTCTCTTTTGTATCCTGAAGAATGTTTGGCAGTTTCTTCAGTGAATCAGGAACCCTGAAGGATTATCCCAACTTTTGGGAAGTTCAGCAGTCACTTTTCTGTGGGTCCTGCATGTCTAGTTCATAAAGCAAGCCATCCAGTCGTCCAGGTAGAAATGCATGCCACTACAAGAGAGAGAGTTTCTAATGCATAGATCAGTAGAAACATTATCTTAATAAAATAAATATACCATGTCTTTTGTTTTGTCTGCCATTTACTATTCTATATATGAGCAGAAATACCTCTCAGTTAGAGATTATTAATATCAAAATATGTTTGATTAGAAATATTTTTTGTTTCCTTTCATCTATTCAGACTGCTTTACTAAATGACCATTCACAATTACTTTCAGGGTCTTTTCTTTTTAGAAGAAAAATGGGATTTTCAAATTAATTTAGTTTATTTTCTAAAAAATAAATATTTCTGGCAAATTCCTAAAATGGGCTGAAAATATGCAAATGGATATTCTGTGGCAGCCATACGGCAGGCTTGCCTTTTGTGGGATACTTGAGCTCAGCAAGCAATACAGAGTGCTTACTCAGGCTTTGGAGATTCTGGGAAGCAAACATATAGATTCTATTCTATTTGGATTTTTTCCTTCTATCTGGGAACATCTTTGATGCTAATTGTGTGGGTAGTGTTGGTTCTGGAAGTCTGGAATGCCAAAATTCTACTTGAAAACTGCATTACAAAGGTGTAAGTTTGTATGTTCTTTCGCCATGTTCTTATCATCCTTTTGTCTTCATGGCCGCTCCAGCTCACTCAGATTCCTTATCTAATTCAGTATGCCCCTTTCCTTTTGTAACTTCTACCGCTTGCCTGATTTAACAGTATTTTCCTCTGAAAAAATAACAAGCATTTTCATGGCATGAATAGAAGTAGAGAAAGCTAAACTGTAAGCGAAAACAAAACGCAGAAGCCGATTCTCAGGTCCATGTGGATCACACTTATATTCCAGAATGAACGTCTATTTAAGTTCTAACGTTGAATGCACAAATGCAGAATATCCCAAATTAAAATGAAAAATAAGCTGTGTCTGCCCATCTGATCCTACACAGATGCTTAACTTGTTCACTAGAGTGTAGTAAGTATAGCACAGGTGGTCCACTGCATCGGTGTGTAATAAAGGAAGAGATGTGCATGCATAAGTACACAGAGAGGAGTCTCCAGAGACCTTCCTTTGGAAGTTAAGAGAACGCTGCTTTCTACCCATTCCTCGCATGATTTATTGTAACCGTGCCAAGGAGCAGCACCCAGCAGAGAAATTGTACTTGAAGATGCCTTGCTGTTTCCTTCATAAATCCCTCCTTTTGAATGATTTATAACTTAGTTGTTTTTACTTGCTTCTCCCTATAACCTGGCATATAGGTGCTTACGCTGTGAATCATTGCTTCCTCGCATTTAATTTAAACCAGTTTAGTCTTGATTTCTTTCTCTTTTTGTGCCATCAACCAGAGAAGCACAGAAAAAAAAATGTCATATGGGACATAAGAAATTCTCTGTAGCTAAAATAGGGCAGTTGCTGCCAGGATGCAGATAATAAGTATCATTTGAACATCCTTTTTAAAATCCCTGTCAGACAAAATGAGCATGTGGCGTGTTGTAGGGCAAGCCAGTGCTCTTCCCAAAACCAGTTCTGTGGTTGACTCAGTGAGGCACATTTTCAGACAAAATTTGCAACTGCAAAACCCAGCTTATAAATCAAGAGATCAAAAACAATTTAAAGAATGTGAATGTAATTAGTTCTGTCTACCATACAGAATAAATTGGCTTGATCAAAAATTCCACATATTGTAAATCTTATGTTGTCTCTAGTATCGTTTAATTGAAAATAACGATTTTTTCTCTTTGTTGGAATAATATATCTTTGAATCAGAATTATGCAGATAAAAGTTATAATTACAAATTATATTTTAAATAGTTACTAAATGTTACTTTCTACTAAAAATTAATGCTTGTGCAAAACTAATCCAGTACTTTAAACATATTTGGAGTGAGTGTTATAAAATTAATGTGAAAAACTTAAAATGTTTAATTGATTACTTGTTATCCCTGAGATCTATGTGTAAAAGAAAGTATGTAAGGCCCTGGGGTGACCTCCACAGACTAAGTTGCTAAAGATGCCTCTAGCCTCTTCTCCCTCCATTTAGCTCACAAAATGGTCCATAATTCAAGTAATCCCAGGACAGACTACATTTCAGAAGGATGTGGAAGTATTCCTGTGAGACTCCTTTTCTTGTCATGCAGAATGCAAAGGGTATAGCTTAGGGCAGCTTCCATCACGATTCTAAAATAAGGCCTCAGAGAAGTATCAGAATTTAGATGAAGTTTTGGAAACCTCATACCCCAAGAGTGCTGAATCATTATAACAGAGTTCCCACGAGGATCTCCTGAAGGAAGGGCTGCTTGAAATGTTCAAAGTCTGCTATAAAAGCTGAAGACAATGTGAAAAGATAGTTTTAGAAACTAGAAACATGGCCTACAACCAGCATAAACATGGAGCTGAACCCTGTAATTAGGGATGAACCCTGTTACAGTATGCATAAGATAACCAGGCTTGGAGATACCAGGCTTGGAGCATCAAGATTTACTATCTGTCTGGATGGGATTGGCGTTGGTTTTGGATAGATATTCAATCCCTTATACTTTACTAATTTTGACTATAAAATTTGAAATGTTTGCCGTCTCTTTTTACAAAAATATATCTTCTAAATATTTACCTCACTTTGATTTTACTGCTCATAGGCATGAAAATTTCTCAGATAAGACTGCTAACTTAATTTTTGAGTAATGTTTCAACTTGTTCAAAGTCAACAGGCTAGATTGAAAGCACTTTACAAAGTATAAAGGAGGTAATCTTTGGGGCACATAGGAAAAGTAAAATGGTTTTGGAATTCTTCGTTCCATCAGGATAAACATATACATTGGATGTAAATTCGTCACTGTAGCACTGGAGGGAACTTTAAAATCTGGGCCTTCTGGGAGGATACTGTAGACATTGCCTTTGGAATCAACTGATGAGGATCTCAGATGGCCCAGGGTTTTTCTGATGAGATGGTTATCAGAAAAATGGCAAGATGACCTCCTGACCTATATCCTCATTTTTATGTTTACTCTGTGGCTTCTTCCTCTACTCGGGGATTCATCACAAAGAGCCATCCTCAGAAGCTTGGTACTAAAGCTGGTACTATGCTCATATACTTTCAGAATTTTGAGCTAAATATCTTTTTTTTTAATTTTAAGATTATTTTATTAAAATCATTCTTTTTTATTTTATTTTTTAGAAACAATCCTTTTTTATTTTGCATATCAATCCCAGTTCCCTCTCCCTCCATTCCTCCTGTTCTCCCACTTTTACCCCATCCACTTCAAAAAGAGTTGTGGTCTCTCATGGGGCAGTCAACAAAGTCTGCCACATCACTTGAGACAGGACCAAGCCTCTCCCCCCTGTATCTAGGCTGAGCTAGGTATCCCTCCATACCAAATGGACTCCAAAAAGCCAGTTAATGCACTAGGGATAAACATTGGTTCCACGGTTAATGGCCCCCAATCTGCCTAAGCCACAAAACTGTCACCCACATTCAGAGGGCCTAGTTTGGACCTATGCAGGTTCCGTAGCTGTTGGTCTAGAATCAATGAGCTCCCATTAGTTTTTGCAACTGTTTCTTTGGGTTTCCCCATCATGGTCTTGACTCCTTTGCTTTTCTCACTCCAGGAGTTTGGTCCAGTATTTAGTTGTGGATCTGTACATATGCTTCCATCAGTTACTGGATGAAGGTGCTATGATGACATTTAAGATAGCCATTAATTTGATTATAAGGGAAGGGTAGTTAACCTACCCTCTCCTCTATTTTTTATATTCTTAGCCAGTGTCATCCTTGTGGATTCCTGGGGATTTGCCCTGGTCCAGGTTTATTGCTAACCCAATAATGACTCCCTCTATCAAGATAACCTCTTTCCTTGTTCTTCCTCTTCGAACTTCCCAATTCCCTATGTTCTCTTCTCCTCTGCTTCTCCCCTCCCCACTGCCCTTCCATCCTCCTCTCCCTTCCCCATGATCCCAGTTTACTCAAGAGACTCTGTCTTCCCCCTTCCCAGGAAAATCCTTCTAAGTCTCTCTTAGGGTTTTTTCTTTTTTCCTAGCTTCTCTAGATTTGTGGACTATGGGCTGATTGTCCTTTGCTTTATGTCTAATAACCACTTATGAGTGAGTAATGCCATCTTTTTCTTTCTAGGTCTGGGTTACCACACTCAGGATGATTTTCTTCTAGTTCTATCCACTTGCCTGCCAATTTCAAAATGTCACTGTTTTTTTTCCACTTAATAGTACACCATTGTGTAAATGTGCCCAGTTCCCTTTATCCATTCTTCAATAGAGTGACATCTAGGTTGTTTCCAGGTTCTGGCTATTATGCATAATGTTGTTATGAACATAGTTGAGCAAGGATCCTTGTGGTATGAGTCTGGGTCTTGAGGTAGATTGATTCCAAATTCTCTGAGAAAATGCCATACTGTACAGGTCTGCACCAACAATGGAGGAATGTTCCTCTTATTCCACATCTTCTCCACATAAGCTGTCATTGGTGTTTTTGATCTTAGCCATTCTGATAAGTGTAAGATGGTATCCCAGAGTTGTTTTGATTTGCATTTCATTGATGGCTAAGACTATTGAACAATTCCTTAAGTGACTTTCAGCCATTTGCAATTCGTCCGTTTAGAATTACCTGTTAAGAGTAGAACTCTGTTTTCTAATTGCATTATTTGGTTTTGTTGTGTGTGTTTTGATGTCTAGTTTCTTGAGTTCTTGTATATTTTGGAGATCACAGTCTTTATTAAGATTATTCTTCTTTTAAAGCATTATACATGTGCATAACATATTAATATGTATTGCTCACACTTTCCATCTTGAATCTATATCAAATCTGCTACCTCCATAGAGTTTAACCAGGGACATCTGTATAAAAATTAACTTGAAGCTTGTAGAAGGAAGCGGCGGGCTGTGTCCCCCCACCCGGCTAGCTTTACCCAAAATAATTACACGCAAACTATATTCTTTTAAACACTGCCTGGCCCATAGTTTCAGCCTCTTATTGGCTAATTCTCACATCTTTCTTTAACCCATATTTAGTAATCTGTGTAGCACCACGAGGTGTGGCTTACCAGGAGAGATCTTAACCTGCGTCCATCTCGGAGAGGAGAAGCATGGAGACTCACTTATGGTGACTGAAGCGTCTCCCCACTCCTGCTACCCAGCATTCTGTTCTGTCTACTCCGCCTACCTAATTTTCTGTTCTCTTAAAGGGCCAAGGCAGTTTTCTTTATTAATTAACCAATGAAAGTAACATAGACAGATAACTCTCCTCCATCAGAAGCTGTCCATGGGAGCCTAGTGGACTCCCCATTCATTATCAACTGATGGCAATGGCTCCATATATACTAGCATATATCAACAATCAATAATTTATAATATGAGGATATAGGCTTCTGAAACCCTCCCAATCCAGGCATAACTATTGGCTGATGTCTGTGTAGGCCTAATATAGGTATTTGCAGCTGGTTTGAGTTTCTGATTGGAATGGCTGGGACTTGTCAAGATTATACTTTACAGCCCATCTCTGTTTCTGATTTTGAATTCTTTCCACTCTATCGTCTGTAGTGTTCTGTAGCCTTGGATGGGGTAGAATGAAAATCTTATTTAGGGAAGAACACTCAGCCATCGCTGACTCTTAATACCTTGAATGTGCATGAATCTCAATATTCACTATCATTAACTTGAAGGATCTGTTTTGCATACTTTGTGACTCTCACAAGATAAAAGAAGTAAAAAAGACTAATACAACATTGTACAACAATTTTAATGTTATGTGGGACTACTTGTTTCTGTCAGTTTTATTAAATTCAACAGTTCTTTATACAATTTATATGAAATATTTTTTACTTTTTGCAAATGACATTCATGTTTTATTAAGTAGTAAAAAGGAAGCCATGACTTAACCCGAGGCGAAGACTGATGAAGTTTGTTCCAGGGAAGCACAGTGGTATTTTATTCCCACATTTCACGTTAGCTAATATGCATCATGAAAATGAGCTGAACTTAATTCATAACCCTTTGCTAATCCATCTCTGAATGTTTCATCTAGAATATAGCTCTATTTCCTTCGAAATTTTGGATCATTCAAAATGATCTCTTTTTATTCAGCTGAAACATTATTGCTTGTATACACTATCTTTTCTTTGTAAATTGATCATGTATATGAAAACAGACTTCAGGAAGTACTTGTTTATATACTAGGAACTACGAACCTTAAATTTAATTATCCAATTTACAGAATATTATGAGAAAAACAAATTTAATCAAGGTTTATCTATTTAATTTATACAAATATTAAGTTTATTCACTTTATTACTATGCCTGTGTTAAAACACCTTTCAAAATTGTTATTTTGTATATGATTATTCAATGTTGAACTCCAGAAATCAAATAATGATGCAATTACTCAAATAAAATATTGGAATATTGATGAATATCAACATGTTAAACATACTTATCAAAACATTAAAATTGGCATTGTCAATTACCATTTTTGTGTATTAATTACATATTCTACTTATTTTTATTTATTAATAAAACATTTTTATTTGTAGGCTTGTATATAATTCATTGACAAGAGTTTTGAAATTTGAGGCTTAAAATTAATTATGTTACAAATGACAGGCATCTTTACTAATGTGTAGTGACATTTCATTTGTATTTTAATAAATAAATCTTGCCTAAAGATCTGAGAGTAAAACAGCCCCACTTGTCAGCCTTACAGACCAGGCAGTGGTAACATACACTTTTAATCCCATTTGTCTAGTAATCAATTAATCTAGTTGCCATAGAAACTGGGTGTGGTTTTAATCCCAGTGCTGCACACTTTTAATCCTAGCTCTGGAGAGGATTATATAGTGGGAAGAGACAGTTCTCAGACACAGTCCCATTCTGAGATTCCTGGAGTCAGTATCTCCATTTTGAATAGAGGTAGAAGTAAGGCCAGTGGCTGATTGCCTGGCTTTCATGACCCTCAGGTTGAACCCCAGTTTCTCTCTCTGAGTTTTTATTAATCGTGCTTCACTAATGTGTGCAATTTGATGAGCTTTAACACTCACATGAGCCCAGTAAATTACTATTCAAGTGAGAAGAGAGCATAAACTACCTATGAATTAGAAAATTTTCAGTGTCTGTATTTGCCATCCCACTCTGTCCTAAATCATCTCCAAACAGAAATAGATTCGTGCCATTATAAGTTAGTTAGAAACATGCACATTTTTACATAAGTGACATTTATATTGTGTGTATTCTGTATCATTTGACTTTCATAGATTCAATAAGATTATTTGGATGTCTTGACACCATGGCATTTCATCAGTGTTTGATTTTTATTGAACAATGTCTATAAGAAAGGTTTAGCATTCTTCCCTTGTTATATGGATTACCTTAATCTCTCAGTAGGAGTTTTGAAGATGAAAAATTTCCAATTTTAGAAAGCTTTTCAATTCCTCTATGTGGATGAAGCATCTGGTATTATATTTAAAAATTCCTACTTTACAGTCACAAAATTGTTCCTATGGTGCTTTATAAAATTCCATAAATTAGAATGTACATTTCTTCCTATGATCTATCTAAGTTCAATGTTATATCCCATATAAACTCTAATGTTTGTGTCTTGTGTGTGAATATGTATTTTTGGAGGCTGATTGATTCCTCCTTGCTGCTCATCCCCGAAATAACCATACAGAAACTGTATTAATTAAATGACTGCTTGTCATTCACTATAGTACATTTCTAGTAATCGCTTACATATTAAATTAACCCATTTCTGTTATTTTATATTTTACCACAAGGCTTGTGGACTATTGGTAAAGTTCTACCTGGCAACTTACATCTTTCCTCTCTCACTGCTACATGGTGTCTAATTGACTCTGCCTTCTTTCTCCCAACATTCAGTTTAGTTTTCCCCTGTCTAGTTCTATACTACATATCACAGACCAAGTAAGATTCTTTATTCATTAACCAATAAAAGCAACACATACACAGAAGGACTTCCCACACCAAGTATGGTTTTGGTGTATATCATGTTGTATGTATTTTGTCTTGTGTGTATATCTTTATCAAATAGTGTGCTGAATGTGTAATACAGTATGTTGAGTATGTGGTAGGTGTAGTATCATGTGTGTGTGTTTGAAACCTCTGAAGTTTCAGTCTTTAAACTCTTCTTTCCTATCACAAAATTGCTGATTGCCTTGGTAAATCTGTCAAATCAGTTATCAAACTCAATTGTCCGTTTAGACATATTTTTTGTCTTGTTTACTCATCTGTATCTCTATAGGGTAGCAGTTTCCTCTGAGATTGAGAGAATCCATGAAGTAGGAAGCTTTTTAAACCAGAAGGTAAAAAACTCAATATACCTTCAGAAAGTTCCTGAAAGTGATCAAATTGATTAGATTCCTTCTTCCCAAATGTAAACAATAATGATTGCTGAGAAACACTCTCAAACAAATTAGAATAAATGGATTTTCTGAGAGCAGACCAGCCTCTTGAAAGAAGCAGAAAGGAGCACATCTGTGTAGCAGACATTTAGATCACAGGGTTACTTAAAAAGGACACTGTCCAACACGTTGTACTGCCTGCAGACTTTTCAGTATGCTCCAAGTTCCCAGAGTAACCACCCATGTTAGTGTGGGCTTCGGTGATGTAGTTATTGTTTAATTTTTATAGCTCTTTTAAGAAACGGATACCTCACTCTTATTCCATTAAGTAACCTCAATCAAACTAATTGGCTCACCAAGGTGGACTTGATAGTATCCTTGCTTTGGTCTATTGTGGCTTCCATATATGACGGAGCAGACATGCATTGTTTCTCCTCTAGAAAAGTCTTGTAAATGAACAGTATGGTACTATTACACATTTATGATTTCCTCATATTTATTATGTGCAATATCAGATAATTTTGTATTCTTTTTTTTTCCAGAACCTATATGGTTTTTCAATGTGTCTCAAACTATCTTAAAGGTCACAATTCCTTCTTTATACTTCCCAAGTGACTACAGAAATTAGCCACCATGGACAGATTTTTTGCTGCATTTCATTTTGAGTTTGATGAAATTTGGTCTTTCTTAGTTCCAAGCAAGTGTTAGAATGACGGTATCTTAATGGATCACTTTGTATGCATGGATTAGCTTTTAGATAATTGATATATGGTACTATTACATCTCACATAAAAATATATCTACATGCCTATTTTAAGCTTCAATTATACTATTTGTTTTAATATTTCTCTTAAAATGATATTTTATTCATGATATTTTCATATAGGTATGAATTGAAATATGACCATCTACCAAAATTTTACATCTACCTTTCCTTCATTTTTGCCCCAATATTTTACCTACAAACTTCATGTCTTTTTCTGTTCGTTCGTTCTTTCTTTCTTTCTTTCTTTCTTTCTTTCTTTCTTTCTTTCTTTCTTTTATTTTCTTCCTTTTCTTTGTAATAATTCATTACACTAAGTTAATACTACCCATGTGTAGAGCCATCCACTGGACCACAGGAATCCTACCAGTGGCTGTATCTTTCTAAAAGAATTTTCCTCCACAATAGTAACTGTCAGTTTCCAGTTCTTCACTAGGGCTTATAGCTGTATGAGATTTGTTTGTGGTACATAGATGTGCATGTTCAGATGTGTTGACATATGCATATTTCCAGAGGTCAGTGGAGATCATCCAGTGCCTTGTTTCCTTTGTTCTCTGCACCTGATTCCTTTGAGACATTTTCTCTCATGAATCTTGATCTTATTGGTTTTACCTTTGCTTTTTCCACCCACACTGACTGGCCTGGCAGCCGCTGCAATCTTCTTGTGTCTGTTTTCCTACTACAATCATCTGGAATTACAGTTAAATGCAATCTTTCCAGTTTATATGGGTAAACTGGAAATCAAATTTAAGGCTCCATTCTGGTCCAGCAAGTGATCCTATCAGCTGAGGCTTAAACCTAGTAAAATCAATTTTAAGTTTTCGCAGCACCACAACTTTCATTGTACTGATCTTTGTTTTTTTGACTACCTGATTGGATAGAATGACGAGCTCTCCTTGAAGGTGTCCTTTTTAAAATTTTTCCCTCTTCCTATATATTATTATTATTATTGACTTTTCATATTAATTTTCAATTAAAATAATTTTATTCATTTTTGAAAATACTTCTAATGAAAGAATATTTTTTCTGAAACTAAGGATCACTCTTGTGTATTTTCTTTTTGAGTACAAAGAAGATGATGTCTTGTTTTTGCTACATGTTGTCATGTTTTTTTTCTAGCTTGAATATTATATATTTTACATTTCAGTGTCATTAGCTTTAGATTTTTGTTGTTGTTCTTCTTTGTTGGACCAAGAAAAATGTTCTATTTTTATTAAGCAGCAAGGTTTCTAAATAGATGAATATTGAATTTTCTGAAATATTTTTTACATTATATACATAGATTTTTGTATATATCATTATTTTTATTTGTATAATTAGTATATTTCACTGATTTTTAAATGCCAGAATGTTCTTGTGTTATTAAGATGGATTACCTTTGATAATAATGGAGCTTTAAATGTTCAACTTCACATTAAATTATTTTAGAATATGCTAAGACTTTCTCACTGATCTTCATAGAATTAATTTCCTTATTTTAGGTAATGTTCTTATCACTGGTGACTGCATTTTCAGTATTAGTAAAACAACATAGATTTATTTTGATTATGTAGTATGATATCAAATTTTCTAATTTCACTTTTAATATTTTGCATCTTATATGTAAGTCATATTTCAGCAATAAACAGTTGCTTGTTACTTTTATAAGCTAAATGAAAATGAAGATCTTTTAATCAACATTTAATTTATTTGGACTTAATATGCTTTTTGACTAGTTGAAAAGAATTTTATAATACTAGATATGGCTTGTAAGTTAAGAGTGTTTGTTGATCTTGTGAAGAATCTTTGTTCAGGGTGAGTCTGGGACCACTAGGGAGTAAGCCTGAATCAGGTCTTTTGTAGGTCTGGGTGCACCTGAGCCTGGGAACTCCGAGGGCGTAGATCAGAGACAGAGACCGTTGCAGGACCAACTCCAAGCCAGGGACATTGAAAGGAGTGGATCTAGACCAGGCTATCCCAAAACAGGTCAAAATCAGTAACCTAGGCTAAAGTAGACCTGAGACAATGAACTCCACCTTGTGCTGGAACAGGCCTGAGGCAACAAATTCCACAGGAGTGGGACTAAACAAGCTACCTTAGCCAGAGTGTGCCTGAGAAAGCAAGCTCCACTGGAGTGGGACATATCCAATCCAGAGACATTAGTTAACCAGAACTGAGCAAGTGACCTGGCCCAGAGCAGACCTGAGACAGTAAACTCCTTTAGTACAGGGAACAACTGCTGAGTGACTGAGCAAGAGGCAGAGACTACTGAGGGTCCAGACGTGAATCTGGTACCTTCAAGGGAGTAGACCAAAGCCAGGACCCCTGTGAGTCTGGGTATGAGACTAGTACCTCTGAGGAACTAGGGCTGAGCCAGGATATTATGAGTCTGGGCATGAATCGGGACCTCCAAGGGAGTAGGCAGGAATCAGAGAGCTCTTCATGTCCAGGCATGAGACTGAGACCTCAGTGGGAGTAAGTCTGAGACAGGTCCTCTGAGAATCTGAGTGCACACAAGCCTGGGAACTCTGACAAAGTAGATAGGAGCCAGAATCTTTAACAGGATAAACCCCAACCCAGGGACCTTTACAGGAACAGATTCAGACCAGGGACAATTGCAAAACAGGTCTGAGCTGACAACCTAAACTAGAGCAGGCCTGAGTCAGCAAACTCCAAGGGAGTGGAGCAAAGCCCAGGAGAGCTAGGCAATCTCCAGGAACACAGACTGAACAACAAGATAACTATTGCACTAACTATACCATGAGGAACAACCATCTAAGTCTTGCATTCACTGATACCTAGAAGATTAATCAACAGATTCTCAGACAGCCCAAACCACACCTATTAGAGAAAACAATGAATAGAAAAGGTAAGAACACACACAAGACACCACAAAGAGCAACACAACACCTGTAAAACCTAAAGACCCTACAACAAAAAGACTTGAACAACCAAATATGATGAATCAGAAGAAAATGACATAAAAATAAGTTCACGAGAATGTCTGAAACTCTTAAAGAGGAAATGAAAAATTCCCTCAAAGAAATGAAGGAAAAGACAAAAGATTGGAAGATGTCAGTAAATCCCTTAAATAAAAATAATGAAAAGCAATCAAACATATGAAAGAACTATTCAAGACTTAAAAACTTAAATAAAGACAATAAAGAAAACACAAGCCAAGGGAAATATAGAAACAGAAATCATGAGAAAATCATCGGGAACCACAAACGCAAACATCAACAGCAGAATACAGGAGATGGAAGAGAATCTCAAGTGTTGAAGATAACAATAGAGAAAATAGAATCATCAGTCAAAGAAACATTAAATCTAGCAAAAGCTTAACCCGAAATATCCAGGAGATATGGGACACCATGAAAAGGCCAAATTTAAGGATAATAGGTATAGAAAATGTAGAAGTTAAACTCAAAAGCACAGAAAATATATTTAACGAAATCACAGAAGAAAACGTCCCCAACTTAAAGAAAGATATGCCCAAGAATATCCAGGAAGCTTACAGAACAACAAAAAAGGCTGGATCAAAAAAAAGTCTCCTCACCACATAACAATCAAAACACTAAACATACATAGTAAAGAAAGAATATTAAGAGCTGCCAAGGCAATAGGCCAAGTAACATATAAAGTCAGACCTATCAGAATTGCATCTGACTTTTCATTTTAGACAATGAAAGCCAGAAGGTCATGGTCAAGTGTCATGCAGACATTAAGAGACCACAGATACCAGGCCAGACTACTACACCCAGCAAACTATCATTCATCATAGAAGGACAAAACAAGATATTCCATGACAAAACCAGATTTAACCAATACCTAGCCACAAACCCAGCCCTACAAAAAACACTAGAAGACTAGAAGGAAAACTCCAACCCAAGGAAGTTGGCTACATCAAAAAAAAAAAAAAAAAAAAAAAAAAAAAAACCCACAGAAAATTGATGGTCTCATAGCAGCAAATCCAAAAGAAGGTGGAAATGCACAAATTAACATCAATAACAAAACTAAATTAAGAAGAGATAGCAATCACTGGTCATTAATATCCCTTAAAATAAATGGACTTAACTCACCTATAAAAAAACACAGGCTAGGCTGGGCGGTGGTGGCGCACGCCTTTAATCCCAGCACTCGGGAGGCAGAGGCAGGTGGATCTCTGTGAGTTCGAGACCAGCCTGGTCTACAAGAGCTAGTTCCAGGCCAGGCTCTAAAAAAGCTGCAGAGAAACCCTGTCTCGAAAAACCAAAAAAAAAAAAAAAAAAAAAAAAACCACAGGCTAACAGATTGGATACAAAAACAGAATCCATCCTTCTGTATACAAGAAACATACCTCAACCTCAAAGTCAAACATCATCTCAGAGTAAAGGATTGGGCAAAAATATTCCAATCAAATGGACCTAAGAAATAAGCAGGTGTAGCTATTTTAATATTTAGTAAAATAGACTTCAAACTAAAAAAGAGACAAAGAAGGACATTTTAACTCTTTTCTGAGTTTCTTTTATAAATTTGTTCTGTTTGACCTTGAAAATGAATGTAGCATAACTATGAGCTCCATTGATATAGATGACTTACAACTCATCTGTATTTCTTTATTATTCTAAGTGGCTTCAAGGACTACAACAACGTATTTTTTAAAATGCCTCATGCATACAATACTTTAAACAAGAGTAGAAACATACATATAACAAAAATAATTTTAAATTTGTATCAATATATAAAAATACATACCAATGTAAAATGTAAAGTATTTGAGACTTGTTGTAAAGAGTGGACTCAACAATCCATCCTTTTATCCCATATTATCTATGCTATAACCCCCCTTTTCCCTTCAGGAGATACCCTAACCTATTCTCTTTTCTTCTGAACAACCTATACCTAATTCTCCTAAATGATAACAAGCATTCATAACACACCAAATTACCAAAAACCACCTATCTCACCACTCAAGAATGTATACGCCATGTTTTTCAGACTACTTCTTGTTGTCTAGGGGATGCAACATTATTAGGAGACCCTGATAAAATTGAGAAAATGGTCAATACCTGAAAAAGTGAGTGTATCATTGGCTGTTCAAACTATAATGGGAAAGGATAGGAATTATCTATATTCCTGGTTAAAGTAGCTGTGGGGGTGACCCATCTCACCTAGAAGTTTTGAAGTTGTTCTAGATTCAGAATTTTGAGGAAACTTCAACAGAGGCATTGTGAGAGGCTGGATCACTTGCACTACTGGGTTTCATTGGTGTCTAGTCTTTTTATTTCTGAAAACATACAAACTTTTGAAGATAACATGTATATCTGCATTAATACAAATATTGAATGTGCATTGTACAAGTCAGCAGAAAATGATTTTTTCTTCTATGTTTAAGCAGGTAAAAGGCATGTGTCAACATTATAAGCTTGTTGATATATATAACCATACCTCTATTCATCCCATAAAAAAGGGTGTCATGTGAAAATAAATCATAAGTAATGTGTAACCAAAAAAATTTGTCATGTTTTATCCAGTTTCAGAGGTATTCCGGTCTAGAGAGATAAGCATATATATCACCTGTCATTTAGTCTTTCCTGGCTATTTTTTTATGTCTGTAACCAAGATTTTTAGGAGGTCTCTTTTAAACAAATCTGATACTCATTAATTTTTCTGAGAAATATAAATTTTTGTTTCCTTTGAAAAGAAAGGCATAACTTCTCCTCTAATGAAATGTATTTTATGATTTCCATTTTGAAGTTAATACATTTTTAAAATATATAGCTTTATTTAATTTATCAGTTTCCATCATCCACTTTCTCTTAGTGGCCACTGTTTATTTGTTTATTAACATTTAAAAAACTTCAAGTAAAAAAAAGCAACATGCAAGATTAAAATGTCATGGGTATTTCCTATTTACATGGCATATTCTTTTGATATCATTTTTTCTTTCTTTAAAGAAATTACTTCATTATTTTTAAGCTACTTTCAAGGCTTATCTTCATTTTTTTTCCTTTAGCATATAGGCACAGTTTAAAACATAGACTACCTGTTTAGAGGTTTTCTTGTTTTTAGCCTGACTTTCTATACATTGTAAGCTCTATGTGAAGCTAATGTGTCTGTGCTGTTGCCAGTGTCTCTATCTAGTTTTCTACTCCAAAATAATGCATTAGCTTCTCAAAGCAGATACTCTTTTTTGTTTTTTTTTATTAAAAATTTCCGCCTCCTCCTCGCCTCCCATTTCCCTCCCTCTCCCCCCAATTCCCTCCCCCTCCGTCTCCAGTCCGAAGAGCAGTAAGGGTTCCCTATCCTGCAGGAAGTCCATGGTCCTACCCCCTCCATCCAGGTCTAGGAAGGTGAGCATCCACACAGGCTAGGCCCCTCCAAAACCAGTAAATGTACTAGGAACAAAACCCAGTGCCATTGTCGTTGGTTTCTCAGCAACCTTCATTGTCTGCCATGTTCTGTTTTCAGTTCCAGTCCAGCTGGCCTTGGTGAGCTCCCATTAGATCAGCCCCACCATCTAAGTGGGTCTGTGCACTCCTAGCGGTCCTGACTTCCTTGCTCATGTTCTCCCTCCTTCTGCTCCTCCTTTGGACCTTGGGAGCTCAGTCCAGTGCTCCAATGTGGGGCTCTGTCTCTATCTCCATCCATCATCTATGTTCATAGCAGCATTATTTCTAATAGCCAGAACCTGGAAACAACCTAAATGCCCTTCAATTGAAGAATGGATGTAGAAAGTGTGGAATATATACATATTAGAGTACTACTCAGCGGTAAAAAACAATGACATTTTGAATTTTGCATGCAAATGGATGCAAATAGAAAACACCATCCTGAGTGAGATAACCCAGGCCCAAAAAGATGAACATGGGATGTACTCACTCATAATTGGTTTCTAGCCATAAATAAAGGACATCGAGCCTATAATTCGTAAAAAATCCTAGAGAAGCTATATAAGAAGGTGAACCCCCCCCCCAAAAAAAAACATATAGTTATCCTCCTGGATATTGGAAGTAGACAAGATTGCCGGACAAAAAAGGGGAACATGGGGGTGGGGTGGGATGGGGGGATGGGGGGATGGGGAGAGAAAAGTGTGAAGTGGAGGATGGGAAGAGCTTGGGGGAATAGGATGGTTGGGATATAGGAAGGGTGGATATGGGAACAAGGAATTATATATCTTAGTTAAGGGAGCCATTCTAGGGTTGGCAGAGAATTGACTCTAGAGGGGTTCCCAGGTGTCCAGGAAGACGCCCCCAGCTAGGTCCTTGGGCAGCTGAGGAGAGGGTGCCAGAAATGTCCAGATCCTATTGCCATACTCATGAATATCTTGCATATCACCATAGAACCTTCATCAAAGCAGATACTCTTAAGGAGATGCTAGGCCTGTTAAAGAGCTGGCCCTCTTAAATGAGTCATGCCTCTATAGATTGCAAATATTTTAGGCTCTTGTTATGTGCAGCTTGTTGGGTGCCAAATGTTGTTTTATTTTAGTGCAGGGCTGCACCATACATTATTGTTATTTCAAACAACAAATTGTGACTCTGCAGTTCCTGGTCTGCTTCTCTATCAGTAGTCCAAGCAGAGCTTAGGCTCTGTCACTGATGCCAAATGTAGTTTTAACTAAATCTTTATTATTCTGTTTCTAATTAAAACTTGAGAACCAAAACAAGGGGTGAAAAGCTTCTTAGCTCAGGGAGGCTGAATAGCAACTAGCTAACTTTCTTCCCTTGCTGGAGTTTCTCATATTCCAAGAATTATCTCCTACTTCTCTCTCTGTTGGGAGGTCCCACCTATATCTCCTGCTTAGCTATTGGCCATTCAGCTCTTTATTAAATCTACCATAGCAGTATATGTTCACACAGTGAATAAATGTACCATAACACTATAGCACTGTTGTTGTTGAGGTTTCTGTCCTGCCTGGTTCCCACAGATGTTTAGTCCCAAAGAAAATCACACAGAGAGTGTACATTAACTATAAACTGATTGTTCCATTAGCTCTTGCTTCTTATTATCTCTTTTAATGTATATTAGGCCGGTATTCTTGTTTGTGCTAGCCACATGACTATGGAAAGGAGGAAGCCCATTGCTTCCCAGTCCTGTCCAAACATGGAAGAAGCAAGATCTGACCTACCCTGCTGGGTGTAGCAATTGGTCTGGCATCAGTGGTCTCTTAGAGTCTCCAATACATCTTTCCAAGTCCTTCTAACTTTTAGTGACTCCATTAGAATTCAGTAATGTCACTATGTAAAATTTTTGTCTGCCTTTATGTGTTACTTGGTCTTTTTCCCTTGCTACTTTTAATATTAATTCTTTGTCCTTTATGTTTTGTGTTTTGATTATTATGTGCAGAGGGAACTTCCTCTTCTGTTATTATCAATTTATGTTCTGTATGCTTCTTGTGCCAGGTTAGGAAATTTTTTTCTATGATTTCTAAAAGTTTATATTTTGGGCTTTGAGGTTTGGAAATTTCTCCTTCCTCTTCTATTATTCATATGCTTAGTCTTTTCATAGAGTAGTAGACTGAAATTTTCTGTCAAGAATATTTATATTTAACATTTTCTTTGATCAATGTATCCATTTCTGCTATGGTAATTTCAAAGTCTGAGATTTTCTCTTCCATTGATTATATTCTGAATCTTGCCTCTGTAGTTTCTCTTTGTATTTCTAAATTTTTCATTTTCAGGATTCATTCAATTTGTGCAATTTTAAATTGCTTTTATTTCTATTTTCAGGCCTAGAATAGTTTTATTTGTTTACTTCTGATGTTTACTTTTTATTGGACTTCTTAAAGGTTTTTATTTATTTCCTCTTTAAAGACCTCTATCATCCTCATATAGCTTGCTGATTTATAACCTGCACGTTGTAATCCTCTGGTGGCCATATAGGAGATATTATACATACAAGATATTTTCCTTAAGATTCATAACAGTAACAAAATTGTAATTATGAAGTAGCAACAAAGTAATTTTATGGTTCATGGGTCACCATAACTAGAGGAACTATATTAAAGTGTTTCAGCACTAGAAAGATTTAGAACCACTGAATGGTTGGTTTCAAGGTCTTTTTCTTATGCTTCACCTATGTTGGAATATTCAGGACATGAAAATGGTATGATATATGGGCTTTGGTTGAGATATAATGTCCTGGTTTTTATTGATTGTTTTCTCATCCTGCCATCTAGGCATCTGGATTTGTGGAGAATACTGATTGTGGCAGTTTGAATAAAATTGATCCCCATAAACTCATAATGGGTGGCATTATTAGGAATTCTGGCTTTTATGTAGGAGATATGACCTTTGTGGTACTTTGAATGTAATTAAACCCCTATAGACCCATAATTAATGGCACTATTGGAACGAGTGGCTTTACTGGAGTAGGTATGATGTGTTGGAAGAAGTGTGTCAATGTGAAGGTGGGCTTTAATGTATAATATATGCTTGAGGCATGCTCTGTATTGCAAACTATTGACTGTTGCCTGTACATCAAGATGTAGCAGCCAACATATATCCCATCATGATTACAAAGTACTAAACCTATTAGACTGTTAATTGACACCACAATTAAATACTTTCTAACATAAGAGTTGAGGTTATAGTGTCTCGAAAAAAACAACAGAAATCTCACTAACACAAAATTAATACTAGGAACCAGGTTTTTTGCTGTGATAGGCCTGATCATGAATCTGTATGGAAGAATTTGGACTTTGCTACTTTGGGTTAGGAAAGCAGTGAAGTGTTTTAAGCACTGGTTAATGGGCCATATTATTATGCCTGTGTCACAGAAAACTCCCAAACAAGACCATCACAGAGCAAGTATAAAATGAAAGCAACGTGGAGTTTAGGCAAGTTAACTTGGACCATAATACAACATGATAGCACAGCAGGTGGGTGAAAATTGTCCTAAGTTCTCAGAGGAAGGGGTTTTTAAAGACTGCAAGCCAGTAGAACAAGACTTGGTATTTCAGGGCTGGTAAAATATACAGCTTTTGAATTCCTAGTTGGGGCATGTGGGAATTTTAAACAGTGACTGTCAGCAGAAAAGAATTTTAAAACAACAGTTAATCAGATACCAACAAATATGTTTGAAACAGGCATATGATTTTTGAGAATCCTGGTGGATTATTTTGACCAGGGCAGTTACAGTTTCTTGGGAAAATTTATGGCTTTGCTGGCTTTCATATATCCCCCAAGTTAACTTCTGTCTAAACTGAAGTTTTCTCTCAATATGGAGCTTGTTCTGCTCCTTCAATACTAGTGGAAGCATGGAAGAAATTGGTGTTGAGAATGATTTGAAAAGTGAGGCAATAGCTCACAATGGTTCAGAAGAGAAGAATTTTAGTATGTTGCCTAGAAAATGTTCCTGTGATATTTTGTTAAAGAATGTGGCTGCTTTATTCCCTTACTCAAAGACTCTGCTTGAAGCAAAGTGAAGAGATTTGTATTTAGTTCATTTGAAGAGGAACTCTCAAAACAGCATATTATAGCTCTGTCATGTGGTTACTAGAGTTCATGCTTATGAAGATTTCTAATGAAAAGGAGCAAACTGAACAAGAAAAAATACAAAATGTAAAATATGAAGAAAAAAGGAGAACCAGGCAGTGGAATTGTGTGACAGAGACTGCTTATTTATTTTCTGGTCACCCCGACCATAATAATTAGACAGAAACTATATTATTTAGAGCACTGTTTGGCCAATATCTTAGGTGTATTCCTTGCTAGTCCTAATATCTTAAATTAACCCATTTTAATTAATCTGTGTACTACCACAAGGCTGTTGCCTAAGAGTTAGGATTGAACATCCTTCTCGTTTTGCAGCTATGTGGCACATCTTTGACTCTGTCTTCTTTCTCCAGCATTCAGTTTAGTTTTTTCCTCCTAGCTCTATTATACCCTGCCATAGACCAAAGCAGCTTCTTTATTAATGAATGATAATAAAACATTCATAGTATACATAGATGAGTTAGACATCATCTCCTCTTTGCTGTCCAAATAAAAAGGATTTAACTTTAACATAGTAAAATTACATATGACAAAACAGGTATCAAACAAGAATTATAATTCCAAAGTATAGTTTGTTTGTATTAGGCAAAATTAAAGAAAATACTCTGTCATCTATCTGATTTTTATGAGTCTAAATTTTGTATCTATTTTATCTTTTGTCATAATGAAGTAAAACTATAATTGTAACTGTCTTCAACTCTTCAAATAACCCAGAATGATATAATATTACCTAAGTAAGCAGTATATTGTAAGTGACTTCCAAAACTCTAGAATTGACTGAGATATCTTGCTTCCTGGAGAGTCAACCAAAGTTTTCTTTGTAACATTGGCACATCCATCTTTAGCATAGGTCCATAGTATCTAACAGACTTTTCCAGGAAGCAGTAAATACAAAAGGCTGTCTCACATATATTGGCAGTTTGCAAGTCATTTTTTTCTGTGTCCTTCAGAATTTCTGGCAGTTTCCCCTGTGATGCAGAAACCATGAAGGAACATCCCATCTTTTTTAAAAGTTTGGCAGTCACTTTTCTGTGGGTTCTGCATGTCTAGTTCATACAGTATATCATCAAACAGTTCTGGAAACAGCAGTTTCTTCCCCAAATGTCTAGCCTTGTCACATGGAAGGCAAATTTCATGAGTTTCTTCAATGCTTATCAATGCCCTCTCTGAAGTATCTGGTACCACCAGAATCAGACATGTCTAACCACTGAGAGAAGTCTAACTTCTTAAAACACTTTAAATGCCATGTTATGTAGATCTTTCACAGATTTGAAGAATACCTATCCATCTGAAATATAGCTCTGTACATCTAAAACACATAACTAACATGACTACACTTGGACTATTATAGATGGCTATCTACTAATCCATATTTTTGATTATACATTACATTTTTATTTTTATTTTTTTTATATTTCTTTTTTTTATTTTTTTTTAATATTTAAAAATTTCCATCTCCTTCCCTCCTCCTCCCCCCTCCCTCCTCTCCTTCTCCCCCTTCCCTCCCCTCCTTCTCCCCCTTCCCTCCCCTTCCCTCCACCCATACCTCCCCTCCCTCCCTCTCAAGGCCAAGGAGCCATCAGGGTTCCCCACTCTATGCTAAGTCCAAGGTCCTCCCAAATCCCCTCAGGTCCAGGAAGGTGATCGAACAAGCTGAGAAGGCTCCCACAGAGCCCGTCCATGCAGAAGAATCAGAGCCCAGAGCCATTGTCCTTTGCTTCTCAGTCAGCCCCCGCTGTTAGCCACATTCAGAGAGACGGGTTTGGTCGCATGATCCATCAGTCCCATTCCATCTGGAGTTGGTGATCTCCCATTAGTTCTGTCCCACCGTCTCCATGAGTGAACGCACCCCTCTCGTTCCTGACTTTCTCCCTCATGTTCTCGCTCCTTCTGCTCCTCATCAGGACCTTGGGAGCTCAGTCCAGAGCTCCAATATGGGGCTCAGTCACCTTCCCCATCTGTCGCCAGCTGGAGGTTCCCTCACGGTCCTGACTTTCTTTCTCATGTTCTCTCTCCTTCTGCTCCTCATCAGGACCTTGGGAGCTCAGTCCGGTGCTCCAATGTGGGGCTCTGTCATTTTCTTCATCTATCGTCAGGTGGAGGTTCTATGGTGATATGCAAGAAATTCATCAGTATGGCTATAGGAACTGGCCTTTTCAGGCTCCCTCTCCTCAGCTGCCCAAGGAACTAACTGGGGGCGTCTCCCTGGAAACCTGGGAACCCCTGTAGGGTCACGTCTCTTGACAACCCTCAGGTAGCTCTTTAAATTAAGATATATGCTTCCCTGCTCCCATATCCACCCTTCTTATATCCCAAGCACCCCATTCCTCCGAGCTCCCCCCGCTCTCCCCTTCACACTTTTCTCTCCCCATCTTCCCTTGGCCCAGTCTTGCCCAACCCTCAAGTTCCCAATTTTGCCTGGCGATAGTGTCTACTTCCAATATCCAGGAGGATTACTATATCCTTTTTTGGGAGTTCACCTTCTTATTATCTTCTCAAGGATCCCAAATTTATAGGCTCGATGTCCTTTAATTATGGCTAGAAACCGATTATGAGTGAGTACATCCCATGTTCATCTTTTTGGGTCTGGGTTACCTCACTCAGAATAGTGTTTTCTATTTCCATCCATTTGCCTGCAAAATTCAAGATGTCATTGTTTTTTACCGCTGAGTAGTATTCTAGCATGTATATATTCCACAGTTTCTTCATCCATTCTTCCACTGAAGGGCATCTAGGTTGTTTCCAGGATCTGGCTATTACAAATAATGCTGCTATGAACATAGATGAGCATATGCTTTTGTCGTATGATTGGGCATCTCTTGGGTAGATTCCCAATAGTGGAATTGCTGGGTCCTGGGGTAGGTTGATCCCGAATTTCCTGAGAAACCACCACACTGCTTTCCAAAGTGGTTGCACAAGTTTGCATTCCCACCAGCAATGGATGAGTGTACCCCTTACCCCACAACCTCTCCAGCAAAGGTTATTATTGGTGTTTTGGATTTTAGCCAATCTGACAGGTGTAAGATGATATCTCAAAGTTGTTTTGATTTGCATTTCCCTGATAGCTAGGGAGGTTGAGCATGACCTTAAGTGTCTTTTGGCCATTCGAACTTCTTCTGTTGAGAATTCTCTGTTCAGTTCAGCGCCCCATTTTTTAATTGGGTTAATTGGCATTTTACCGTCTAGTCTCTTGAGTTCCTTATATATTTTAGAGATCAGACCTTTGTCAGTTGCAGGGTTGGTGAAGATCTTTTCCCAGTCAGTAGGCTGCCTTTGTGTCTTAGTGACAATGTCCTTTGCTTTACAGAAGCTGCTCAACTTCAGGAGGTCCCATTTATTCAATGTTGCCCTTAAAGTCTGTGCAGCTGGGGTTATGCGTAGGAAACGGTTCCCTGTGCCCATTTGTTGTAGAGTACTTCCCACTTTCTCCTCTATCAAGCTCAATGTGTTCAAATTAATATTGAGGTCTTTAATCCATTTGGACTTGAGTTTTGTGCATGGTGATAGATATGGATCTACTTTCATTCTTCTACAGGTTGACATCCAGTTATGCCAGCACCATTTGTTGAAGATGCCCTCTTTCTTCCATTGTGTACTCTTGGCTCCTTTATCAAAAATCAGGTGTTCATAGGTTTGTGGTTTAAGATCCGGGTCTTCTATACGATTCCATTGGTCAACTTCTCTGTTTTTATGCCAATACCAAGCTGTTTTCAATACTGTAGCTTTGTAATAGAGTTTGAAGTCAGGGATGGTAATGCCTCCAGAAGAACCTTTATTGTATAAGATTTTTTTGGCTATCCTGGGTTTCTTGTTTTTCCATATAAAGTTGATTATTGTTCTCTCAATCTCTGTGAAGAATTTTAATGGGACCTTGATTGGGATTGCATTGAATCTATAGATTGCTTTTGGTAGAATTGCCATTTTTACTATGTTGATCCTCCCAATCCACGAGCAGGGGAGATCCTTCCATTTTCTGGTATCCTCTTCAATTTCTTTCTTCAAAGACTTAAAGTTCTTGTCAAATAAGTCCTTCACTTCCTTGGTTAGAGATACTACCAGATATCTTATGCTATTTGTGGCTATTGTGAAAGGTGATACTTCTTTGATTTCCCTCTCTGCTTCCTTATCCTTTGTGTATAGGAGGGCGACTGATTTTTTGGAGTTGATCTTGTATCCTGCCACATTACTGAAGGAGTTTATCAGCTGTAGGAGTTCTTTGGTGGAGTTTTTGGGGTCGCTTATGTATACTATCATATCATCTGCAAATAATGAAAGTTTAACTTCTTCCTTTCCAAATTGAATCCCCTTGATTCCCTTATGTTGTCTTATTGCTATTGCTAGAACTTCAAGCACTATATTGAAGAGATAAGGAGAGAGTGGACAGCCTTGTCGTGTTCCTGAATTTAGTGGGATAGCCTTGAGTTTCTCTCCATTTAGTTTGATGTTAGCTGTCGGCTTGCTGTAAATAGCTTTTATTATATTTAGGAATGACCCTTGTATCCCTAATCTCTCCAAGACCTTTATCATAAAAGGGTGCTGAATTTTGTCAAATGCTTTTTCAGCATCTAATGAGATGACCATATGGTTTTTTTCCTTCAGTTTATTTATATGATGGATTACATTGATAGATTTTCGTATGTTGAACCAGCCCTGCATCTCTGGGATGAAGCCTACTTGATCGTAATGGATAATTTTTCTAATGTGTTCTTGGATTCGGTTTGCCAGTATTTTATTGAGAATTTTTGCGTCCATGTTCATGAGTGAGATTGGCCTGTAATTCTCTTTCTTGGTTGAGTCTTTGTGTGGTTTAGGTATCAGGGTAACTGTAGCTTCATAGAAGGAATTTGGCAGTGACTCTTGTGTTTCTATATTATGAAATACCTTAAGGAGTATAGGTATTAGGTCTTCTTGGAAGTTCTGGTAGAATTCCGCATTGAAACCATCAGGTCCTGGGCTCTTTTTGGTAGGGAGGTTTCTGATAACAGTTTCTAATTCTTCGCGACTAACAGGATGATTTAGAGCATTTACCTGGTCCTGGTTTAACTTTGGTATATGGTATTTATCTAAAAAACTGTCCATTTCTTTTACATTTTCCAATTTTGTGGCGTACAGGCTTTTGTAGTAAGATCTAATGATTCTCTGAATTTCCTGTGTGTCTGTGGTTATGTCCCCCTTTTCATTTCTGATCTTATTAATTTGCGTGTTCTCCCTCTGCCGTTTGATTAGTTTGGCTAAGGGTTTGTCAATCTTGTTGATTTTCTCCAAGAACCAGCTTTTTGTTTCATTGATTCTTTGGATTGTTTTCTGTGTTTCTATTTTGTTGATTTCTGCCCTCAGTTTGATTATTTCCAGTCTTCTACTTCTCCTAGGTGAGTCTGCTTCTTTTTTTTCCAGAGCTTTCAGGTGTGCTGTTAAGTCACCAATGAGTGCTTTCTCCGTTTTCTTTAAGTGGGCACTTAGTGCTATGAACTTTCCTCTTAGCACTGCTTTCATTGTGTCCCATAGGTTTGAGTATGTTGTGTCTTTGTTTTCATTAAATTCAAGAAAGACTTTCATTTCTTTCTTTATTTCTTCCTTGACCCAGGTGTGGGTCAGTAGTTGACTGTTCAGTTTCCATGAGTTTGTGGGCTTTCTGGGGGTAGCATTGTTGTTGAATTCTAATTTTAATCCATGGTGATCCGATAAGACACAGGTGGTTACTAATATTTTTTTGTAATTGTGGAAGTTTGCTTTGTTACCAAGTATATGGTCAATTTTCGAAAAGGTTCCATGAGTTGCAGAGAAGAAGGTATATTCTTTCCTATTTGGGTAGAATGTTCTATAGATGTCTGTTAAGTCCATTTGGTTCATTACCTCCATTAAGTCTTTCAATTCTCTGTTAGGTTTCTGTCTGATTGACCTGTCCATTGGTGAGAGAGGAGTGTTGAAGTCTCCAACTATTAGTGTGTGTGGTTTGATGGCTGCCTTGAGTTCTAGAAGTGTTTCTTTTACATAAGTGGGAGCTTTTATATTAGGGGCATAGATATTCAGGATTGAGACTTCATTCTGATGGATTTTTCCTGTTATGAGTATAAAGTGTCCCTTTCCATCTCTTCTGATTGATTTTAGTTTGAAGTCAACTTTGTTGGAAATTAGTATGGCCACGCCCGCTTGTTTCTTAGGGCCATTTGCTTGATAAACCTTTTCCCAACCCTTTACTCTGAGTAGATGTCTGTCTTTGTGGTTGAGGTGTGTTTCTTGTAAACAGCAAAATGTTGGATTCTGTTTTCGTATCCAGTCTCTTAGCCTGTGCCTTTTTATAGGTGAATTGAGTCCATTGATATTAAGTGATATTAATGACCAGTGGTTGTTAACTTCAGTCATTTTTAGTAGTAGAGTTTGTGTGTTTCCCTTCTTCTAGTTGTGCTAATGAAGGTTCGCTAGATGCCTGAGTTATTGTGGGCATTGTTGGACTCCTTGGTTTGTGATTTTCCTTCTATTACTTTCTGCAAGGCTGGATTTGTGGCTGCGTATTGTTTAAATCTGTTTTTGTCCTGGAATATCTTGTTTTCTCCATCAATGGTGAATGCAAGCTTTGCTGGGTATAATAGTCTAGGCTTGCATCCATGTTCCCTTAGTGTCTGTAGCACATCTATCCAAGCTCTTCTGGCTTTCATGGTTTCCATTGAGAAATCGGGTGTAATTCTGATAGGTTTCCCTTTATATGTTACTTGACCTTTTTCCTTTGCAGCTCTTAATATCTGTTCTTTGTTCTGTATGTTTTGTGTTTTTATTATTATATGGCGTGGGGATGCTTTCTTTTGATCCAGTCTATTTGGTGTTCTGTAGGCTTCTTGTACCTTCATAGGAACATCCTTCTTTAGGTTGGGGAAGTTTTCTTCTATAATTTTGTTGAATATGTTTTCTGGGCCTTTGAGTTGTAATTCTTCTCCTTCTTATACCCCAATTATTCTTAGGTTTGGTCTTTTCATGGTGTCCCAGATTTCCTGAATGTTTTGTGTTAAGAATTTGTTAGATTTGTTTAGTTCTTTAATCTGTGAGTTTATTTCCTCTATTGTATCTTCAGAGTCCGAGATTCTTTCTTCCATCTCTTGTATTCGGTTGGAAATACTTGTCTCTGCAGTTTCTGTTCGTTTACTCAGAGTTTCCATTTCCAGTCGTCCCTCAGATTGTGTTTTCTTCAATACCTCCATTTCATTTATCAGGTCTTGTACTGTTTCCCTTACCTGCTTGATTGCTTTTTCTTGTTTTTCTTGTGTATCTTTGAGAGATTTATTTACTTCCTCTACCTTTTTGTTTGTCACCTCCATTTCTTTATGGCAGTTTTTTACCTCCTGTTTAAGGTCCTCTATTATTTTCATAAAGTACTGTTTAAAGTCGGTTTCTTCTATATCTTCTGGGGTAGGGTGTTCAATTCTTGTTGTTTCGGGATGTCTGGTTTGTGGTGATGTCATGTTGCCTTTCATGTTGTTGGAGGAGCTCCTGCATTGGCGCCTGCCCATCTCTTCCTTCAAAAGGAGCCCGGAGGCGTTTGGTGTCCTAGACCAATCTTTGCTGTGACTGAAACTGGTTGGATCTCCCCAGTGCCAGAGGAGGACCTATTCCTTGCGTCACAATCTGAAGAAGCTCACACTCCCTTGCAGGAATCCTCAGACCTTCCTGGAGGCCAGAGTCTGACCCCTTTGGGTGGATGGCCTTAGAACAGAAGCAGGACACCTGAGAACACTAGGGAAAGCTTGAGAGACACAAGCCTGCAGAGGGAAGTGGGAGTAGGGGGTCTGTGCTCTCTTCCAGGGCAGGTTGCCCCAGGGTCCGCATTCACTCACCAGTTCAGATGGAATGTCAGGGCACAGGATCAGGGATTCCAGGCAGCCCAGGGTCGCAGCCCAGACAAAAGGGCCAAGGTGGGGGCAGGGCGGGATGGAATACCACACAGCGAACCTGGCAGCACAATCTGAAGAAGCCCGCACTCCCTTGCAGGAATCCTCAGACCTGCCTGGAGGCCAGAGTCTGACCCCTTTGTGTGGATGGCCAGTTCAGATGGAATCTACATTACATTTTTAAATGTATTATATAAACACAATACTTTAAAATGAGTAGAAATATATGTACAAAAATTGACCTTAATTTGTATCAATAAATCAAAGATCATACAAATCCTGTTTATGACTAGTATCCACTTATGAGTGAATACATACCACATTCATTTTTCAGGGTCTGGGTTATCTCACTTAGGATTTTTTCTTATTCCATCCATTTGCATGCAAAATTTAAGATGTCATTATTTTTTACTGTTGAAAAGTATTCTAATATGTATATGTGTCACACTTTATACATTCTTCAGTTGAGGGCATCTAGGTTGTTTCTAGGTTATGGCTATTATAAAAAATGATGTTCATAGAACATAGTTGAACATGCTCTTGTAGTATGATTGAGTGTCTTTTGGATATATTCCCAAGAGTGGAATTGCTGGGTCCTGAGGTAGGTTGATTCCCAGTTTTCTGAGAAACTGCCACACTGATTTCCAAAGTGGTTGCACAAGTTTGCATTCCCACTGCCAATAGATGAGTGTTCTCCTTGCTCTACAACCTCACCAGCATAAGCTATCATTAGTGTTTTTGACCTTAGCCATTCTCACAGGTGTAAGATGGTATCTCAAAGTTGTTTTGATTTGCATTTCCCTGATAATTAATGAAGAAGAATATGTCCTTAAGTATATTTTGGCCATTAGATATTCTTCTGTTGAGAATTCTGCTTAGTTCAGTACACCACTTTTTAATTGGGCTATTTAGAATTTTAATGTCTAATTTCTTGAGTTCTTCATATATTTTGGAGATTAGTTCTTTGATGTGAGGTTGGTGAAGATTTTTTTCCCATTCAGTAGCCTGCCTTTTTGACTTATTGACTGTGGTTTGCTTTACAGAAGCTTCTCAGTTTCAGGAGGTCCCATTTACTTATTGATGCTCTTATTGTCTGTGCTACTGGGGTTATATTTAAGAAATGGTCTCCTGTGCCCATGCATTGAAGTTTACTTCCCACTTTCTCCTCTGTCAGATTGTTTATATTACTCTTCCTGTTTCTTTAAAGGCTTTGTTTTAATTTTTTAACTTATTTACTTCTTTTTTAACTGTCTATATTTTTTTTCTCTCTGTCAGCTGAAGCTATATATGTATTTTAAACAGATTGTGTCTCATTTATAGGACTTTTATGTCTGAATATGTCATATTGTGTATATGAAATTCTTTTCTGACCAGGAGCACCATTTTTAAATGCTAAGTAAGCAAGGCTAGGATCACCTCCTCTTGAGCCATGCTCACCACCCTAGCTGCAGGGATACACAAGTCTAAGTCCCCATTAAGCAATTTGTAACATGCTGCTCACAGACTCCAATTAAGTATTCCATTAAACTTAACAGGACCAGCACAAACCAGGAAGTCAGCTCTTAAAGGAATTGAACCTCTGTTTGCCTCTATCAAACAGAGCACACCTGAGAAACTGTTGCTACCAAGAAGTAATGCTTAACTCTGTTCTTTTCTGTCAGAATTCCCTTCCAATCTGTCTCAGGTTTTATGTCTATGTGACCCATATTGGCATCATTATCTGAAGGAGACTATTCAGTCATCTCCTGGTCACCCAGACTCAATCACACAGAAATTATGTTAATTACAACACTGTTTGGCCAAAAGATTAGATTTACTCCTAGCTAGCTCTTACATCATAAATTAGCCCATATCTATTAATCTATGTACTACCAAAAGGCTCCACTAAAACAGATTTTCCTGACTCAACATTGCTGGCAATGGCAGTGGTGTCTTCTTTAGTAAAGGGCTTCCTGATTCATGCAAGTGTGTGAAAAGTTCTGACTCAGGAGGATAAGCACTTAAATGGGGTCTGTGAGTAGCATGTTACAATTTCCTAAATGGTTACAGAGACCTGCTGTGAAGCTGGGGCTGTTGCACTATACATGACTCTTAGAGGCAGTGAACATGCCTCCACCATGCGGGACTGGACAGACCCAATAGACATGGCTGTAGAGTTTGTTCTAGCCATGCCACTTAGCATTAAGAAAAGCACTCGTGGTCAAAAAATAATTCCAGATATGCACACAATAAAGACTGATTCAGATTTTAAAAAGACCTCTAAATGTGTCACAATGTTAGATAAATATATGTAGGCATTGGAGAGGGGGAAATAAAATATAGACAGTTATAATATAAATAGTACAGATAGTCTTAGATTAAAAGAGTAAATAAAGATAATAAACTTATAAGAATAGATTAAGAATAATAAGACAAGCAAAAATGGAATATACTCAGAGCATCTGGATTATATATATTATAGTTTTCATTGAATTTTTGACTGTGAATGAGCTAAGTATAGAGAGATATTTCATTGAATAGGCTGGTAAGCTAAACCAACATACATATTTTAAAGGTGTTTTGACTTTAAAATTTGGGTGTTTTGCTTTTGTTTTTACAGAAGATAGAAAGCTGAGGATTCTTTACTGGCTAATATGGTATCAAGCAAGAACCCCTGAAGCAATGGCCCAGAGGGACCAATATAAATGACAGCTTAAGGAATGCTGACTGAGATGGACCTACTATACATGATACCCTATAAAAGACCTGGTTCATAGCACCCTCTATCAATAGAAAGTAATCTAGAGAACAATGCCCAAATTCCCTAAATGATTGTTTAAAAATGTTTTTTTACATATAAAAAGTATATGCTATAGAGATAAATACTTTACATTTGTGTGGATCTTGATTTATTGATACAAATTTAAGCTTGATTTTGTTATATGTTTTTATGCTCTTGATTATGAATCTGTATTTATGTAGCTCATTTATAAATGTACTGTATAATTAAGAAATACAGATTAATAAATAGTCATCTATGATAATCAAGCCTGTAAACAAGTTAGATGGGTTTTCTAGATGTACAGAGATGTATTTCAGATGGATAGGTATTCTTCAAACCATTCAAAGATTACAAAATATGGCATTTAAAATGTTTTAAGAACTTAGGACTTTTCATGACAATGAGACACATTTGCTTCTGTCAGCCCCAATTACATCAATAAGAAGATGGACTTTGAAGAGGCTCCTTATGGAATTTGTTAGCCTTTTGGACAATATACTGCTCTTTCCTGGACTGCTTGATGGTATGTTGTATGAACTGGACATGCAGGTCCCACAGAATAATAATAGTGAAATATCTTAA
Source organism: Arvicola amphibius (assembly GCF_903992535.2). Classification (NCBI taxonomy): domain Eukaryota; kingdom Metazoa; phylum Chordata; class Mammalia; order Rodentia; family Cricetidae; genus Arvicola; species Arvicola amphibius. The sequence goes on from NC_052055.2 coordinate 84,967,082, forward strand.
AAGTGAGACAGTCCTTCAGGGTTCCTGCTTCATAAAAGTGTATGAGGGACATTCTGCAGGATACAGAAAACAGAAAATAACTGATATATTGCAAATATAGGTGAAAGAGTGTTTTAAACTTACAACTTCATGAAAAAAGTCTGCCAGATACTATAAGCTGAAGATGGATTCCCCAATGTTATAGAAGAACTTTGGATGACTATCCAGACAGCAAGATGTTTCTGTAAATTCTACAGATTTGGAAGTTGCCTACAATGTATTTCTTGTTAACTTAGGTAATATTATATCCTTCTGGGGTCTTTGAAGAACTGAAGAATAGATGTAATTATATGTTATTTTAGTTATTATAAAAACAAATTTTATATAAATATTGTAACTGTAATTCTTGCTTGATACATTTTTTGTTATGTGAAATTTTACTTTGTTAAAGTTAAAACCTTCCTTTTTATTTAGACATAAAAGGGGAAGTAATGTGGGATTTCTCTCTGTATTAGGCAAATGTAATTTTAGTATCATCATTGGTTAATAAAGAATCTTCATTGGGCCTTTGGAAGCACAGAACATAACCATATATAAATAGGTTAGGAATATATATATATATATATATATATATATATATATATATATATGTGTGTGTGTGTGTGTATATGTATATATGTATATATATACGTATATATACGTATATATATTAATGCAAAAATTTGTAAATATTTCCCTTTATGCTACAATACTTTGAAACACCATTTAAAATGAAATCACAATGAAAGACATACATAATCTATGTCATTGAGCTTTTAGTTCATTAAATCTTGTTTAATTTTTTATCACAATTAATGCTACAAAACACCATAAAGTATTATTTTTATATCTATACTGATTAGTTTTCAAAACAACATCATTTTATACTGAGTATGCTCTTTCTTTTCAAACGTATATTAGAAATTAGGGCCCAGGCAGTATTGAGCACACCTTTTATCCCAGCATTTAGGAGGCAGTGGCAGACAGATCTAAGAGAGTTTGAAGCCACCCCGAACTTTAATGTGACTTCCAGAATATCCAGGACTGTTACACAAAGAAACCCTATTGGAAAAACAAATAACAAAAATAAATAAATAAAAACAGATAAAGCAAAAAAAGAGAGAGAAAGAGATAAATAGTGGAAGGCCAAAAAATAAATTGAAAAAGCATGTGGTATCTTTATTGATAATTCATGAAGCACTAAAGTCATCATCTCTAACATATTAAAAACAAATTACAAACACATAAATAATATTTATCTAAGATGTATTTGCCTATAGTTGTTAATATAAAAATAAATACTAAAATAAATGAGGCTTCTGATTTTAGCTGAGTCTTGACCTTGAGGCTTTAGGGGAAAATGCAACCAGTACTCATATTTTGAATATTGAATTGATGTATTACATCAGGGGATAGGTTTGTAATATAGGTCAATTCTTTAGGATAGGAAGAAAAAAGAAAAGACTAGAAAAAAGATCCACTGTTTGGGAATAAAGTCTAAGACCTGTTCTCTTGATCTATCTCAAACTCTAGAGAAGAAATCAGTATACTTACTTTACTCAATATTCAATTTTCAAGTACTATCATATTTGCTATTTTCAGGCTTCTGTAAAGTGCACGGCTTCTTACATTCCTGAATCTGCACTTGAATAGCACTAGGTCACAAACAGTTCTTACTGCAGAATTGGGACTCTGTTCACCTCTATTTAATATTCAGCTCAGACTTTCTGCAGCATGAATAGTTTTATTATTCATGTAGATGACCTATTGAAAACATGTCCTCATACTTTAGGTTTTGAATACCAGTAATTGTAAAAGTGACCAAATTTTCATATTTTAAAAAATCATATACCCAATATACCAAGACCATCAATTTTTTTTTCCTCCAGCTAAACTTCTAAACAATTCTCTTTGGAAAGAAAGTCTACACTCTGAACTTTACTTTCAGCTTCCCTGACATCTTTGCTATTTTCTTTCATTTAACTGTGTCTGTTGTGTACTCCGTTCTTTCATGATATAATTCTCATAAATCATACACAGAAATAGCCATTTAAAATGTGTTACTTGTCAAATTCATGTTTTTTCTTTGACTCTGAAATACTGCAGGGTAGTATAAAATGAGATCCAACAGGAATGTCTAGATAATTAAAATTAAAGCATTTTTATTTAATTTATATTTAAGAATGTTATTAATTTATATTAATTTGTAAATTATATTTACATTTATTATTAATTTATATATTATATTTACATTTATTATTAATTTATATTTAATAACAAGTGTCAAAGAAAACAACATTTAATTTTTTCTTTTAATAATTTCACAGATTTACTAGAAATTTCAGAGTTAAATTACATGTAACTTTTTTATTCATTTTACATACCAACCACAGTTTTGCCTCCCTCCTCTTCTCCCATTCTTTTCCTTCTAATTCCCTTGTACATTCCCCACCCCCATGATCTTCTTTTGTCTCCATTTGACTCCTATTGGGGTCAAAAAAGCATGGTATATCAAGTTGGAGAAGGACCATGCTTCTACCCCATGAAACAAGTTTTACCAAGGCATCCCACCACAGGTAATAGATTTCAAAGAGCCATCTCATAGGTCAGGGACAGGTCTTGGTCCCACTGCTAGGGAATCCATAAAAGACCAGGCTATACAACTGCCACCCATATGCAGAGGGTATAAGACAGTCCCATGTCGTCTCCATAGCTGTCATTCAGAGTAAGTGGGAGTCCAAGAGTGTATTGCTTACATGGTTGCTGACAAGGAGCACAGAATTTGAAGTACTAGGGGGTTGCATAACTTTCATTTCCAAGGCCTATGCTTCTGACAGGATCATTTCTCAGAGCCCCTATAGCCTCCTGCATTAGTGCTAGAAATGGGCAACGAGCCCTCAAAGTAGGAGTTTGTGAGTGACATTTCATGTTGGTAACAGACGACTTAATGTCAACATCTTCTCCTTGTAATATCCCTCAGCCTCTGAATGTGTTTTACTCACTCCATCTTCAGTTGTAGGTTGAAATATAAAGTTTTCTTATTTCAAAAATGTATAGTCACTATTACCTATTTGACATTATTGAGAGCTATTCTGTGATTTTCTTTGATTGGGCATTGAGGACTTTCTTCTGTACCTTTGTATTAGAACTTTTTGTCTTGTTTTATTTTGCTTTTCCCAATATTTGACAAGCTTGACAAGTTCATTCTGGTTCAGCTTGTGAGTGGTATGGCTAAATTTGTCAACTTGACACATCAAAGAATTTGAGAACCAGAGCTGAATTTCGTCTATCAGGTTGGCCTGTGGGCATACTTACAAGAGATTTTCTTGATTGCCATTAGAAGTATAGAACCCATACAAAAAATAAATAAATACGTAAATAAGGAGCTAAATCTGAGCCTGGAAGAATGACAGTTGGCAGTGTTACTTTGTTCATACTTGTGCCTTGAGTTCCTATCTAGGCTTGACTTGCTAGTGGATATAACATGTAAGCTCGAATAAACTCTTTCCTCTTCAAGCTGCTTCTTGTCATAATGTTTATCACAGCAACAAAAACAACTTATGAGAACAAATGAGATACATTCCACAGTGGGCAGAGAAGTGGAATACAGGGGCATAAGATTCCTGGTTATGTGTGTTCATGGTTAGATCCAGAATGGAAGAGAAAGACTTGGAAAGAAAGAACACAACTCCATCTTCAACAGAAGTGTTTTGTACTTTGATTAGAAAAATGAAGGATAAAAATCTTTCCATGGCAATGGTGCATGTATACCATGGCAGAGGTTGCTTGAGGCTTTGTAGGGCTTGCAGAAGAAGTGTCTATCAGGGTGAGTCCTGTGAAATTTATGGAACTTGGTTCTGCCTCTACAGTTTTAGGTGTGGACTGTTTGTGTAGACAGATATCTTTGAGCATGATAGTCATGCTTACAGAGAGTGCCTGTCTTTGCTATCAGGTATCCTTGAGTGTGGGACAAATTCTACATCAGGATTTAGAAGGTTGAGATATCTTTACCTTTTATTTAAGACCCTGTGGACCACATAAAGGAAAGAAAGCCAGTGAATGTCTCTCTGGATACTTCTTGCTGGCTATAGAAACTATGAGGAGAGACAAGACTCTGTGATGGGAATCTCAGGGGGCAAAATCAGATTAACTTCATACTACAGGAAGAAAGTTTCTGCTTGATGACTGTGATTGCTCATGATTGTCATCTTGTACTCCTGGAGAAACTTCAGAAAAATATAATTGTGAGCAGGCTGAAAACTAATGACTTTGTTACAGTGAAACAAAGAGATCAACAAGGAAAATGGGAGATGGGAGAAAGAAGAGTACACTCCATAGTAGGAGAGAAAGGAGAAAGAGGCATTATGGCTAGTAAAAATTACATTTCTATTTGAAAAGATAGAAATGGAGGGGCACCCTAACAGAGGTGAAGTAACAGTGGCAGTAAGGTCAAGGATTGTAGTAGAAAGGAAGAATTCTTATTGTATCAAGTCAACTTATTTGGAGTGACAATGGCTAGCAACTCTGCCAGAAGTGCTGCACCAAAGCAAACTAGTAGAGTCATAGGAACTTCAGAGAATCACAGGAAGGAACCAGGAGAAAATAGAGGAATAATCTAGAGCATTGTATCGGGTCTCAAATAGAAATTATGAAGGTTCCCCCAAAGCATCCCATGATCTTTTAACAAATGTATCAGGAAGCAACAGAACTATAGAAATGTGTTAGCCACTTGGAAAGCTTGCGTGGAACATTCCTCTATGAAGGATGTTACTTTAAATAATGTGGGTGCAGTGAGGAAAACACTTAAAAGACAAGTTAAAATGCAAGTATGAGGATGATAGGAGAAAGGAATGATCAAAGGAGAGAGTCAGAGTAGGAGGGAACCTTCAGACTTTTCATGGAAAGAGGCTTGTCACTGAATTTTTTTTGTTTGGTTCCTGTATATTTGTGCTCTGCCTCAAAGGAGCTTGGGTTTGTTAGTGCGGAAGCAGCATCATCCCTGGAAGGAGGCATAAATTTTATCCTTAGCAGTAGTCAAGAGATCTCACCCTCTTTAATTCTGGAGTATCACAAGAGCCAGATAATTGAATTGGCCCTGCAGGATATTAAGCTGATCTGAAATCCCTTTAAGATTTTGTGAGTTCTGGTAAGACAGAGAGGTTAACTGATGCAAAGAAAGCTTTAGTGCAGCTGTTCTAGATCTGAGGGAGGCCTGAAAAATTGTCCACAGTGACTAGTAGGGAGAACAGTGAGTGGAATGGCCTATTAATCCCCTTTCACAGGTTGCTTCAACTGCTTTTATGGGTCTGAGATAGAGATATCTCTTAGCTGCTTCAATCATACCAAAGTGGCGATGTAGAAAGGGCAGCAGTCAGAGTGCGTTGGAGGCATGCTCTATCTAACGGGCCAGGCAAACAAAATGAATGTCAGAGAACCAGACATAAAATAGTTATGTGAAAACAGTATACAAACAGGAAGTGTTTTATGTGAATTAGCATTTGTAACCTACAAAAGTGAGACTAGTAGGACTATTGTAACTTTCTAACAGTGTGATTTAGAAAAAAGCTGGGATATTTTTTCCTTTGGAGTGAGAGAACAGGGAAGAAAACAACTTAAAAAATCCTAGACAGACTATCATAGGTGTTAGCAGGACAGATGATTTTTGTTACTGTTATTTTTTTTTTTACCAAGAGACAAAAAATCTCTCATTTGATAGAAAAATTTTAATTTGTTTTAATTGTCTGCCAAAAGCTCAGAATCAGCCATCCAATCTCTAACATAATCTTATGGGGACCATTAAGATAAAGTTGTTGAAGAAAACTTTCTTCCCATCATAATTAGCTTAAGATTTGTTTAGTAAGGCGAAATGTAATTGTGCCACTAGCTAAACTTTGCACCAGAGCTCCATAGAAGGATAGGTAACTTTATTCTTCTGTTACATCAAATTTCTGTGTAAGGTATTAGCACCTGGAAGTTCTGTAAGAGGAATTAGTATTTTAAATTGACAATTTAAAATAAATATAAAGCAAGTATTTTAATTGATAATTTAGAACAGAAATAGAATCTTATTGTATCTTTTTATAAGATTGTGTGGCAAAGTTCCAAGGACACCACTTGAGTAACATGAACAATTTCTCAAGCATATGTGTATGATGATATAATCCCCAGCAGCCTGCTTTAATCAGAAGGCATGGTTGCTTAGGGTGCAGAAGGTCACATTACAGCTGTAAGAAATGCTCTTTTAGAAAGAGGCAGTGTTCCAGAGTTGCTAAGCCCAACCTTGAGATTTGGCCTTAACAATTAAGTTTATAGGTTTTTTTTTTTTTTTCTCAGCTGTGGGTAGACACAGTAATGCTGATATAAACCAAGGAAAATCTTGTCTTATTTCTAGGCAATACATACATCAAGAAAAGAATCATGAGTAAGAAATAGTTTTGAAATAACTTTTAATATAGCTAAGAATAATGTCTGAAAGCTTAGGTCATTTGAACTAATTAAGAAATATACTGTTCCTAGCTATACATTTAATCCTGGCTAAACATTCCTGCTAGGTGTTTAGGACCATGTAGAGAGCCAAAGTTTCTTTTTTGTGTTGGCAAGCAATTTGAGGATCTGCTTCTGGGGTCATATGGCCTTCTGGGGAAACTTTAAATGCTCCAGCCTTTCTTTTACCAGTTGTATGATGAGTCAAAGGCCTCGTTTTCTCTGAGTGTACCTTCAAATGCTGTCGTTGGTCTGAATGAGGATTCCCTTCAAAAAATTGTGGAAATATTATGTAAACAGAGACTTTTTATTCTATCCATTCTCACAGCCACTTTTCAAGTAACCACTCAGAGGCTAATATTAATTACACAATGTGTGATCTATTAGTTCGCACTTATTGTTAACTATCTCTTACAACTTAAATTAACGTGTTTTGAGGCATTTTTTTTAAATCTCGACCTCAGCTTTTTCTTCTTTTTAAATTAATTAACTAATTTATATTTTATAAAAAAAATCTTTTTCTCTTTTTACATACCAATCCCAATTCCCACACCCTTCACTCTTCACTCCCTTAACCTTCGCCCCCACCCCCTGTCCACTCCTTAGTGAGGGTAAGGCTTCCCATGGGGAGTCAACAAATCTAGCACATCATTTTGGGGCAGGACCAAGGCAATCTCCACTATATCTAGGCTGAGCAAGGTTTCCCACCAAAGAGAATATGCTTCAAAGAGCCAGTTCAAACAGTAGGGATAAATCCTAGTTCCACTGCCAGTGGCCTCACAAGACTGCCCCAAATTCAGAGGGCCTAGTTTGGTTCTAGGCTGGTTCCACCTCTGACAATCTAGATTCAGTGAACTCCGTTTTTTACTCTATATCTTTTAGCCTTCTTTTGTGTATGAGCAAAGGCTTAATCCACACAGCATGCTATGAGGCTTGGAGACATCTCTTTGTAATGAGTCAGGAACCTACCATGTTGTGCTCATACTGGCCTACTGTCGGTGCATCTGTACTACAATCTGAATAAGAGACAAACTAGAAAGCTGGTTGTGGCTCCATTTACATGTTCTAGAACCCATTTCTAAAAGCTTTCTCGTGTCCTATAGAAATTCGATAGCCTTATGTAGATATGCCATTTGCAAATTGAGGCTTTTCTTCCTGCCTTGTCTGACAGGCACTTTTAAAATAACCACTCAGAGGCTTAGTATTAATTACAACCTGTAAGTCCTGTTACCTCATACTTACTATTAACTAGCTCTTACAACTTAAATTAACTCTATTTTTTTCTTAAAAATATGTGTATCATCATGTGATCTGTGGCTTACCTGTAATGCTCTGGCCTCTTACTCTTCCAGGGACTGCTGGCTTGTACTCCTACTCTGCCTTCATTCTCCCTGTATCTTGAATTCCCCTTCTAGAATTTCTTGCCTATCTATGTATTCTGCTCTGCCATGGGCCAAAACAGCTTTATTCATCAAACAATAAAAGCAAAACACTTTCCACAGGTACAGAAGATTTCTAGAGGTATCCCACCGTCTCCAGGTATTTCATTGACCTAGGAAGGAAAGGTGGAAAATTACTCTCATACTTTCATCCCTTGGACCACATTAAAATAGCCTCCAAGTATGGTTACTAAACAACCAGACAAGGTAATCCAGTATGGTACTTTTATTAGTTGTACAATATTTTATAACCATATATTTCTAAATAACTTTTGATTAGGAAACTAATTTATCTTGTCTTTGTAAAGATTCATCTTAGACCTTAGAAACTTTGAAATATATATATATATATGTGTGTGTGTGTGTGTGTGTGTGTGTGTGTGTGTGTATGTATGTATAATCGTTCAATATCATCCTCTATGTACCTTAAATAGCATATTTCATAGCTTACATAACTTCGTATGTAAAATTTTCTAGTTCTATTTTCTTTCTTACTATCCTGAGACATAATAGTAATAGCAAATAAATTTAGTATTTGTTGTAAAAATTTACCTGCAGAACAATGGGAATGCTAAGAAAAATCTATAACCTCTTTACAATGTACTAGTAAGAAACCAAAGTTTAATCTCATCAAGGTGAGACTCTGCATTAGAAACCCTCTGATAGGCAGTCAGGGAGAGGGACTAATGTATAAAAGTGCTGAATTTTTAAGATTCCAGGGCATTTTCTTCATCTTTCAGATCTTGAAGCAAACCTGGCAGCTTAAAACAAAAGCCTTCTTGGCTTTGCCCTCCATCATCAGGACCCTGCTGATGGCCTGCTTCAATACGTTCAATGCCCAATCAGGCCATGTAACAACATTTTTTTTTGAATCTATCCACCATCCTCTTGCATCAAATTGATTAATCATAAAGCAGAGGACAAAAACTCTTCAGAAATATATAACCCTCAACTCTGGAGGAAAGACCAGGCTTTTTGGTATTCATGACTCAGGCTTCTGCTTTGCAGAGGGTCTTTTAGTCTGTGGGTTGGCAGCATGAGTGTGTTTCTTCACCCTACTCCAGTAAACACTTTATTTCAAATGCTGACTCTGTCTGATACTGTCTGTGGCTTTGAGATTTGTCAACTCTCGCCTGTTGTGCGTGAGATTTTCCCATTAAATTCTTAAATTGGCAGATAAAAACACAATCAGTAACCCTGTACTTCACCAAAAATCCCTCATGATAACCAGTGCATTTTTTGGACTGATATACAGTAAATTAAAGGGTGATTACTGATAAGAGTATGGTTGACCCAAATGTAGTCACACTGAGAAATATTTAAGCAGTGTGTAAAAGGTATATCTTTATATCTATCATCTATCTATCTATCTATCTATCTATCTATCTATCTATCTATCTATCATCTATCTATCTATCACGTGTCCATTATCCATCTTTCTATATCTATCTGTCTGTCTTTATCTGCTCTCTATCATCTATCTATATCTATCTATCATCTACCTACCTACCTGTCTGTCTGTCTGTCTGTCTATGTATCTTCTATCTATTTTTTCTATTTAAGTTTCCTGAGACTGCTTGTTCATCTCCTCTCTTAGAAAAGAGTACTAACATTTACTAAGCCTCCTGTTGTCATTTAGGCCAGCACACTGAAAGGTGTCAAGATATCAGTTATTTACTTGAGAAGAGAGTATTAGTCGTGAAGTGAATCTTGCAAAAATTATTTTTCATATGTTCATTTTGAAGAGACTTAAGATTTTTAAAAAATGAACTACTTAAAGTATTTTTACACATATATAAACAGTATATGTATATCCAACCATACATATATATGTATATATACATATATATGTATGTATATATTGCGTATATGTAATTTTACATTACAGGGTGCTATTTGCAAATGGAGGTTTCTCTGTCCTGTCCTGAAGTTATTTCTAAATAATCAGTCAGTACCTGGCTTAATATTAATTACAAAGTTCTTGGCATATAGTTCAGGCTTATTTATGGCTAATTCCTACATTTAAATCCACCATTTCTCTTCACCTGTTTATCACCACAGTGACTTTTACCAGTCTACTGGCATCTCATCTTTTGGGAAGCTGGCTTGCATCTTCTCAACTCCACCCTTTTTTCTCCCTGTATATAGTTTGGCTTTGTGGTCTAGCTATAATCTACCTTGCTATAGGTCAAAGCTGCTTTTATGACTAACCAATGCCAGCAATATATATTCAAAGCATCCAGAAGGAATTCTACACTGTAAAGATTTGTCACTTGAACTGGTTTAATAAATCTGATTTGCCAATAGCCAGGCAGGAATTTGCGGGCAACCAAATGAAAGGAATTCTGGGAAGAGGATGGGTGGAGTCAGAGGGGTCCCCCTCAAGTGCAGAGAGGCAAGATGGGCACACCATATTGATAAAAGGTATCAAGCCATGTGGCTGAGAATAGATAAAACTTATGGGTTAATTTAAGTATAAGATGTAGCTCAATTTATCAGTCGAGCATTTACAAGTAATATTAAGCCTCTGAATCAATTATTTGGGAAGCAGCTGCAGGATATTTGGGAATCGGCAGGCTCCAGAGAAACAAGTAATTACATATTTTCTGAATTCAGTGGGAGTGTACTGCCCCTGGGTCTACATAGTCAGTTTCCTTTAAGGACCATATTTGCTGGCAGATATCAGTGAGTGATGAGGGGTGGTGGTTGTGGTTTCAGATAGTAACCATCGGTGCTAGCAGGGATTTTTGGGTGTGGGAATCTTCCCTGTCAGGATTTGCCACACAAAAATAATTTTACCCTTTATTCACAACCATGAAGCAGACAGCAAAGGATATGGGTCCTTATTAAAAGCCTGAAAACCCACCTTAATGATCCACTTCCTCCATCTCCTAGAGGTTCACAATTTCCTAAAACAACAAGTACTACCCTCTCAATATAAACTTCTACCCATGTGAGTTTATAGAGGACATGTCAGATTTATATCCTAATGTTACCGGATGAGTAGAATCCTAATATATTATTGACTACACTCCTCCTGTAATAATTGTTCCCTGTTCTTAAAATAGCAGTCTTCTGCAGGTTCATGCGAATGTCTGGTAGATTAACAAGGCTTTTCTGGGCAGACTTCATGATTTTATGATACTTGGTATGAAATTTCCATAACTCTGTCTTGCCCATTAAAAGACTGCAAAATTCATTTCTGCAAAAGTTGTCAGAATCTGGCCCTACATATGCTAATTTTGTGATGTCTGTCTCACACACTAACATTATGTTGAACATTGTATACATGTTTCTTTTCTTTAGTTCTCTTCATACTGGCTTCTGACTTGACAGATTGTCCACTCTTGTGCTGGTCCTCCTACTAGCTATGTTGTCTCTGTTTTCTGAAGCTGATGCTCACTGTTCAAGCTGTCCTTATATGTCCCATAGCTTGGCAGATAATTGACATTCCAGCTTCTTTTGGATCTACTCATATCTTATTTATTATATTCTGTCATTTTGTATTATCTAATTCCTGAACGAAAAAAATCAATTTATGTTTTCTCTATTTTTCACTATTTTTTAGTGAGTATCATGTCCAGTTATTGCCTGGTCATATCTGACGTATATTCTCTATTTGTATTGTAAAGCAACACGTTGTATATTATTAAATTCAAAATTCTGCCTTTGAAACTTTCAGGTTACAGTTTTATTTATTTCAGAACATTGATCCCAAATGTTGTGAACTTACTAAAGATGACTGTATCTGTCTTGAGCAGGATCTTTGTTATATGAATTAATAAGTATCAATTCATTCTTAATCCAATGAATACTAATTAGTATAATTTTTCCTCGAGCACTAAAAATTGTTTAAAAATATAACCATGTGAATATTATATAGATAATGTTTTAAAATTATTATTTTATTATTATTTAACATATATTATTTAATATTACTAATTATTATTAGTCATTATTATTTCAATCATTTTGAAAGTAGTTTATGAACAATAGCAAAATACAACAAATTTGTCACACTTATCAATAACAAAAGATATAACAGATTATAACTGAAATGTTTAATATTTAGCTGTCAGGACATATGGTAGTTGAATAAGAACGGTTCCCACAGCTGGATATATTTGAGTGATTAGACACCAGAGAGTGAAACTATTTGAGAAGGGTTAGGAGGCGTGACCTTTTTGGAGGAAGTGTATCACTGATTTGGGTTTCAGAAGCCCATGGCAGGTCCAGATTCTCTCTCTCCCTCTTTCTCTCTTCTGTCCTCTCTCCTTCTCTCCCTTCCCCCCTCTTTCTGTCCACCTGTCTCTTTTTATCTCTCTCTTTGTGCCTACAGACCAGGATATAGCTCTTAGCTAATCTATAATGTAGTCCAGGCTGACCTCAAACTCTAGATCTTCTTACCTCTGCCTCCTTCAGTGGTTAAAAGCCCTCTCTTTTCCAAAGGTCTTGAGTTCAATTCCCCACAACCACAGGTGTCTCACAGCCATCTGTAATGATATCTGGTGCACTCTTTTTTTTTTTTTTTTTTTTTGGTTTTTCGAGACAGGGTTTCTCTGTGGCTTTGGAGCCTGTCCTGGAACTAGCTCTTGTAGACCAGACTGGTCTCGAACTCACAGAGATCCGCCTGCCTCTGCCTCCCGAGTGCTGGGATTAAAGGCGTGCGCCACCTGGTGCACTCTTGAGGAAGAAACTTGGTCATGAAACCCAACGTGGACTAGTTCAACGGAATGGATGTATACGGGCTACCCATGCATGCTTCATCATTACCAGGGCATACATTTCATTCATTCATTCATAATGGTGTAATACTTGCTTACATGTTATCATTTTCTCTGCCATTGTGATAATGAACTAAACGACTGAAACTGTCAGCAAGCACACAATTAAATGCTTTCTTTCGTAAATATTGTCGTGCTCATGGTTCCCTTCAAAGCGATTGTGAATAACCAAGAAAGGTTTTATTCATTCATTTATTCAGAAAGTCAGGACCGTGAGGGAACCTCCAGCTGGCGACAGATGGGGAAGGTGACTGAGCCCTACATTGGAGCACTGGACTGAGCTCCCAAGGTCCCGATGAGGAGCAGAAGGAGCGAGAACATGAGGGAGAAAGTCAGGAACGAGAGGGGTGCGTTCACTCATGGAGACGGTGGGACAGAACTAATGGGAGATCACCAACTCCAGTTGGAATGGGACTGATGGATCATGCGACCAAACCCGTCTCTCTGAGTGTGGCCAACAGCGGGGGCTGACTGAGAAGCAAAGGACAATGGCTCTGGGCTCTGATTGTTCTTCATGGACGGGCTCTGTGGGAGCCTTCTCAGCTTGGTCGATCACCTTCCTGGACCTGGGGGGAGTTGGGAGGACCTTGGTCTTAGCATAGAGTGGGGAACCCTGATGGCTCCTTGGCCTTGAGAGGGAGGGAGGGGAGGTATGGGTGGAGGGGAGGGGAGGGAAGGGGGAAAAGGAGGGGAGAGAAGGGGGAGAAGGAGGGGAGGGAGGGGGGAGGAGGAGGGAAGGAGATGGAAATTTTTAAATATAAAAAAAAAAATAAACCATGAGAAAAAAAAAAAAAGAAAAAGAATTTTGTGCATATATACAATGAAGCATAATCCTTCCTTCCTGTGTCTCCCCCAATATGTCCTCCTCATAAATTTGAGACCTTCATTTTGATAACTCTCCTAATTCAATTAAGCTCAGAAAGTGTTTTTAATATTACCAGGGGAAATAAGACCACATATTTATCATAAGGAAAACAATTATAGATGATTTTAGTTATAAAAATAAGAAAATTATATTTGTGTAGACATATGACTCAGTGAATAAGAGCACCAGTTGTTTTACCAAAGAACTAAGGTTTAGTTCTCAGTATCTACATGGAATCAAACAATCATCTCTTGCTCCAGTTTTACGAAAGTTAATTTTTTTTTTCCTCATGGTTTATTTTTTTTATATTTAAAAATTTCCATCTCCTTCCCTCCTCCTCCCCCCTCCCTTCCCTCCTTCTTTTCACCTCTGAAGGTACCAATCTGCACATTCTACACAGTTATACCTGTAGGCAAACACTCATACATACACATAAATTGAGTAAAAAATAGGAAGATTCTATAAAATTATAATATGGAAGATAAGGTAAAAAGTATTGAAAGCACTTGGATTTTCTTCCACAGTCTACTGTTGTATTTGGTAGCACAAGCCTATTTAAGTATTTGATATTGTATGGAATAGCATAAAATTGGAGTAGTTATAGGTAGTATGGCATTTATACAGTGTCCTATGAATGAAATAATTTCTGGAGACTCAAACTGCATTTTCAGCTGGCAGCAATGTGTTAGAAACAAACATACATTTGTTTCCACTCTGAAGTTATTTACAACCAACTACATAAAATATTTCTAAAGAGGAATATTTCTCCTGTTCTGAAAGAGTAAAGGATCTGCAATGTTGCTATAAACATCCTGTTTAAAGTATTAGCTTATGCCAAAATAAAATTAAAGTAAGGCAAAATTCAGCTCAGACTGGTAGCATATTCTTATGATCTTACCAAGAGAGGTAGATATAGAAAACATTATTTTTAGATCAAGTTAAAATAATCCATAAAGCAATAAACACTAGTGTTTTTAAAGTGCAAAGACTTTAGAACAAAAATATAATTTTTGTAGATTTTATTTAAAATAATTACTACTACATAGAGTAAAAATTTAAAGTATCGATTTTTCATAACCCCAAATAGTAGACAAAGTTTACTGGAGTCATTAGAGGAACGGAACATCAATCCTGAAGCTTAAAAGTGTAGGTTTCCATTGTCTTCTCACTGTAACTCTGCAAACATAAATTTTAAGAATTGGGATTGAATAAATTGGGGCTTTAAAATTAATACTACTATTAGCTATTTAAGGCAATTTAAGGTCAGTAAAAGTTAGAAGTATTCAGTAGAAGCTTGGTTTTGTTAATCAAGGCATCGAAGATAAGTGTTTTTAATAATTCAAAGAGAAAACTTTAAATAGCAGACCGTAGTTTGAGTTATTTTATTCCTCAAATGCCTTTGGATTGCTGGCAACGACATGTTCAAATTTTAACCATGTCTTTAACATGGTTTAACAGTGTTCTTCTCTTGTTAATATCATATGCACTGGTTACCTGGGAAAAAATGGGCTTCTTGCATTGTTTTGTCCTAGTTATAGAAAAAACCAGCATTTGTTTTGTTTGTTTTGTGTTGGCATTCTCTTGACAACATTGCCATTGATTCTGCTGGAGCCCTCTTCATGCAGTATTTTCCTAGCACAGCATGTGTTGGCTGCAAAGGAGAAAATTCCCCCTGACTGAATTAGAGAAGGAAAAGAGAGATATTTTTTCCCTTTAACATCAAAGAAAACATCATGTCCAAACATTTTTCCTAAATGAGAACCCGGTTCTGAGGAAAATCCTTTACTGTTACCTATAAACTTCTAAAGCTGTCAAAAATATTGGTCTTATTTTCTCATGTTCTTTCCCTCTGCGACTGACATTCAATCTTTAAAATAATTGCATGTTGGGAAGGTAATTGGCTGGAAGTTTTTATGTGTTTAGGCTTAAAGAAAATTGAGTTTCTGTTCATTGTTTTGCCTTTTCTTTTTAGCAAGGATTGAATGATCATTTGGACTGGTAAAATGGATTCAATAATGCATGTACTGTTAAATTGTTTCATTAATACTTGTGTTAAAACATGAAATGAGCATATTTTCTAAAGAACTAAAAGAAAGTGTTTATATTCCATGCCATTACTTGTCCTGACAGTTTTCAGTGAAAATATTTTCACAAATGAAAAAGGAAAATCAAAATAATTTTTGTAAGCTGTGTTCAAAATTTTCCCTGAAGATTAATGTTTACATTGAAAATGTTATTATCAATTTTTATCTTTGTTAATAATGACTTTTAAATAGGCAAAATAAATAGTATCATACCTAATTCCTAATGTTTTTTGAATAAAATATAAATTATTTAAAATTGGTAAAGTAGGGACTAATAGCCAAAACCTGTTTTTAAACTTATTCTGCTTTAAAGGTTTTACAAATCAGTCTTTTGGGATATTCACTTTGTTTTGAATAACATTTGCATTTAAAAACTTAACTGTCCTTTTAATATATGTTGACTTTTGGTTTTCTTGTGTCTTTTATTGTTCAATATGTCAACGTATAAAACGTAATCTATTAATGTACCTCAGCAATCAGAGTGACAATTCAGATATTGCTGCCTTAAATAAATAGATGTGTTGAACTAAACTGGTTATTTTCGCCAGATGCTGTATTAGTTTTTTTCTTCTACATGCTGAACGATAAAAGATCAATGCTCTTCACTATGGACTATAGAATATTGATTTCGTTTCTTCTCTGTTACTAACCATTAGGAATAGGGAACTGTTAAACAATTCAATAGGAAAACTACGAGGATAAATGCATGCCTCAACTAACAGAAGTTTATCTATAGAAACAAGTTCTATCAATAAATTTCTACTGTTTCATCTACAGTTGTCACATGTGAGGTTGGAGGAGAAATGCGGGTGGAAGGTGCTGCTGTGCTATGGATGTGATTCCAGTGGATCACTTAGGGTGTTTAAATACAGCTGTCACAGGCAGTAGAAGGCCAAAGACATGACATACAAGGTATCCAAATAAATTCTCTGATCTCTCCAAGTTTTCAGCAAAAAAATTGAACTTGTTATTAATTGTGATCTGAAGTAAAAACCAAAAGAAACAAAAAGTCAAGCTTTTTGATGGTTAGCTGAAAAAACGACTATGTGGTAATTCTAGTTGCTATGGATTAAGCACCCAGTAAATCAACAATTCTGTTTCATCAGAGACATTTTCTTTCTTAAATTCTTTTGATAACATTTGCCAAAAGTTACTTGATGCTAAGAATTTTGCATAAATAATTTTTCTAACAGGTTTCACAGCGGTCATTTATGCCGGTGATCTCTCAGAGGTGAAGAAGTTCTGTAGCTAGTTTTCTTTCTTCCCATTGGCAGAAAAGTAGCTCTACATTGAGCTTTTTATTTCCAATATTTTCTATCCCAAAGAAATGTTAAAATATCTAATCCTCTCCAAGGAACAGAAGACCATGGATAGCAGTAATTAAGATTCAAATTGTGCTTCATTCTTGGCTTATTTAAGGTCTTCAATTTCTGATGTATTTACTTTAAGTTCTTCTCTTAGTGTACTATTTGCCAAGAACTGTTGGCAGGCAGAGCTGTACTGTGATTGAAAGACTGTGCTCACTAGCAAGAAACAAACCAGAAGAGAACAATTTTTTTCAGGTTTTTTTTTTTTTTTTTTTTTTTTTTTTTTTTTTTTTTTTTTTTTTTTTTTAACAGGAGACATTGTTTTAATTCAGCTCTCTGGAGCTAGCATAATGCCCTTCTTTACTTCTCCAAGGTAGCTGGAAGAAAACATGTCTGGAACCAAAAAGGAAGTTTCCCTATTTTTTAAATTGTTTTCTTCTTTATTTGCCTATCAAACACATAGTGACGCAGACACTTTTACATATCTTTCCTTAATTAACTATATGGGTTGAAGATGTTTTAATATTCTATATTACTATTATAGCTTCATTTTAAATACATCTGTGAAACCTATGCTAATCTTTGTTAAAGAGGTAGATTAAAATGGTATCACTAGTATAAAATAAACTATAAGAAGAAACAAAGAAATTCAGTCAAAACATTTATTATGTGAAAAAACAGGATAAGCTAAGTTCTTATAAAAGATCTTATAAAAGATGCATGTAGAGTAAATTGCTTTATTTCCATCATTATGCTCCTAATTTATAGTAAAAAATTTATGGTAAACAATTTATATATAAAGCTAAATATCCAATAAATGTTTAAAGTTGTAGAGACATAGAATAATATCTAGAGTTGTATTACAATAAAAAGATAATGTTCATAGCAGCATTCTTTTTCATAACCAGAACCTGAAATCAACATAAATGCCCTTCAACCAAAAAATGGACAAGGAAAATGTGGTACACAATGGAGTATTACACAGCAGAAAAATTTTCAGGCAAATGCATGTATCTAGAAAACATCATAAATGAGGTAACCAAGACCCAGAAAGACAAATATCTTTCAATCACAGTACAGCTCTGCCTGCCAACAGTTCTTGGCAAATAGTGCACTAAGAGAAGAAATAAAAGTAAATACATCAGAAATTGAAGACCTTAAATAAGCCAAGAATGAAGCACAATTTGAATCTTAATTACTGCCTCCATGGTCTTCTGTTCCATGGAGGGGATTAGATATTTATTTTTAGAAATAAAGCTATAAAAACCAGCCTACAATTCACAAACCCTGTGAACCTAGACAACAATGAGGACCCTAAGAGAAACATACATGGATATAATTTATATGGGAAGTAGAAAAAGACAAGATCTTCTGACTAAACTGGGAGTGTGTGGCCATGGGAGAGGGTTGAAGGGGAGGGAAAAGGAAGAGAAAGGAGCAGAGAAAAATATATAGCTCAATAAAATCAAATAAAAAGATAAAATCAATGGTAAGTGCTTTCTCGTTTTAAAGAAAGGCAGTGCAATTAGGTCACAAAACTGGTTCATATACTAGTCATTTAAACAAAATCATATATATTGTTTCATAGTTATCAAATCATCTTAATTACCACAGCTCCAGAGGCTCTCAGATAACTAACATGGCTCTTACTAGTTGCTACTTTCCTTTAGTATAATATTGATTATTCAAGATTGTTTACTTTTCTATGTAATATTTAGAATGAATTTACTGGTATTTACGAAATAGTGTGCTAAGATTTTGCGTGAAAGTACATTGAGCTGTTGATTACTTTGATAGGTGCTACCTCCCAACAACAAGAGTTCTTTAGATGTACAAGTATGAAATAGATATTTCCATGAATTTAATTTTTCTCTATCCTTTTCATAAGTTTGGTATAGTCATTATTCTAGCACATGAATGTAACTGGTTTGGATATTTTTTGTCCTTCACTTCTGTGATTATATTGTAAATGCTCTTGTTTAATTCTTAATTTTAAATTCCATATCCACTGTTGTTTTTTTTTTTGTACATTGAAAAATGATGTGATTGGCTTGTTTTTTGTTGGTTTGGTGGTAGTGGTGATGTTTTTGATGTGCTGTCATCTAGAAACTGCTACATACTGGATATTTCAGGTGAAATATTTGTAGACAACCATGTTATCTGTAAACTAAGAGAGATTTACTATTTCTTACCACACCACTTATCTTGTTTCTGTTTTTATTTTTATGTTTGCAATTATACTAAGTAATATAGCCATATATATATAAAGGAATGTACCACCCATAGTCATAGTCCGAGATCCCGAGATATGTCCAAGATTTGTTTTCATATATTTCTGAGTCACCAAAGATTTTGCTTACATTTAAGTACTACGGTCACATATGAATCGAGCAAACCTAATTAAACTATTACAATTTAATCAAGGAAAAACAATATCAATAACAGGATTGTTACAAAGGAGACAGCATACTTGAGTAATGCAGCTTTTCTTTTGGAATGACAGGATAATGTGGTTTTAAGATTTAGTGATAAGGCAAGCGGAAGTGAATGATGACTCTTAAGGTTTTTGTTTTTTGAAGTTTTTAGGCAGGTTGCTCTGTCAGTTGCTTTTATATGAAGATAGAAAAAGATAAACTATTGGGTTTATATTTTGGATGAATAAACTATTTGTGGCTCACTAGGTTTGTGATTCCGTTTTTTTCCATTATTTTTTCTTATTTTTTTTATTAAAAATTTCCATCTCCTCCCCTCCTCCTCCTCCTTCCCTCCCCTCCCTTCCACCCATGCCCCCCCCCCGCCCCTCTCCAAGCCAGAGAGTCATCAGGGTTCCCTTCACTATGTTAAGTCCAAGGTCCTCCCAGCTCCCCCTAAGTCCAGGAAGGTGAGCAACCAACTGAGAAACCAAGGACAACGGCAATGAGCATGAACTCTACAGCATGGACGGGCTCACTGTGATTCCTTTTTTAAAAAGTATGAGCAGTGATGAAAATTGCAAAATCATTGGCAGCTGCATTTCTGGAAGGGAATGCCCAGAGAACATAAATACATCCATGAGCAAAAAAGAGATAAAACTGATGAAAATGTGAGCATCTCCACTAGAGACACTTGAAATAAGCATGGAAAAGCAAACCTCACAAAACCTCTATGATAGAGAAGGGAAAAAAGTGCAGAGGTGAGAATTATGCAAGAATATCACTTAAAAATCTGCGAAAACAATATAGAAAACAAACTTAAAATAACCCCCACACTGAAAAGAGCCACGTAAAGGAGCTGAAAGGAGCACATCAAGTTAAAATCAGAGAAACACTATGTTGATCATACTTCCTTGATCCTCTCTTCCTCTCACAGATATCAAGCATGCCCTATTTCACACATACCATTCCCCGCGAGACAGTTAATAAGAAAGCAAAGCTGTACTGTGGCTTTGCTGCCCCAACCCTTACATCTGCAAGATAAATTCGTGGTCCAGCTTAATTCTGCCTTCCCTTAGCCAGTCCTGGCCAGATCACATGATATGAAGCTTGTCTGCCTCCCTGAAAACTTATCAGGGTGAGGAATGGACTTTGTTCTGTGGAGATGAAGAGGCTATGTCTCCCTTCAAGTTCTTCATCATGCTGTTCTGTCTATGGCAGTTACTCATCTTCTGACTCGAGGCTTGCCATCTTGCCTCAGTTTCCCATCTCTTATTAATGCTCTATCAAGTGGTGATGTGGGATTTTCCTCTGTGTGTTGTGAATATGTTTTAATACCATTGGTTAATAAAGAATCTGCTTTGGTCCTATTGCTACACAGAAGAGAAAAAGGCAAAATTTTAAAGCAGAAATAGAGAAGAAAAGAAGGCAGTGTCAGGGAGACACCATGTACCTGCCAAAGGAGAAAGATGCCCAGGCACCTTAAAAGCCTAGTACATGAGCCTAGTAGAAAAATATTAAATAATAAAGATGGGTTAATAAAAGATGTAAGAGCTAGCTAAAAGTATGTTTAAGCTATTGGCCAAAAGTATTACAATTAATATAGTTTCTATGTCATTATTTTGGGTCTGGGCAGGCAGAAATGAATGAACAGCTTCTGCCTATAGAGTGGCAATCTCACATCAGTTCCATTTTATAAACCTGGATTTTCATCTATAGCAAAAGTAACATCAAAAAATTAAACCAGATGAGCTGCAGTCAAGATCTACAATCATGGATACGGACACAGTCCTTATGACTGTCTTGTTGTCGCCTTTTTTATTGAAATAAATGCAGACAAAATGGGTATATGTGCAATCTTAGCACAACAACCTCCCTGGATTGTGTAAGGGGAATGGCATGATAGACTGTTGAAACAGAAAACAATGTTACTATTACTAATCTTCCATCAACATCTTTCATTCCTTTAAGTAGCATTTGAGACATCATATTGCTTAATCACTGTCAGACATTTATACACATATGATGTTTTTAAATTATGAATAAAAATCTCTGAAATTTATACTTCAATCAACTTACTGTTTTGTTTGCGACAGGAATTAGTTGCACTCCATATATTTAGCTGAGGATAGCCTTGAACTTTGAATCTTCTTCATGCCGTAAGGGCTGAATATCATACTGGTGGTCAATCCCCGGGCTTTAGTCATGCTATATAAGCATCCTACCAACTTTGTTACGTCCCCAGTCTCCCTTGATGTCCAAGATTTTCCCTTAATATATCAGGTGCAGCTGCAGAAGGGGTTCCTGTTCCTGTGGTGCCTGATGCTTACTGGTAATTTACTCAACAAAAACCCAAGAGCAATGGAACAGTTATCCCAATTCCCTAGACTTCTCACAATTCCTTCTGAGACTTAGGACTTCCAATTCACTTTTCCATAAGTCATTTTACATGAAATTTCAAATATAGGGAATTTCAGAAACAAGAAAATGTCAATGTCCAGTATAATCAAGGTGTTTATATGCTCTACTTATCAGTCTTTCTCTATATAATTTTCAATTAAACGTCTCAAAATCAGTTTATGTAGAGCATCAAACCAAAGAAAATAAAATTATGTTTTGCTTAGTATACTATACATACTTAATTATTAAAAAGAAGATTTAAACTGAGTGGCTTAATAATGCCATCAGTCTGTTTAATATGATTGTTTTCATTTACCTCTTATGAATATTAATATTTTAGAGTGAAGAATTTATTTTTCAAGGCATCATTAAATGTGAATAATTTGCTAAAATAAATCAATTACAGGATGGCATTTCTGATGTTTCTCAAAGGAATTTTTTCAAGCCTTTTTTGTCTTATAAACTTAATATTCCTTGCTCATGATCTCCCTCCTTTTGCTCCTCATCGGGACCTTGGGATCTCAGTCCGGTGCTCCTATGTGGGGCTCTGTCATTTTCTCCATCCAATGCCAGGTGAAGGTTCTATGGTGATATGTAAGATATTCATGAGTATGGCAATAGGATCTGTACATTTCTGGCACCCTCTCCTCAGCTGCTCAAGGACCTAGCTGGGGGCGTCTTCCTGGACACCTGGGAACCCCTCTAGAGTCAAGTCTCTGCCAACCCTAGAATGGCTCCCTTAATTAAGATATATAATTCCTTATTCCCATATCCACTTTTCCTATATCCCAAACATCCTATTCCCCCAAGCTCTTCCCATCCTCCACTTCACACTTTTCTCTCCACATTCCCCCCTCCCCCCATCCCACCCCACCCCCATGTTCCCCTTTTTGTCCGGCAATCTTATCTACTTCCAGTATTCAGGAGGATAACTATATGTTTTTCTTTGGGTTCACCTTCTTATATAGCTTCTCTAGGATTTTTTACAAATTATAGGCTTGATGTCCTTTATTTATGGCTAGAAACCAATTATGAGTGAGTACTGGGACTGATGGAACAGGGGACCAAACCAGACTCTCTGAATGTGGCTGACGGTGGAGGAGGACTGAGAAACCAAGGACAACGGCAATGAACATGACCTCTACAGCATGGACGGGCTCACTGTGAGCCTTGTCAGTTTGGTTGCTCACCTTCCTGGACTTAGGGGGAGCTGGGAGGACCTTGGACTTAACATAGTGAAGGGAACCCTGATGGCTCTTTGTCTTGGAGAGGAGTGGAGTTGGGGTATGGGTGGAAGGGAGGGGAGGGAAGGGGGAGGAGATGGAAATCTTTAATAAAAAAGAAGAAAAAAAATAAATAAAATGATGACATTAGTTTAATTAAAAAAAAACTTAATATTCATCAATAATTTTGTAAACAAGATTTATGTATCTGAAGTACCACAGATTCCTTTCACTCAGAACTTTGGCCAAAGCTGCTACAGACCTGAGAACATCAATGTTGATCCAAGAGAGATTTGCAAGCAGTGCTGTGAAAGCTGGAAGAGAGGATTTCCTCAGACACACTTCACCCTGCAGAGCCGGCGCTGCATAATTTTCATGGTCAGTAATGTAGGAAGTGACTCACTCTGCCAACACTAATGATTTATTTCCCAAAACTGGCATGAATACATCTGTTTGTCAAACAGAGCATACTCAAGCATTGTAACTGTTTATCCATGCAGACTTTTGTGTAGGACAAGATTAGAAGCATGAAGTACAAATTTGGCTTTTCAATATGCAAATTGCAAAAAGAGATAACACAAATCCCTGCAGGACTGTGTCCCTTGGCATCATAGGTCAAAATCATGTTCAACGCTATTATATTTGTTGTTTCATCTTCAGGAAGGTATCATTGACTTTTCTCTCTTGTCTTCCCTCTCTCTCTCTCTCATTGGGGAAAGTGAAAATTAGATGTGTTTGACATATAATCTGGTGTTTTGAAACTTGTAAACCTTAGATGAGTAATTTTAGTTAATATCTATTTGCATTACTCACATAATTTTCATTATTACCTATGAGTATAAGGTGTCTTGCATAACCTATTCAAATGGTGACAGTTCTAAAGCTTTTTCTTTCTCTGTGAATGGTAGAGATATGAGTCTATATATTCTCAAATATACTTCTTGAAAGTGAACAGAAAAATGATAGCAGATTAATTACATTTCAAACTATGTGTGCTGTGACTCTCTTGGCATCAGCATATTGCAAAAGAGATATTGAATGTATCCACTTGAAATTATGAGGCAATGAAAGAAAAGGAGTAGAAGAAAAGATCATAGAAAACTGCACATTGACAATCTGAGAGTTCTATAAGTACAGAAAAGGGTTTAGCCTCTATATCACAGAGATTTTCTTGTTTGTGAAAATATGTGATAGATAATATTAAAATGCATATATGAAAGTATTTAATTAGATACCCAAATACTAAACCAAATCATCATCCTATTTTGAAGCTAGTTGCAAACTCATTTATGAAATTACAAAGCAAGCAAAAAGAAACAGATAATCCAGTAGAGGTCTATATCTGTTTTAATTTTATGACATACCTCTGTTTCTGACCAGCTGAAAATAAGAGGAAACATTAATTTCCTTCAAAACAAATTTTATTGAGATTGTAGCTATTGTGGATATAGTGGCTCCAGAGAAAAACAAGATTCAGGTCCAAGGCAATTTCCAATCCCAAATGGAAGAAAATTCGAAGATTAAAATCCAAATTCTATAGTTAATTATGCAATTATAATTATAAGGCATGTTCTTTATCCATCTTTTTTCAGCCAAGATATATTGAGTATCTATTATTTGCCAGGGACCATGGCAGGTACCACAGAGAAAACAATAAACAAAACTAATAGGCATATCAAAGGCTTGGATTTTGTTTTCATTGAGCATAAATTTCAGTAAGGAGCAAATGTAGTAACCAGCTGTTCATACAATGCAATCATATGAAGTAAGTCTGATGATAAAGGAAGCAGCATTTACAAAGATGCATTAAAAATCATCAAACGGTGACATGTGTGATGCTGTGGAAGACTTCCTGAAAAAAAGTGACAGAGGTTATGGAATATAATTTCTATAAGATGATACTAAGCCAACTGTCAGAAAAAGAAAAAGACCATGAGCAAAAGAGCTGTGATGAGGAGGTAGGAAGCATCCTGGAAACACTGATGAAAGGAACTGGAGGCAGTGAGATTAAAATGTATCTAAAATTGTCAGAGGGTAAAACAAACTAACAAACTGGTGCATGGTAGAGAGGGAAATTGCTCTAAAATCAGTGAAAAAATGAACAGGATTTCAGAAAGTACACACACATATATCTATAAGAGAGAGAGAGAGAGAGAGAGAGAGAGAGAGAGAGAGAGAGAGAGAGAGAGAGAGAGAGAGGGAGGAAAACTGTTCTAACACACAAATAATGACAGATTTCCAACTGTGGTCCTCAATGACTCATCTACCCCTCAGAATATTTTTGACATTGGTTTGTGTTTTTGCCAGGTTTCTCTAGAAGAACACAACTATATATACATACACACATACATACATACATACATACATACACACATATGTATATGTATATATACATATATACATACATATATGCACACACACATATATATGTATATGTATATGTATATATATATGCATACACACACTAAGTTAAACAATCAACAACGGCAGTTTTTTATGCAAAGTCCAAAACTCTAGTAGTTGTTCAGTTCCTGAGCTTTGAAATCTCAGCTTGGGTTCCGTGTACAATGAAATCCCAAAGAGGCAGGCTATAACACCAGCGAAGCAAGTCTGAAAACAAGCAGGCAAATAGCATAGGGTCTTTATTCTTGTCCTTCATATAGGCTGCCAGAAGACGAGAGGAGGTGCAGCTCAGATTACACGTGGGGCTTCCAACTTCAAGTGACATGGGTTTATTATGAGTATTCCTTTCACAATCAGATTAACTAAACATCCATCACTTGTTTCCCCAATGGCTTGGATTTTTAGTTAATTCCAGTTTTAACCAAGGTGACATGATTACCCATCATAGCAGGGGGAATTGTTTTTACAACTTATGAGCTTGAGAGTCTGCTGACA
This sequence comes from Arvicola amphibius, assembly GCF_903992535.2. Classification (NCBI taxonomy): domain Eukaryota; kingdom Metazoa; phylum Chordata; class Mammalia; order Rodentia; family Cricetidae; genus Arvicola; species Arvicola amphibius. Next base: position 84,992,994 of record NC_052055.2, read on the forward strand.
TCTTTGAGTAGAGGACAGCTGATTCACAAGACATCAGCAATTCATGCCAATAAAGCACCCAGTGAAGAAAAAAAAACATTGCCCTATCTTAAAACCATAATACAGAAGGTTTATATTAAAAACATATATGAAGCATCACTAAAGAGTTAAAAACAAAACACATCTTTCCCAATTTTATAATAAAAGTAATGTCTAACCACTAAAAATTCTCCCAAAATGAATTGTTCCAAAGAAATCCTATTCCTGGAAGATTACTTTGGCCAATATAAAGAATGAATTATTGGGCAAGACTAAGATGCAGAGAAAATTATAGAGTATTTCAGTAGCCCAAATGATACTTAATGATGTTATTTTAAATAGGCTCTGGTGGTCAGGTGGTATGATAGTGACCTCTCAGACTATGACAAGCATCTGAATGGTGGTGCTGGTATTTTTAGAATTATGATTCTGAGCATCTTGCACAGCTCCATCATTGTGACTCTCTACCTCATGTTCTCTTTCAGAAAACTGGGATAGAAGAAGAAAGAATATAAGGTTGACAAGTATACTTAAAAATTCTGAATTGAGTTCTTTGCTTTGAGTAAGTCTTAGCTGGTTTGATTTCAAGAGATAGATACCCACTCCTCTCCACAAAGAATCATTTAAAGTGCCAAAATTCTATAGATATTCTAGTTTCTATTTATGCAAATTGTTATAATTTTATCCTTAGAATGTATCAATTTTCTTTTCTGCAATTTAAACAATACTGGTAGCAAATCAACAACTGTAAATATCAGGAAATAAACATTGGTTAGCTATCAATGGAATATTGAACACACAAATAATAGCTTTGGCTGGGATGAAAGGATCCTTAGGCAACACAATTGCTGTAATTATTATATGATGATATGAATGTAGGTCTAACTTTTAATTGAGGAATTTGAATAGATTTACCTATCAAACTATCCATTAGTGAAATGTCAATGTTTCTTTTTTGATATCTAGATAAAATACCAGCTTAATATAGTAGAATCATGCCTTGCATAATGTTTCGTACTCTCTTCTTCAATGTAATCTCTAGATCAATGGTTCTGAACCTTCCATGGTTCTCAAGCTTCTTAAATGCTGTGACCCTTTAAATAGCTCCTAATTTTGAGGAGACTCCCAACCATAAAATTATTTCCACTAAGTCTTTGTAATTATTTTGCTTCTGTTATGAATCAAAATTCAAATATCTGATATTTAATTGGTCTTATGCAACCCCTGTGAAAGTATCCTTCGAGCCCCTAAAAGTGGTTGTCACCCACAGATTAAGAGTTCCTGCTCTAAACACTGTGTGCGGAGGTAATGTTGAAAACATCAGTATACTCAGTCACTCTTCCATAGTGGTTGTTATTTCAACGTGTGAGTATAACTCAAGACAGTGTAGATGTCTATGTGCTAATTTCTGTGATTCTTAATATATCATGGCCACACGTATCTGACTTCTTTATAAATGCACAAGTGATTTTTTTATGAAGATGTCAAAAGAGCTACTCACTTTTCTGATGTGACACTACACATTGTCATAGGCACCTTCACAATGAACAGTCAGTAAGACAAGTACCAACTTCAAAATGGAATTCTGCATTCCTTGTTGAACACTGTTGTTCACTTGAGTCAGGTGTGTTTACAGGATATAAAAAACTAAAGACTCAAAAAAAACCTAAAGACTCTCAGTTCTAAGGCACAGTAAGATTTTGAATCTTCCTCTTTACTGGAAGAAGTGTATAAAGAAACAGAGAAAATGTATTTCTTAATTTAAAAAACAGTAGTATCTTTACTTGGGAAGGCATATAAGCCCAAGCTTACAATAAGCTAGCATATTAGAAATGTTATATCATTCCTTTACTATATTTATATAAATTCTTAAAATACTATATTCCAGTATACATGAATAGTGATCATTATATGTAAGTTTCCTATAATATTAAATATAGGCATACCATGACGGTGTACTTAGAATTGCTTTATGTCATATGAACAATTATAGTAGAGTCTACTTAGTTTTTTAACTGTTTATATCTTAGAATTAAGAATAAAAACTTATGTATTTTATCTACAATACTAGAATTTTACAACATGACATTTTAAATCTTAAATTAATTTTTAATTGCCCCAATTTTAGCATGTATATTGTTTTATAGATAAAAATTATGGTGCATATGACAAGTTTTCAAGAGAAATGTTAATGTAATCATAAAGCATACTTTTAGCAAGTAGGACCTGTGCCAGTCTTTTCTCTTACATTTTGTTCCCATAATTTTATGACTATGAGAGAAATCTATAATTTATAAAGGATGCTGACACCAAACATATTTCAAGAGTCCTAAAATTCAATGATTTATACATGTCATGTTGATAACCCAATTTTATAATCACATATCACAAATTCACTTGCTGACATCCTGATTGAGGAAGTAGCAAGTTGTCTAAAGTCATGGTTTCATGATATATATCAAGTTTCTTGAAAGTTTCTACAGATTTACTCTGCAGTTTTGACTGTGTGCATTTGCACTGAAATATAGCATTTGTTTAACTTGGCTTCAACCAAATATACACACTGCAAAGGCTAATTCCCTCTTTTTGTTATAGAAAGGCGTAAAGAGAAAAAGCAATACATCAAATTTCTTTAAGTTGAAAGTGCTAAAAGGATCTTCATAGTACATTACATCTTACAGAATTTTATTCTAAAATGGCAATGCCTCATTATTATTTTGTATCTAAGTGTTGTGTGAAAGCAACAACTCTGCTTGTTGACTGGTTGAATTTAAATCTCGTAAACTCTGTGAGAAACAGAGAAAGAGAAAGAATGATCCTGAGAAAAAGGCAAGCAAGCATGATCTGATTTGTTTGCTAAATTCAGAGAGTAAAGAGAAAATCATCAATGACGCCAATGCTTATGGGAGGACAGATGTGTCTCATTATAGTTTATGAGCCAGTACAAATAGCAAAAGTTTCTCTGATATTATTAATGTCATGATGTAAAAACAGAGACACTACCAACGCCAAGCTTGGATTATCGTGCCTATACTGAAGGCATACATAGGAGGCAGAACAGCTAACTATGCCTTAAGCATCCTGTAGAGTGTCGTCAATGCTGAAGAACTATGGAGTCATACAACCACGTCTTTTTCCACCACCATTACCTTGGCATATTCACTTTGTTGTTGTTCGAGACAGTGTTTCTCAGGGTAACAGTAGTGACTTTCTTGGAACTTACTTTGTCCAACAAACTTTCCCTGAACTCACTGAGATCTGTCTGGCTCTGCCTTCCTAGTACTAGGATTGAAGGCATATGCTCACCACTGCCCAGCTCCACTTTTATTATATTTTTAAAATGTAGGAATCACATGGTTTATGACAGTATCCAAATTGTTAGGCATTGCTTTTCCTTTTTATTTTTCTTACTATTGCTTCATTTTCTTCCTTGTTTCTTCTCTCTCCCCTCTTTACAATTTTCTTCTCATATACCACCTCCATGACTCCTATCCTGATGTACTTTATCCCTTCAATATGCTAAACAAAATATGCCATCCTGTTGTGGAACATTCTTTCTGTACAGTGTAATCTGCTCTCTCATTGGTTTAATAAATAGCTAAATATCCAATAACTAGGCAATGAGGGGTTAAACAGGACTTTCAGAGAAGGAGAGCTCTCTAGGTGGAAGAAGTAAGGAGTCACTAAAAGTCTTAGGGAGAAGCAAGATAAACATGCCATGTTGAAAAACAGATACTGAACCAGACAAAAATAAATAAAGACAAAATGTGGGTTATTTTAAGATGTAAGAGCTAGTTATTAAAAGCCCAAGCTATCAGCCAAGCACATAATTCTCTGTGGTGTGGTAAGTCTGTTTGTGAAATGTGTTGCTTTTATTGGTTAATGAATAAAGAAGCTGCATTGGCCTGTGATAGGGCAGGGTAGAGCTACATGGGGAAAACTAAGCTGAATGCTGGGAGAAGAAAGGCAGAGTTGCAAGAAGCCATATAGCCACTGCCAGGGACAGAAGTCTCTGCTGGAGCCTGCCAAAACTTTGCTGGTAGGGCATGACCTTTTGGTGAGTCACAGATTAATGGAGATGGGTTAGTTTAGGATATAAACACAAGCTATAAATATGCTTAAGTTATTGGCCAAACAGTATTGCAAATCATAGTTTCTGTATGATTATTTCAGGGCTGAGCAGCCAGGAACAAACTGGTGGCCTTCCCCAACAGATGGAAACAAACTAACAGCCACCCCCAACACCTCTGTGTGATGGTTTGGTAAGTTGCTGGTGGAAAAGTGTATCCTGCCTACACCATCCCATCGTCAAGTTATTTCTATTTGGTATTTTGTCACAGCAAGTGAGAACTGAGTAGTTTGCATTAGTCAATAGTTAATAGTATAAAAAGTTTCAAAAAAATCTCTGATAAATATATTATGTGAAAAAATATGTTTTTAAAAATAAAATAATAGAAGTTAGCTACAACTAAATTAAATACCTTAAGACAGAAAACTACCAGAAATATGAACAAATTGGAATGTCTTATATTTCAGAACTTATTATGAAGGAAATATACTCAAAATAAGGTATAACTCATAGAAGGACAGACAGAAGTAAGAATGGAGTGGTTTGAAATCAGTATGTGAAAGAGATGTCTACATTCCTATGCTAGTCAGAGCAGTGTTCATAAAATCAAAGATACAGGATTAAAGATAAATTATCAATAGATGAATGATGAATTCTATTTAATTTTGTAAACTTATGAATCTTTTAACTTTGGTAACCTTGGTGAACCTGTAATTACAAATATATGCAAAGCAAAATACTTTATGGTGGAAAAATAAATATCATGGGATCTTGCTTATGCATTCAGTTTAATATGCTGAAGGTATTTTCAGAGATAAGACAAGGTTGTTTTAAGGACACAGAGTATTATTTGAAGATCTGGAAATTAACTTTATAGTATTATAGTCATATATACAGAAAAGGTTTATGCAGGATGAAAATATTGATAGCATATTAGACTTGAATTTTAGCCCCAATAATAATATGTGTATGGGGTCAAGAAGTGATTGGGTATATTCACCAATATTTCTCCTCTCTTTCTCCTTATTTTCATGATCACTATATGTACAAAGATAAAATATATACATATATTATATATATATACTTACATATGTACAAAGAAGAATTTTTTTACTTTATAAATTTAAAAATTTTATATTAGAGAAGTCAAATGAGCTCAAAGGACAGCATTTTTCAATATAGATATGTAAATTTATTGTTTGATATATGTTCAGTTTTCTAGTATATATAATTAATACTTAATTGAATCCATTGTAATGGCTTCCAAAAAGAATATGCTATTTATTATTTAATGTACAGCACCAAATGAATATTTGAAAGTTTCTGCATACTGCTTTAATATTTACAATATTCTAAGTCAATTAAATGACCTAAAATTTGATTCATGAAGTGACAAACACTGTGGAATTAGTAATTTGGAAGTGGAATATTTATATATCAAGTGGATAGTTCATTTAAACATTTAAATTAATAAACTAATATTTTAAATAATTTGTTTATTTTTATTTTTAATAGATTATTAAAATATAACAAAGCAGAATCTATGGACAATGGTTTTAAAACTTGTTTTAATGGAAATTCTGTAAACACATCTGATTAGTGAGTCAGCCTGGAGACATTTTGAAGTATAATCTTTTACTTTCTATCTCTGCATTTTATTGGTTTAATAAACTGTCTAATAATAAATGCAGTAAATGTCACAAATAGAAGCAATTAAATTCACATAGAAATTGTAGTGCTCTCTTGAACAAAGAGAGGTTTGAGGAGGTAAAGGGGGGAGAGTGGATGAGGAAGAGTATGAGGATGTAGATATGGAGAAAAGATAGAGAAATAGAGGGAGAAGAAGTGGGCTTAAAGAGTCAATCAGTCCATGAAGATATACAGCTCTTAAATATAAATACTATCCAATCCAGCATGGAAAAAGGGCTATATCAGCTTCTACTTGTGGTGTTTGGGAAACAAGCAACTACTGGGGCCAAGGAAGCACCTTCAGATGAGACTTGGGAACTGAGTTCAAAGCCCCTCTGCCCTCACCCGCCTCAGTCACTCACCTCAGCTGCAAGGACAAGCCTCCTACAGGCAGGCTACCCCAACACCCACATCATGAGGTCATGCAATCCAAAAGACCTATACTGCCTGCACACCCACCCATCCTCTGCGACCTCAGTGGACCCTGAGATATGGATTGCTATTGCACAGAGAAAACCAGTGGTGAATGACCAGCCTCTCCACTGGACAGCCGAGTCTTTAGGACCTTGGCTGCTCAAGAGCAAAACACCAGGCTCATCTCCCACCTTCCTCACCTGTAAAGGCAAACCTCCTGCAATCTACAAGTTCCTCTTCCCCAGACACATGCATCTTTTGTGATCTCAGCGGTTCCCTAAGACACAGACTGTAACAGCACAGAACTGACCAAGAACCACAGAGATAATGCTAGCTAAGACTCCTAGGAATAGTGGAGAGGTAAACCTATGAGCAGTTTGGTGAATACCCAACTATTATCATAGAGCCTTTATCCAGCAACTGACGGAACCAGATGCAGAGATCCAAATCCAAGCACCAGCGCAAACTCTGGGAAGCCAATCTAAGAGAGGGATCAGGGAATATATGAGCAAGGGATGTCAAGATCATAATGGAGAAATCTACTGATACAGCTGAACTAGGTTCATGGGAATTCATGAACTCTAGACTGACAGCTGTGGAGACTCCATGAGACTGAACTAGGTCTTCCACATGTGGGAAGCAGTGGTGAATCTTGGGCTATCTGTGAGGGATCTGGCAGTAGGCCAGGGTCTATCTCTGCTGCATGAACTGATATGTTGGAGCCCATTCCCTATGATGGGATGCCATGCTCAGACTTAAGCCAGTGGTCAGGACCTTGGTCCTGCCCCAACTTAATGTGTCAGACTTTAGTTACTTCCCATGGGAACCTTTACCCCTTGGAAGGTAGGGATCAGGTTTGGACTTGGGAGGTAGGTGGGAGTGAAGGAGGAGGCAGAGAACTGTGGATGAAATGTAAGATAAAATTTAAAAAGATAAATAAGAAATGATACAGTACTTTAGATATAGAATTCTACGTAGGATTCTGTATTTTTACAATTTTAAAAAATGTTCAAAAGACACCAAATTTGTCATGTTATATACACAGGAAACTATTAAAACAACTATATATCTTTTAGGCTGAACTGGATTATAGAAGTAATTTTTAGCAATAAAAATAATCATCCAATAAACAAACAAACAAAGAGTTCCACAATGGCCAAAGGGCAGCTATAAACTTCTGGAACATAATATTTAGTTAAATGTTCTGCTCATGATTACATAGAGTTTTGAGTAAGTGTTGCTTACATCAAAGATGCTACAACTTTTTTTCATTCTGACAATGGCCCACACGATAGCTATACAAAACAAACTGTTGCTAATAGTGAAGTCTTATTACTGGGATGTGCTTCATTTTTATGTAAAAGTAAATCTTTGTTGAATACTTGTTACTGTAGGATGTAGACTATCTTCAGTATATTCCAGATTTGGTCAGCTTATAAATTATTTATACAGGTGTGTATCGGTGCTTGGAATGTATGTGAGGTGGAAATTATTCTGAAATTTTTCATACAGTCATTTGATGTAGTGATTTTGTTCTGCTACATATCAGAAAATCTGAAAATTAGGTTTGGATAGATGATTCAGCAGTTAAAAGTAGAAACTGCTCTTGTGAGCCCTGTTACCAGTACCCATGAAGGGAAACTCAAAAGCTCTAATCCCTTCTTTTGGCCTCTAAGTCCACTGGACACATGTAAGTTAACCTATTCAGTCTCACAGATACACATATATAATTAAAAAGACAAAATAATCTTTAAATAAAATAATTTATAAGGTACATATAAAATACTTACAAATATAGAATATATTCACATGCATATTCTCAACACATATTGGTGAATATAAGTATATTTATAAACATGAATTTTATTTACATGGTGGAAATTTTTGCTGATGAATTATTTTCTTTCTCTGTCCTAGTCTCAAACAATTTAAGACTGTTACTTTCTTGTTTTTTTAATCCTATTCAGAAGCTGTTTTGACCCTCTCAAGCAAACATCTTTTCTCAAGTATTAGTCTTATAATTTTCAAAAGATAGAGTGCAGAGGCAATTTGAAATTTGATTTAAATTGTTCTGTTCAGCTATATCTATGGTTTTTATTGGACCATAAATATAAAATCGTACCTGAAACCATTGATAAGCACTGTTAACCACAAGACTGAGACATATCTCACTTTAAATCAAGGTTTTACTTCTAGTATCTAGTGTTAAAATGGCTGTTTGATTTGAAACCTGGAATTTTCAATGTTGTAAATAATATGAAGACAGCTATCTCTCAGTATCAGCTTTCCAGAGTTGGTTATGGTTTTGAACATTTTTAACAAGTTATTTTAACTCACACTAATATGTATGCATATACACAGAATCTAAATAACTTATTGAATAATAAATGATTTATAACAAAATATATCAAATACATAACAAAATATCTCCATACCATTAATACAAATTCACTAATTATATATAACTCCAATTTTATACCATTAGCACTAAATTAGCATACTGAGTATAATTATTTATATTCCACATATGTTAGATAAAACATTTAATCAAGTTTATCTTGCTTGGTCATAAACAATTTTTATAGCATATGTATGCAGCAAAAGTTTTCATCAGCCATGGTACTATTACACAGAAGAGTCAGAAGAAATAAGCACTCATGCAAAGAAAAAGATCAGAGAGCATACAGTCGGGAACTTTCCGTGCACAGGGAGATGATTTCAGAGTCCTTACAAGTTTTTCGGATAAAAATTCTTGAACTTTTTTCGCTGCAGTTAAGTTGTCAACTATTTTGAATTTTTTTTTTAATTTTGTAAGAAAGAAAGTAAGTTATAATTATAGTGGATGGGCAGAGAGGTAAAATATATCATTTCCCTGGTTCTGGCTAGTTCTGTTTGTATTTAAGGTGGTGCATTAAAATGTAGTGAGGTTGACGACGTACACAAACTAGCAGTAGAGGAGGTGCTGAGACAGCTTCTTCCCATGTACACATGATTGCACAGTATATAAAAATGTAGGCAGTACAAACAGTCCTCTCTCAAGCTGCTCAGATAACAAAGCTAAGTAAAGTGGTCCCACATCTGTCTGCTTTCCTTTATGTCTGTCTTAACATTTCCTGACTCTGTGCTTTTCTAACTCCACTCACCTTATCCTCCCAGCATAGCATACATTCTTTTATCTATAATAGTTCTCTAACCATGCCCTAGATAATGTTTCTTCCTTATATTTTTCTGTAGTCTTCCTAATCTTCCTACTGCAGATAGTGTTTTTGTCTCAAATAACCCAATGTATGTTCTTTTTGCTCTAATTAGATTTAATCTTGACCAACTTTTGTGTATAAAAAAATACATGCATTTTGAAATACATTGGATGTCAAATAAGCATAGTGTCCCCATTGCAAATGCAGTTTTTCCACTGGTTAGAAGGAAATGCTTTTTCAGCACATTTTAATGGGTAAATGATACACCAGATTTAATTCAAACTTTATATTCTCTAAGTTACTAAAAAGCAATTTAGAAAAGACACAAAGACATAATTTTATACTAATTCTAAGATACATAACGACTGAATAAAATCCCCTCTGCTAAAGCTGTATACTGTGATTTTCTTATATGACTTGTGCTGAGGTATGGCATATTCATATCTGATGCATTATGCCATAAAAAATCAAGATTTAAGAAACATTTCAATAGACACTGCAAATACTTAATAAGCTGGGAAAAGTTTCTTCTCCATATATACATAATATATGCTTGAATATAAAAGTGATATATTAAAATATATCTTGTATTAATATATATGTATAGATTTATAAAATGTGTATCTATATATCTCTATATATCAGTGTATACATTATGAAAGTGATAAATGGGATATTTTTAATGTAATTTAATTTGTCGTGCATAAAGTAGTTTTAACTGTTTAAGAAAATCTAAGATGGGTGTTTAGTACTTTATAATTTTATAGAGCTATCCATTTTTCTCTGTCCCCTTCCTGCCTCTCCCCTCCACTTCAACCCTCTCACATGGTCCCCATGATCCCCATTTACTCAGATCTTGTTTTTTTCTACATTCCACGTAGATTAGATCTACGTATGTCTCTCTTAGGGTCCTCATTGTTGTCTAGGATCACTGGAGTTGTATGTATGATAGTTGTATTCTGGATCTGGATTACCTCACTCAATATGATGTTTTCTAATTCCATCTATTTCATGAAAATTTCAAGATGTCATCTTTTCTGCTATATAGTACTCCTCCATTGTGTAAATGTGTCAAATTTTTCCTTATCCATTCTTTGGTTGAGGGGCATTTATATTGTTTCTAGGTTCTGGCTATGACAAACAATGCTCCTATGAAAATAGTTATGCACATGTCTTTGTGACACAGTTGTGCATCCTTTGGCTATATACCCAAAAGTGGTATAGCTTGGTCTTGAATAAAGTTGTTTCCTAATTTTCTGAGATATCATCATACTGATATCCAAAGGGGCTGTACAAGCTGGCACTCCACCATCAAATTAGGAATGTTCCCTTTTCCCCACAGCCTCTCCAGCATAAGATGTCATCAGTGTTTTTGATCTTGGCCATTCTTACAGCTGTAAGGTGGAATCTCAGAGTTGTTTTGATTCACATTTCTCTGATGACTAAGGATGTTGAGCATTTCCTTAAGTTGTCTTTCAGCCATTTTAAATTCCTCTGTTTAAAGTTCTCTGTTTAGGTCTGTACTCAATTTTTATGGTATTATTTGAGTTCTATTTATATTTTGGAGATCAAACCTCTGTCTGATGTGGGTTTAGTGAAGATCTTTTCCCATTCAGTAGGCTGTCATTTTGCCTTGTTGACCATGTCCTTTGCTTTACAAAACTGTTTTAGTTTCAGGAGGTCCCATTTATTAATTGTTTCTCTCAATGTCTGTGCTGTTGGAGTTATATTTAGAAAGTGGACTCCTATGCCAATGCATTCAAGTGTATTTCTAAACTTTTTCTTCTATAAGGTACAGTGTGGATAGCTTTATTTTTTCCAGCTTACATTTTTTTTTGCTTTTTTGTCAAATATCAGGTTTTGAAGGTGTGTGGATTAATATCTGGGTCTTCTATTCAGTCCCATTGGTCCTCCTGTCTGTTCTTATGCCAATACGGGCTGTTTTCAGTACTGTCACTCTGTAGTAGTGTTTGAAGTGAGGGATTGTGATACCTTCAGAAGTTCTTTTATTGTATAGGATTGTTTTGGCTATGCTGGGTTTTTTGCTTTTACATATGAAGACCTTTTTTTCGAGGTCTCTGAAGAATTTTGCTTGGATTTTGATGGACATTGCATTGAATCTCTAGATTGAATTTGATAAGATTGCCATTTTTACTATATTAATTCTTCCTACCCAAGAGCATGGGAAATCTTTCCACTTTCTGGTGTCTTCTTCAATTTCTTTCTTCAAAGTTTTAAAGTTCTTGTCCTACAAGTCTTCTACTTACTTGGTTAGAGTTACTCTGAGATATTTTATGCTATTTGTGGCTATTGTGAAGGGTGATATTTCTCTGATATCTTTATCAGCCCATTTATCATCTGTGTACAAGAGGGTTACTGATTTTTATGAGTTAATATTGTATCCTGCTCCATAACTGAAGATGTTTATGAGTTGTAGAAATTCCTTGGCAGAATTTTGGGGATCACTTATTTCAACTATCATATCATCAGCAAACAGTGAGAGTTTGACTTCTTCTTTTTCAATTTGTATCCCCTTGATCACCTTTTGTTTTCTTATTGCTCTAGCTAGAACCTCAAGAACTATATTGAATAGATATGGAGAGAGTGGACAACCTTGTCTTGTTTCTTATTTCAGTAGGTTTGCTGTGAGTTTCTCTCCATTTAATTTGATGTTGGCTGCTGGCTTTCTATATATTGCCTTTATTATGCTTACGTATTCCAGGACTTGGAGAGAGGATTCCTCCATGAGTTCCAAGATTGTCTGGTGTACAAACCAAGTTCCAGAATAATCAGAGTTGTCACACAGATAAAGTTAGTCTTGAAGAAATTAACACCAATAACAAGAATAAAGCATAAGACAAATTATACTGGCTGGTAAATTAAGAATTTCAAGAAACTCACAATTAACATTTTTTGAATGGGTAGAATACAACAATTTTTCCAATATTCCCTCTTGGAATTTAATTCAATGCTACATAAGATAAGAATGAACTGTCTGTGTTAGAGATAGTATATACTCTTCAGACCAACACAGAAATCCAAATAATAATTGGAGAAATACATAAGTATAAAATAAAAATGCTAATTTATTCTAATTCTTTAACAGAACCAATGAAACTAAATGCATGAAAAAGTGATATTTGTATAAATAACTGTGATTTTTTCCTAGAAAATATTTATCTCACCATTTTAAAATGAACTTTGTTTTAGTTTTGACTCTGAAAAGCTAGGCCAATACTATATTATTTAAATGAACACCATTTTGCTTTCTATTATCCTATCATCTCTTTTGAAGTCTGTACTACATAAACCATCTATAAGTAACAAAGGAAACATAGCCCATCAACCAGAGTGTAATTCAAGAAGGGAGACCAAGAGCATGAATGCTCACTCACTGGCATTAATAAAGCAGCTTTGACTAATGTCCACTTTCAGGAATGACTTGCCAGGGCTCTCTCAAAACATATAATCTTACTTAGGTTTCTCAGGCAGTAATTAAAGATACTAGCTATGCACACACACACACACACACACACACACACTCACACACACAAATACACACACACTCACACACAGAAAAATTCTATATGTGACAATTATTAGCAAAAAGAAGTGTGAATCTCTCTTAACAAAGACTGTGACCATGTATGCAGTTGTGTCTTTCTGTGTGTCTTCTCAAACCTTTCTCTAATGAGTGAGGTAAGCTGAGTTATAAAAGCCACACATCACATGTCCCCTTATAACAAGTTGGAGGGTCAGCCCAATATCATTATTCAAAATAGTGGAAAGACTATAAGGGTCAGAAGTAGTGTTGAATGCAAGGAAACCATGTTTTCTGGACACAGCAAGGCAGCTACACATAAAACCCCATAGTGATCATAATAGCATTTACAAGACTTATAGATGTTCAAGATAGTTAAATTTAGCATGATGGTGGGGATACAGGAATTAAGTCTAACATCTAGCTAAAAATTAGCTGGTCATTCACAGTCTAAGTTCTATAGGACATTGTACCTTCCAGTAATTGACACACAAAATAAAATCAATGAAATGTTTGTTTTAGGTAAAAGACAATTCATAAAGATTTTCTCAGGAGTTAGTAGAATTACAGCCTTAGTAATCATTACTCTAATGATACAGTTTATAACTCTAAATAATCAGTTATAAATGAGGATAGCTTGGTTATTAAAAAAATGAATTAAATGGTTTCAAAAATTGCTAAATCATCAAAGCTTCTAGAATTCATGAACAGAAGTGAGTGTTATGTTTTTGGTCTTTGAATAGCTAGATGTATAACTTTTAGAGAATTCACCTATTGTTTTTTTAGCTTCCAATCATGTCTTCCATGCTTTAGATAAGGAGCATTAGTCTTCTTTTAAAAAAGAAAGAGCAGCATGGGAAAGATAAGATAGAGAAAGAGAAAAGTGAACAAAATGCATTGCCTTAGTAATAAGAGACACCATGACCAAAGCAATTCTTTCAAAGGAAGCCTTCTTCTGTGAGGTGGCTTGTTTTCAGTTTCAGAAGTTCTGGAAATTATCATTATGGGAAGGAGCATGGCGGTGTGCAGGCAGATGTGGTACTGGAGTTTAGAGTGCTTACATCTTGATTCAGAGGCAAGAGGAAGTCAACTGACTCACTGGTGGTAACCTGAGTATATGAAACCTCAATGCGCACCCCACAGTGACACACCAGAAGGTGTGGCCTAGATCAAAGATCTAGGTCTGGATTAAAGTCACGTGCCATCCACCATCTTCCAACCAAACCACACTTCCTCCAACAAGACCAGAACTCCTAATAGTGCTACTTTCTAGTGCTTTATGGAGGCCAAATTCATCCACCTATATCAATATCTTTAGTTCAGTAATAGTGTGTTCTTTGCATTAAAAGTCCTTAGAACGTGAGCTGTGATAAAGAGAAATGGATGTTTCCACAAGAGAGCTGAGGTGGAAACTGGACTGGATTGTCATTCCAAAGTTCTTCCCCGGCTTTGCCTTTCAAATTATGTCTTAAGTTTGATATGGAAATGTTGTTTGAGGTAGGATGGGCTACTACTTTTGGGAAGCTGGATTTTAATAATCTGTTTTATTTTCTTTTAATGTTACTTCCCTGCCCTTAAGTAGAAGAGAATGGCAAGAACTTCAGACTCTAAAGAAATCATACCAAGATCCTGGATGCCTGTCTGATTAGAGCTGGCTGTCCAGCTGGAGGCCCTGTCATTACAAGCTCAGTGCCTGTGAAGAGTTTTGTTTGTTTGTTTCATTGTTCATTGGTTTGATTTGAGGCATCATCTCGATTCATTGCCCTGACCGATCTGTTCACTCTGTAGATCCAGCTTACCTTGAACTCGCACAGATTCTTTTGGCCTGTGGCAGTTACTGTTCCAAAAACAACCACTAGGTAAATGTAGCTTAAAATTAATTCATTATCAAATGTTCCTTTTTTTGGATTACACCCAGAGATGTCATAAAGTATCTGAAAGAAAAGTCAACTCAATGATTTTTATTAAGGTATCAAAATAATTATTTGTGTTGACGATTCGTGTGTTTGTTCATCTGTTCATATTTATAGCTCTCTTTTCTTCTTCCTTTCTACGCATGTCAAGAAGTACTGCTTTTCTTTTATTTTTTAATTTTAGATCTAGTATAGTCTGTGTAACAATTGGTTTATTTCTAGTGACAGGGCATAGGTGAGCTATTATTTACATAAGCATGAACAACTACCACATGGTATAACAACAAAGAGAATGATCTATCTGAACATCAGTCCTTAGGAACAGGTAAAGCTTTATATACTCTTTCTCCAAGAAATATCTAAATAATGCCACATGACTTCAAGGATTGGTTTCAGTCCATGAAACAATTATAATGCACCCAATCAATGCAGTCCTGCTGTATACTTGTTATATCTTCAACACATGAATTAATCAGTGTACCCTACCATATTGCCTCAATAAAGATAAAGATCATTTAAGAAAAATATAGTCTAGGGAATGGCAGAGGCTAAGTACCATTTTTAGTGTCCAAAACTGAAGTTATAACTATATGTATGTTTGTATGTATGTATGTATGTATGTATGTATGTATATATATACATATATGTGTGTATATATATATAGCTTATATATATATAGCTTATGTGTGTGTGTATTTTTCTCTTAGTTTTCATCATCTCCTGCAACAGTTACTTATTATTTTTTATGTCTATGTCTGGCCTCTAATTTTCCATTTTAAGCAGGCAGTGACGACCAGCAAGGAGCATAGCTTCAATAAAAGCTGTGCCAGCATATTTTATCTCCTTATCAACACAGCCTTGAGTTGTTTTCTGTTCTTCTTCAATTTCCTAGAATATGCAGAAATGATTGCGATCCAAGGTGTTCATCCATAGATATAAATGCAGTTATTATTATTAATAAAACCTAGTCAAAACTGTAGATGTCCAATTCAGGTGTTATTCTTACTCATGAACTTCCTTTGCCTTATAATCTCTTGTGTCCACAATTATTCTGGACATAATTGTCCAATCTTTATAGAAATCCATGGAAGCCCAAAATAAGTTTTTGGTAATAATGTCTTGGTCTAGTCAGAAATTTCTACATTTTATATCTCAATAAATATGGTGGTCTTCATTTTAAAAAATGATGTTATTTGTTGCAACAAGCACTTTTGCATATTATGTGTCTTCTTAGTGGGACCGTGTGTGTATTCGTGAACCACTAGCCATGTAAGCACACACTAAGCAGAAGTTAACATTGTCTGTTCAGAAAACAAGTATTTAAATAACGTTTTCTTGCTGACCTTTTAATATATCTTTAATCTCTCTCTCCGTCTCTTTCTGTGTCTCTCTCTCTTTTGGTTTTTCAAGACAGTGTTTCTCTGTAGCTTTGGAGCATGACCTAGAACTCACTCTGTAGACCCCAGATTGTCCTTGAACTCACAGAAATTAACCTTTCTGACTCCCAAGTACTGGAAAGGAAGGCATACATCACCACCACGCGGCAACTTTCATTTCTTTTTCTTTTTTTTTTTTAAGATTTATTTATTTATACAACATTCTGCCTCCATGTATGCCCATGTGCCAGAAGAGGGCTCCAGATCTCATTACAGATGGTTGTGAGCCACCATGTGGTTGCTGGGAATTGAACTCATGACCTCTGGAAGAGCAGCCAGTGCTCTTAACCAATGAGCCATCTCTCCAGCCCCCCAACTTTCATTTCTTGATCAACGTGATGCTTCAGCTCTTCAGTACCAATATTAACCATGGCTGCAAGCTTATTCACTGCCATTTGTGCCATTTACACAGTTTTTATTTATACAAGTTCTGATCCTCCATCTTCAATTTTGCTGAAACTGACAAAAATGACACTCAGAAAAGTCATTTGTGATACTCTTCTATTCATAAAATGAAAACCTGTAAAATGAAGTATCACCGACTTGAGACTTTAATTTCTGGACATGATTCAAGTAGCTCAATCTTGCTCTAGTCTTTGCACAGGGATCACTGATGTCTTTTAGCTAGCAGGAATCTGTCTCTCCAGGATTGTTGTTGCAGCTTTTCTAGCCAGTAAAGTATTAGTGATTTGTCTGCCCAGAGAAGATGAGCAGGAATAAAAATCTCACTTTGGGCAAAAAGGTCTAAAAGATCACAAGCAGAGTAATTTGTGGTACTCTTGTCAAACAGTATGACAGAAGTGGAGGTTTTTCAGGTTAAAGTAATAATTCACACCTCGTCATGTGAAATTAATAATTTCTAGCACCACTAATTTCCTCATCCTTCTTGAGGATCAATAAAATCCCACAGCTTCCTAATGTCAATGCTATAGAGGCTGCCTATACATGTTTATCACATTGCAGGCTTATTTATCTTCTATTTCCTCTCTAATATTCCATCCTTCCAGCACAAGATCACCAACATACAGGTAAAGTGCCTCAAAAGTTCATGAGCAGAAGGCACAAGACTGAAACTCACACAGTTATCTATGCAGGTAATTTATAAAGCTCTTTTTGGAGTATAATATGAGGAAGGGAGGTGAGGCTTGACTATCTCCTTAATAGTATATTATTCTGTCGAAAGTAGTAACTATGCAAATGTAAGTCCCCTGACTAATGCATAATGGGAGTATAATTACCTCAGAAGGGATAAATATGTTCAATAGTTTATTAAGTCTTACTTTGAAAGTGTTTGAGGTCAAATTATGTGTATTTATATGGAAATTCAATGAAAAAATTAGCAAATAATTATAATTCTAATCTTTAACTTTCTTAGGGTTTATAAAATTTAATGTTAAATTTTAACAAAAATAACGCTGTGTGAATCATAATGAATGTCATTTGTTAGCTTGACAATTATTAATATACCAAAATTGGGCATAGTAGCATTATCTGTAATCTTATCACTGTGGACATAAAATTAGAAAAATCAGACAACTCAGCTACTTCATCACCAGCCTAAGTGACAGGAGACTCTGGCAGAAGGCAAACAAGCAAAACTATCCAAAAGTCCAAATTAAGTCAATAAAAGTAGGTACTTTAGGTTGAAAAACATTGGGAAAATGGTGAAGGAAAGAACTCAATTTTGATCCTTCATGTATACATGTGTAGAAAAGTTACACCGAGCTCAAATTACATGAATATTTTTTAAAAATGTTTTTGATAGTTTCATAAAATGTGTTTTAGACATAATTGATCCCCATCTCTCAACTCTTTCCAAGTTTGCTTGCCTCTCTTCCTCCAGGTACCCAGATTTTATTTCCCCTTTTAACAAAATTTATTAACCAAATTTTGTTATCTGTATATTCTGGAGCATGTGGCCATACAGTGGAGTGTGGGTGACTTAAAAAGGGCTATCCTGTTCAACAAAAATACCTCAACTACCTAGGTAGAGCTGACAACTACTGAGAACTGCAATAGCTTAAGAAGGGATTTCACGTCCAACCTCTTCTCCTTTTTGGGGTTTGGTCTGCCTTATGCTAGGTGTCCTGTGCATGCTGTCACAATCACTGTGAATTCTGCTGTGACAGCTGCTGCTCTTTATCAGAATGCCATATTTACTTCTGGTCATTTACTGCCTCAGCTTCCTATACACTCTTTCCGACAGTCCTCCTGCAATGGTTTCTGTACTTTGGGGAGAATATATGGATACCCACTTTAGTACTGAGGAGCCTTCTTTACTTTCATAGGTAGAAGTACCTTGATCAATTGTTCATGTCTGTGTCAAATCTCCATGTTTTTAAATAAATACTCCTCAGCTGAGGATTGATATATGTACTGATCAGTGAGTATAGAAAGAAGTCATTAAGTTTTGGTTTATTTCTACTTGCCAGAGTAGGAGGAGTTGGTTTTCTTCTTGGTCCTATGACCTGCCTAGCATCAGATTGTGACCTTCTAATTATGTCATCCTAAGAAAACATGGATGGTCACATTTATGTTTGTGTCACTAACATGTGCCACTGCATGTGTTGACCGCTGAAGATTCATTACTGTACCTCACAGAGTTCATAACTGGGTATGATTAATCATTTTTTTTCTCCCATGGCAACAAGAGCAGCCCCTTCCAGTACTAGGAAAAGAGTCCAGTAGGATGAAGCTTCCAGGTAAATAACAGCTTATATATTCATATTCTGTGATTCAAGGAAGTGGTTACTATAGTAATGGGGTTTTACCATTAGGTTCTGGATAGTAACCAAGAGCAAGGGTGAGCTGGTAATGTTTAAGAGGTTGGAGTATAGAAATTCATTGCCTTACAACTCTAAAAGAAAAAAAATAATCCTTGAACTGGGGTTTTTATCTAGTAGGAGCATTTATTCACAAATATAATTATATATTAATTCATATATAATTAATTCATATATGTAGTTTCATAAACTGTTTATTTTATGTGTGTGAATGTTTATAAAAATGGTTAATTCCCAGATATAATTATATTTTAATTCATATATAATTTATTCATATATATATATATATATATACCCTGTGTTTGTATATGTTGAATATTTGTAAAACTGAATGCATCAAGAATTATAGTTTTCAAGATATTTCCCTTCTTTACAGTAGTACATTTGTGTATAAATGAAGCACATAATCAATTCTCAGTTTTTATTTTATTAGGCAAACAAACACACACACATATATACTTGAAAAGTCTTTAACATTATTTAATCCCTTGTCACACTCTCCTACTGCCCTGCCCTCTACTCCTACACTCCAATTTAACCCTTCTTTTTCCATTCTTCTTCTTATATATATGGACTTAATGTATTTTAAATTTTGTTATTAGGTGTATTTTGATTTCTTAACTCTATTTTTAAAATATTGGCATTATGGAACAAAATTAAAAAAATAGTTAATTTTATACTGGAACAATCTCATATTCTCATTCTGATAATAAAGGAACTGAATTATAGGTTATAATTGGTCTACCTTGTACACATACAACAAAATCTAAAACCAATTATTTGCATATACTTACATGTTGAGTGAAAGTATATATCATTTAATTTGTGATGTCTCACTGAAATGACAAGCTCATGACTGTTTCTCAATATTTGATGTCTTTGGTAGATAACATATTATCTATATATTCATAGGTTAGAGGGATTATTGTATTGACATAGCATTTCATTTTAAATATCCATTTAAATTCTTTTTGGGTGTGAAATCACATAACTAAAATATGGATTTGTGTATTAGAAAAATATCTCAATTTTCTATTTGAAAATCCTGTGATTCAAAGATTTGAACTGGATTTTCTTATAAAAACTACTCAAGATTTTTATTTTATCTTCAAATGAAAATAACTGTCACGATCTGCCAATATACTCACAGACAACATAACAGAGTAAGCTAATTATTTCTCTGTTCTTTCTTTGACAATAGATTTGATACCGGGGTTATCGTTAAGTGTTTTGGGCATGGGTAATTCTTCTTATTTAATAATTTTTAAAAGCAGTCTCAAAATTGGATTCTCTAAACATTTGATGCTTTAGCCAAACTTTAGTGTCATATCTTAATTATATTTTTTTCTATAGCTGCAGTTACATAGAGAAAGAAGCATTCAATCTCTCAAGATATGATTTTAGTATAAGTACTCTATTAATTAAGATAACATAATAAAACCATATTTTTATCAATAATATATTACAAATTATGCATAAATCTACGTGTATAACTTACTGTTTATTTTAATATTTTTATTATGAAAATTATTTTTTGTAATTATGGGTATAGTGTGCTATTTCAGTAAATGCGCAACACACAAAATGGGTAAATCTGAGTAGCTAAAATTTCTATCTGCTTAAATAATATTTTAAAAACTTTAACATGAAATAATTTAGAATACAAAGGTCTGATCTCCAAAATATATAAAGAACTCAAGAAACTAGACATTAAAACTCTAATTAACTCAATTAATAAATGGTGTACTGAACTGAGCAGAGAATTCTCAACAGAAGAGTTCAAATGGCCAAAAGACACGGAAGGTCATGCTCAAGCTCCTTAGTGATCAGGGAAATGCGTATCAAAACAACTCTGAGATACCTGTCAGAATAGCTAAAATCAAAAACACCAATGATAGCCTATGCTGGAGAGGTTGTGGGTTAAGGGAACACTCATCCATTGTTGGTGGGAAAGCAAAGTTGTGCAACCGCTTTGGAAATCAGTGTGGCGGTTTCTCAGGAAACTGGGAGTCAACCTACCTCAGGACCCAGCAATTCCACTCTTGGGAATATACCCAAGAGATGCCCAATCATACTACAAAAGCATTTGTTCAAGTATGTTCAAAGCAACACTATTTGTAGTAGCCAGAAACTGGAAACAACCTAGGTGCCTCTCAATAGAAGAATGGATAAATGGTGTGGCACATATATACTTTAGAGTTTTACTCAGTGATAAAAAAAAAAACAATGACATCTTGAATCTTGCATGCAAATGGATGGAAATAGAAAACACTTTACTGAGTGAGATAACCCAGACCCCAAAAGATGAATATGGTATGTACTCACTCATAAGTGTATTCTAGCCATAAATAAAAGACATTGAGCCTATAATTCGTGATCCTAGAGAAGCTAAATAAGAAGGTGAATCCAAAGAAAAAACATATAGTTATCCTCCTAGATATTGGAAGTGGACAAGATTGCAGGGTAGGGGTTGGGAGCACGGGAATGGGGGTGGGTTGGGGGTAATGGGAGATGGGGAGAGAAGGGAGAAGGGGAGGATGTGGAGCGCTTGGAGGAATGGGGTGGTTGGGATGGAGGAGGGGTGGATGTGGGAGCAGGGAAGTAGATATCTTAATTAAGGGAGTCATTTTAGGGTTGGCAAGAGACTTGACTCTAGAGGGGTTCCCAGGTGTCCAAGGAAATGTTCCCAGCTTGTTCTTTGGGCAGCAGAGGAGAAGGTGCATGAACTGCCCTATCCTATAAACACACTGATATCTTACATATCACCATAGAACCTTCATCTGGTGGTGGATGGAGATAGAGACAGAGACCCACATCGGTGCACTGGACTGAGCTCCCAGGGTCCAAATGAGGAGCAGAAGGAGGGAGAACATGAGCAAGAAAGTCAGGACCACGAGGGGTGTGTTCACCCACTGAGACGTTGGGACTGATCTAATGGGAGCTCACCAAGGCCAGTTAGACTGGGACTGATGTTGCATGTGATCAGACCGGACTCTCTGAATGTGGCTGATGGTGGAGGCTGACTGCGAAACCAAGGACAATGGCACTGGGTTTTGATTCTACTGCATGGACGGGCTTTGTGGGAGCCTAGTTTTTTTGGATGCTCACCTTCCTGGGCCTGGGTGGAGGGGGGAGGACCTTGGACTTCCCATAGGGCAAGGGAACCCTGAATGTTCTTTGGAGAGGGAGAGTAAGGGTGTGGGGGGAGGGGAGGGAAGTGGGAGGAGGGGAAGAGGTGGAAACTTTTAATTAAGAAGTAATAATTTTGAATATCATTAATATTTGCAAAGTGCATAACTCAGTCTTTTATGGTAAAATATGTGTTCTTTCTGAATTATTTTCTAGCAGTTATATAAATGTCAGGTAGAATGAACATGTGTATTGAACAAACTCCTGAAGTTAATTTGATAGTGTCAAAGGTATGTAGATTTGAGCATCTTAACAATAGTCCATATCAGTGAAATTTTCTCAAAATTCTTCACTGGCATTGAAGTGTCTTGTTAATGTCACTTTCTCTGTCTTTCATCGATGCTATAGTGATTTTCTTTTCTCTCACATTGTTTTATCTCCATCGTCGCACTTTCCAATAAGGCATACGTTCTGCTAATGTGCTCTTTGTTGTTTTCAGAAATGTAGATCCTTATAATGCAAGCGATACAAGAGCAGACTTGGTGCAGAGTAGATTGACAATATACAGCAGGCAGCCAATAAATAGTTATAAAATGTTTACTGGCCAGGTAAAATGGCTCAACAGGTAAAAGTACAAGCCTGATGATTTGAGTTTGATACCCAGAAGCCATATGAAGGTTGAAGGAGGTAAACAACCCATAAAATAGTCCCCTGACCTTCACACACTTTTATGGTAAACACTACATACTTATATACTGCATACATGAGTACACAAAAAATAATACAGTTTGATTTTCAAAATAATTATTTTACTTTCATTTTTATATTCTATACAATGTAGTATTTAAAATCATGGTTCTTAGTTATTCTTTATCAAGAAAATTCATATAATTTCATTACTTAAAATGAGTTCTAAAATGGTTCAAAACTCAATTTAAATGTCAATGTTGTTGAAAAAGCTCTACAAAATTCTACTGGACTCTAAATAGGAGACTCAGCATTAACCTGTTTATGAGAAAAGTCAAATCCATGCTCCACAAACCTTCCATTTTAGTAAATAATACCTTCCTTTACTTTCTTTCGCCTGATGTTTATGATAAGAATCTTTGGTGTTATCCATTTTTCCACGTATCTAGGCTGTCCACAAATTCTACTGGTGTCCATTCAGGGATGAATGAATAACTTATTCTGAAACCTATGGGAACACTTCTTATCAATTCCATTACTAACCTCTCTGTATAAAATACATGTCCAATTCTGATCTCATTGGTCAACAAGAGGCTTCTAATGGCCTAACCTATCTACACTATCCTGCCATCTGTCTCCCTTTAGACAGGCTTCAAAGATGTCTGGTCAGGTGAGTCAAATGGTAAAAGTGAAAGTTAGCAGGGCATTTGTGACACCTGTGACTTCAGCAGCAATGCTGTGTGAAGAGCTCCCCACGACTTCAGTATTTGTCCTCCACATTCATAGCACCTGTGTAATGATGAGAGATCAGAAGCCATAAATCAATAACATGGAATTTTGTCAATTACTTAGGATGTTTCGGAAGTGTCATAAGTGTGGAATTAAGTGGAAGATGGACGTAGTTTCTCAAATTGGAAGAGACTCAGGAGGCATGGCAGCTAATTAAATATGGCGTAGATTGCAACATGAAACAAGAAAAGGACTATACTGCAAAAAGTAGAGAAGTTTGAGACAAAGCCTGCAATTTAAGTAATTACGTTTAGCAGTGATTATTTTAAACCTTTATAAATGCACTGTGAATATTTAAAGTGATATTAGAAGAAATATTTTGAAGATATACTAAAAATTCTCAAATTTACAGCTCTTATGTAAATCTAAACTTCATAGAAAAGTCTGAAAAGTGTTTTATATATTGTTTTATGTGTATTCCATTTTTTTCTTTCCTTTGATTATCCCTCTTAGCATATATGTACCCACTCTCCTCAGATCACTATGTTCATCTAATGAACTTATTGTCTATTAAAGTCAATGGAAGCTTAGGCCTTAGAACATTTTCTATTGCTTTAGGATTCTCTTCCCCTGTTGTCCACATGACTTTCCTCTCTAGGGCATATTTCATCATAAATGTATTTTATATTAACGTCTTCCTTTGTTACCTTTGGAGGAAATATCTTTCTCTGGCTAATCCTTCCAGTCACAGCCTATGTTCCTTCATTAAGTTTTCTTCAAAGTACATGCAAAGTCCTCAATAGAAACTTACTGCTAAAAGTAGTCAGCGTTGCCTCACTGCTTTATGGGATCATTTTTTTTTTTTTTTTTTTTTTTTTGCTTTATGGGATCATGAAACCATTCAGGTACTGATTTCAGTTTCTAAAATTTTCTTTACTCTATAGGGGACATTAAATACTTTTTGATGTATGGAGGAATAATCAAGTGTTAGGACAAGATTCTGGTGATAGAGCTTTACTCAAACATGTTCACAGCCCTGAAATAAATCTTTGGTACTCCACAAATACCAACAATAAAGGAAAATAAACAAAACATCCAAAATCAAATAAATTAATTTAGTTGGAAATGAATATAAGTAAAATGTATAATATTGGTTTTATCCGAATATTTAGCATGCTGATTTTGTCAGTATATACATACTAGAAAACATACATTTCACTCTCCTAAATGATTTAAAATATCCAATAATATTTAATGCTGTTAAAGAGGTTATGAATCTCACGGAAATGTCCAAACTAAGAAATACAGTATAATTAGCTTAACAGGTTTTAGAGAACTAAAAATAATGTCCAGACACAATTTACTCAGGGTACATACTTTCTCCTTCTATCTAAATAACTTAATTTCTAGTGTAGCTAGAATTTTAAATAATATAGAATTTGATATAGGTGGTAAATACTTTTTTCTTCCTTTGCAGTAGTACTTATATGTATAAATGAAGCATATGATTAATTCTCAGATTTTAAATGTTTCTTGCTATCTGAGTCTATACAAAGGTAACAAGACAGTAGAAAGACAGGTCAACAATGAGGATTTAGATGGTCAGGGATCACACTCGGAAGTAAAGGGTGTTGTGTCAATATGAAGTTTTATTATACTCTGGAGACACCAGAGAATCACAAAGCAATTAGCCAATAATGGTAAAAAGTTATGGCTAATTTAACTAATGCTTAATGGAGCCTAGTAAAGCTGTCAGAGTTGATGAGTCCGAGGAGATTTTGAGTAGGAGTAGACATTAATGTTAGGATCCTTCTCTACTTTTAGAGTTTAATCAGTTTTTAGAATAATAGCTTCTCATTACAATAATATGGTAAAATATGGTTTGGAATTTAATCTTTTTAAATTTTAAAATAGAAGGAAAAGCTTTGTCCATTAATATATATTTCACAAACCATGTTTATAGAACCCCTAAAAAGGTATTCATTTCTAGAACTGTTAGTATACACAGAAATTTAGTGGGCATAGATAAGAGTCTGTTCTTTTAATATTTACATAGTATGTGCATATATATGCATTAATTTGTGTGTAGTTTTCTGAATTGCAGTGAAGTAGAAATAAATGAACCAATGTTTTGAAAAGAAATGAAAGGGTTACAGAGAACATAAATTTTCAAAATTGTTTATTCGAAGAGTTAGAACAAACAGCGTTTTCTAAACAAAACTTTTGAAGTTCCTAGCTAAAGGGCAATGCACAGTTCTTTATGAGCTTCATGTTTTATTCATTAAGTTGTTTGAGCTTGTAGGAGAAATAGAGCTTTTTCACACAGCTAATGTTATAGATCTTTTACTCCAGGAAAACTCAGCTTCCTACTGTGAGAAATTTCACTACTTTCGAAAGTATGGAGTTTAAGTAATGCATGAGGAAGTGGACTTATGTACCAAAGAGAAGGACAGCACTCTGTACAAATAACTGTAAAAAAGAAAGGTGGAAAGAACTCATCAGGCACATCATCTCAGCACAGAATCGGAGGATTCTAGTTCACTGACAAAGTTTTCATCTCACTCTTGCTTCCATTCAAAGGAGTCTGGAAGAAAAGCTTCAAAAATTTGCTTTAGGTAATAACATTGGGAGAAATTGCTACTATTGATTCTGAGGCAGGAGAATAAGGAGGTCAAGGTTATGTTGAGCACACATGCATAATCTTCTCTCAAAGTTTTGTTTTATTTTATTTTAGTGTCCATGTGACATGTATAGGACAAATTTTGGGAGTCTGGTTCTCTAGCCACATTGTTGTGGCAGGTGCATTTTTCTTGTTTCGGTTTCTGCCCAGTGTTCTCCAGGCTAGCTGTCCCATGAGCTCCTGGTGATCTTCATGTCTCTGACTACCATCTTCCCATAGGATTTATGGGATTCCAGATGCATGACCATGAAGCCATATTTTAATGCCACTTCTAACAGATGAACCATCTTCCTTAGTTGGCAATCGAGAGTAGTTAATTGTCCAGTCATCGATGACCTGGAAGACCTGTGCAAGTGATTTAGAGCTATGCAGTCTGGCCCATGCAAATGTGGCCTATGCAGATCAGGGTATTCCTGGTTGATCAATGATTCCATTCTGGGCTGTCTTCGTTTGCACAGCAGAAGTTGCACGCTGGATCACTGCATTCAACGTGGCTCACTCTAACTTTGCAAGTCCTTCTCAAGAATCAAACCCTTGCATCCCATGTTCTCTCCACTGCTATTAGTATTTTGCAACTGTCCACACTTGTGTTCACTATGGTATACTAAATAATATTTCTTTCTGCATAGTTATGTAAAGTTTGAAACTTTTCACCACCGTCCCTCCCTTCTCTCACTACATTAGCTTTTCCATTTCCTCTTCTTTTTCATTTAATACCATAATAAAATATACAGAATTCCAAGTTATAGTGACAGAAGATTGAAGTAATACTAATAAAATCTTAAATTTAAGGTAATTCATTTAAAAAGAATAGACAAAGCAATAAGCATTTTATATAGTTTACTCTTGAATATTAACATGTAATTGTTAGCTGATAGTGTTAGAATGACTCACAGATCATCATTAGATTCTGTGATGTGATTCTATATCTGTGTCAAAGGCCAAATACAATCACTCAGCTTCACGGTGGCGCAACATTATAGGAGGCTGGGAGAAACTAGCCTTCCATTTTGTTATCTCGCAACTTTAGTATGCAAACATTTAGAATTCGAGCAAAGATCTTCTAGTAGTCCCTCTCTGCTTTGTCATTTTCTCCTACATGACATAGAGGGTATAGAATTTCTTCCTAACCATGCCTGAGGACATGCTAAAATTTATAAAAAGACAGGAGACGGATAAAAGGTAATTTTAAATGTAGCTATAAAATAGAACAATTGGTTCTTTCTTGGAGGCAAAGAACAAGAGATATCAGTTAACTCAATAAAGTTTTCTTTTCTTTTCCTTCCTTTCTTTTTTTTAATGGAAGAAAATATAGGATTTAAAAAAGCACCCAATAGGACTGGGGAATTCAGTAAGTAGTTAAGAGTACTTGTTGCTCTGGTAGAGGGTCTATGTTTAAGACTAAATAACCACATGGAGCCGGGCTGTGGTGGCACACGCCTTTAATCCTAGCACTCGGGAGGCAGAAGCAGGCGGATCTCTGTGAGTTCGAGGCCAGCCTGGTCTACAAGAGCTAGTTCCAGGACAGGCTCCAAAAAAGCTGCAGAGAAACCCTGTCTCAAAAAACCAAAAAAAGAAAAAAAGAAAAAAAAAATAAAATTAAAAAATAAATAACCACATGGAAGATGACAATCATCTGCAACTCCAGTTATTATGCCAGTTTTCTGGTCTTTGCTGGCACTAGGTACATAGATGATAATATACATTTTCAGACAAATTACTCCTATAAAAATAATAATAACACAATTTTATAAATTATCAAACAAAGTACAAGACAATAAAATTATTAAAATTATAATCAACCAACAACTACTACTAACAAAATAAGATCTTATTTAATCAGGAACATGATTTGTGTGACTGCCCCAGATTCTGAACAGAGCAGAATTCTGTCTTGGTAACTGTCCTCTTTTAATACTCGTAGAGTGGAAGATTTTTGTCTTTTATTCAGGTGTCTACTTTAAGCTCCAGACTTCTGTATTTCTATTAAACACATAAATTTCCAAGTGAAAAAATAAAGGCAGATTGATTGTAAAAGCAAGGGACACTGGGCTGTTCCACCAAAGATTTAGAGTGGGTTTCTGTTAATAGAGAGTTCCTTCTCACCTGCAGGAGTTTCTGCATAGACAGAAACAGAAAGTCTGCGGTTTATGGATATGTATAACAGAACACTGCTGTAAGGAGTTCAACCCACTACTTCCTACTGATTAGAAGTGATTATCTGCCAGGCAGTGGTGACACACACTTTTCGTCCCAGCACTTGGGAGACAGAGGCAGGTAGACCTCTGTGAGTTCAAGATCAACTTAGTCAACAAGAGCTAGTTCTAGTACTGCTAGGGTTGTTATGCAGAGAAACCCTGTCTCAGAAAAAAAGAAAGGGTGGTAATCTCAGAACTAAAAATAGGAATATGTGCTTGACTCCATTGGCTCCTACTATCCTTCTTCCCTCTCTTTTGCAGGATTCCCAAGCTCAGTCTAACGTGTGGCTATTGGTCTCTGTATCCATTAGTTGCTGGTTGAAACCTCTAAGATGACAACTGGAACAGTTTCAAATCTATGAGAATAACAGAATATCCTTAGGCATCATTACATTGGCACTTTTTTTAAATCTCCAGTCACATTTTCTTCAATTGGTTCCATCCTAGGTCTCTGAGCTATCCAGACATTAGCTTCTGGAATGCCAGACAATGTCATGATTGGGCTTACTATTCTCTTGATAAAAGACCTAGGCTAGACCAGTCATTAGATGACCACTCCCAAAATCTGTGCCACCCTTACCACAGCACATGCCATAGACAAGACTGACAGTAGGTAGAAGGATATGTGGCTGGGTCTGAGTCTCAGTTCACCCACTGTGACTCTTGCCAAGAGATGAACAATTCAGATGAGATATCCCATTTTGCTAGCTTAGTAGAGGTCAACCTTGTAGATTTTGGGGAGTTTGACATGTATCACGTCCTGCTACATGTACCTGAGTCCAAAATGACCCTCCCTTTCCTTTCCTTTTTTTAAGTAATCTCCTCTACTGGAGCCCTACTCCTCCCACAAAATCTCTTCAATTTGCCCTTCCCAGGAAGATCAAACTGCCCTTCCCCCTTGAATCTTGCTTGTTACCTAGCCTTTCTGGGTCTTTGGGTTGTAGCGTAGTTATCCTTTACTTTACAGCTAATATCCACTTTTAAATGATCAGATAAATACTATGCTTGTCTTTCTGTGTTTGGGGTACCTCATTCAGGATAGCTTTTTTTCAGTTCCATCTAATAGCCTTAAAGTTTCACAATGTTATTGTTTTCAGCAGATGAATAGACTACACTCTTTAAATGTTACACATTTTCATTATTCATTTTTCAGTTGAGGGGCATCTAGGTTTTTTCCAGATTCTGGCTATTACTAAAAAACATCTGCAATGAACATAGTTGAGAAAATGTCTGTGTGGTATGGTAAAGCATGTTTTGGGTTTACACCCAGGAGTGTTATAGCTAGGTCTTGAGGTAGGTAAATTCCAAATTTTCTGAAAAAGAGTCGTATTGATCTCCATTCACACTCCCACCAGCAATGGGAGAAGCTTCCCCTTGCTTCACATCATTGTCCACATGAACTGTCTGTCACGTGTTTCAGATCTTAGCTCTTCTGACAGGTGGGATTTCAGAGTCATTTTAATTTGCATTTCCCTTATGGCTAAGAAAGTTAAACATCGCTTTAAGTGTCTCTTGTTCATGTGAGATTCTTCTGTTAAGAATTCTCTTTTTAGATCTGTACCTCATTTTTAATTGAATTACTTTGTTTGTTGATATCTAGTTTCTTCAGTTCTTTATACATTTTGGAAATCAGTCCTCTGTCTTATGTGGGGCTTGTGAAGATCTTTTCTAATTCTGTAAGCTCCCATTTTGTCCTATTGATCGCATCCTTTGCCTTAAAGAAGCTTTTCAGTTTTATGAGGTCATATTTATGAATTGTCAATCTTAGTGTCTTGGCTGTAGGTGTTTTATTCAGGAAGTTATCTCCTGTGTCAATACATTCAAGGCTATTTACTACTTTCTTATATCAGTTTCAGTGTTTCTGGATTTATGTTGAGTTCTTTGATCCACTTGGATTTGTGTTTTGTCCAGGGTGATAGATACGAATCCAATTGCATTCTTCACTTCATGGCATGGCAGTTAGACC
This sequence comes from Arvicola amphibius, assembly GCF_903992535.2. Lineage (NCBI taxonomy): Eukaryota > Metazoa > Chordata > Mammalia > Rodentia > Cricetidae > Arvicola > Arvicola amphibius. Next base: position 85,023,443 of record NC_052055.2, read on the forward strand.
AGCACCATGTTTTGAAGATACTTAATTTTTTGATGTGTATAAATTCAACATTGGTTGAAAACCAGGTGAACATAGGCACGTGAATTTATATCTGGGTCTTTAATTTGATTCACTAGGTTTTATGCCAATACCATGTATTATTTTTAATTTTATTACTAGAGCTCTGAAATAGACCTGAAAATCAGGAATGGTGATACCTCCCAAAGTTATTTTATTGTACAATTTGATTTAGCTATCCTGGAATTTTGTTTTTTTTTACAAAAGGTTGAATATTGTTCATTCAAGTTATGTAAACTTCTTGTACTTTTATAGGCATGTCCTTATTTAGGTTGGAATTTTTTATGGTTTTGTTAAATATGTTCTCTGGATTTTTAAGCTGTGGTCTTCTCCTCCTTCTACCCCTATTATTCTTGTATTTGATCTTTTCACAGTGTCCCAAGTTCTCTGGAGGTTTGTGGTAGAAATTCTTTAGATTTAGCAATTTTTGACTGATGAATTATTTTGTTTATCCTATTGTCAATACCATCTCTTGTAATCTCTTGATGATGCATGGATTTGTAGTTCCTGTGTGCTTACACAGATTTTCCGTCTCCAGGATTCCCTCTATTTGTGTTTATTTAACTGCTTCTATTTTTTTTTATTTTCAGATCCTGAATAGTTTATCTGTTTATTTAGTTTTTGCTGGATTTCTTTTAGAAATTTATTGTATTTTTCCAGTTTTATTGTTGTTGTTGTTGTTGTTCATCTTTTCCTCAATTTCTTGAAGGAATTCACTCATATCCTTTTAAAACACTTTCATCATCTTCATTAAGTAATTTTAAGGTCTTTTTTGTGCTTTTGCTGTGTTGAATTGTTCAGGAGTTACTGTTAGAGGATAGCTTGGCTCAAGTGGTGCCATATCGACTTTTCTGTTATTGATTGTGTTCTTACATTAGCATTTAGGCATCTGGATTTTAGGAATGATTATAGGTCTAAGTGTGGATTCCTGCATTTGTCTTTGTTCAGTGGGTGTTTTGTTCCTTGGTTTCTCTTTCCTCTCTGGTCTTTTGATCCAAGTGATTCTGCTGCCTAGTACATCTACAGGTCAAGTAGGATCCACTTTCTGTGGTTTTTGGAGCCTGGGGACGCTATATCCAGCATGCCCTATGATAAAGTTTAAGTTTTCTTCCAGTGTTGTAGACTAGGCTAAGAAGTCCTGGAGAGGTAGTACACTCTGGGGTCCCTAGGACCAGCCTGTCTTCCAGTATAGCTCCTGGCTCTGTAGGTTCAATTTGTCCTGTGCGCTAGTAATACTGAAGTCTTGGTCTGAAGTTGTAGACCTAGCGTCCCTAGATCAGGCCTGAGCTCTTATGAAGCTGAAGACTTCTTCCAACACTATTGACATGGATATGGAACCATGGGGGAGGGGGTTGGGGTAGGTCAGGAGGTGTGCAGTCTGGGGTTATTGAGAGAGGCTTTAAAGGGGTTCTGTGGGTGGTGGACAGTATCTTGCCTGCCATTGTTAGCTTTAGCCTGGTCTTCAGTAAGGTAACTGGGTCTCTGGCCCCAATGGAAGGGGGACAGTCTGAGTCATTGTTTAGGTTTCGATAAGTGTTAGCTGACCTTGGGTGGTGCCTTACCTAGGGTTTCTAGATCCTGCCTAGCCTCTCTTAAAGTTAAAGACTTCTTCCAAAGTATTAGGACAGGATATGGGGTCCAGATGTGGGAATGCAGTCTGGTATTGTTGGACAAGCTTAAGGGGGGGTTGGTGGGCAATGGGCAGAATTTTCCCTGGGCTCCCTAGAACCATTCTGACCTCCAATACAGCTGTTGGCAGTTGTTGACCTTAATATGAGGCCCAGAGGAGGAGATATATTTCAGAGTTGCTGGATGGGCTTTAAAGAGTATTAGTGGGCAGTGAGCGGTGTTGTACCTGGGTTCTTTCATCTGGCTTGGTCTCTGTTAAAGCTGAATGTCTTCTTCAGTTGTAGATGAGAATATAGAGCCAGGAGTGCCAGGTAGTGGGGCAGTTTTTGCAGTCTGGGATTGTTGGGCATGCTTAAAGATGTTTTGTGGCTGGTGGGCAGTTCCTCAATCTTTCTCTGATTGAGAGTTCAGAAACTCTGAAGTGCTATCACTTCACAGCCACTAATTTATGCCCATACCTAATATCTTGCTGCTCCAGACTGGTTGACATGTAGGCTATCCCAGGTTAAATAGTATGTTGGGTGAACACACTTCCAACCCCCAAAGTGATGTACAAGTCAAATACTTTCTGTGGAAAATTTATCTGATGGCATTTCTCTTGTTCTCCCACGATCATCCTGTTCCATGCATCTCTGTCTTTCTCTTGTTTACTTTAGTTATCACTGTGTTACAAAGAGAAATCTCTTTCTTCTGTTAAGGATAGACTATTATGGGTATATTTGAAGAGCCCGATACCTTCTGGTTTAGTTGAAGCATCCTGTCAGCAGAGGAGCAAGAATTCAGAGCCAGTTAACATTGGCTTTGAAGTTTGCAAGCATAGATGAGCATAGTTTCATTTCATGTATAGATATAAATTTTGTGTTAAAATACCATTGAATTCACTCAAAGCCTGAATGTATATGACCTTGGATATCATCTCATGCCATGCTCTTGATATCCTCTCTGAATCTCTAACAAGAATGTGAATTTTGTTTTCTTCTTTGCATCCCTGTTCCTAATCCTTTTACTTTATTCTTTATAACCCTGTCTGGAACCACCCTTAGATCCCATTTAGGTTGTTTGAAGATATTAGCTTCAAACATGCCATAATTGTGTGTGTGAGTTGTTTCAAGATTAGGGTGGTCCTTTGTTTGTTCCAGCTGCCCAGCTAGCTTACACCCAAAATAACTACACAGAAATTGTATTAATTAAATCACTGCCTGGCTCATTATCTCTAGCCTCTTATTGGCAAACACTCACATCTTGATTTAACCCATTTCTATTAACCTGTATATAACCACAATGTCATGGCTTTCCAGGAAAGATTCAGCATGTCTGATTCTGTTGGCTCCATGGCGCTTCTCTGACTCTGCTTCCTTCCTCCTCGAATTCAGTTCTGCCTTCTCCGCCTACCTATGTTCTGCCCTATCAGGCCAAGCAGCTTCTTTATTGATTAACCAATGAAAGCAATACATAAACAGAAGGCCCTCCAACACCAGTGAGTATGTGTGTATGTTTATATACTCTTTAATCTATACATCACCATTAATCATCTCTTTAATTGATATATAAAAGACAGGTGACCAAACCAAGCTTTGGGGAAGGGGGATTACAAGACCCAAGACTGTAGGCATAAAAACCCTGTTCCCAGAAAAAAAAATAAAAAAGAGGATTTACTGTATGTATTTATTGAGGCAGTTCTGCGACTTTACAAGGCTGAGGTGTGAAAGGATGATGATGTTTTGACTCTAGTGGAAAGCTTGGACACCAAAATGTTTTCTATCACAGAGGAATCATTGTTTTCTAGAATGAGCATAAGTAACCAAAATGATTCTGATAGTGTAAATATTTCAGAAACCAAGAGGTAAAGTTAAAATTGTGTTGCAATTTGCAGTTTTCTGTTTGTCATGTTTTCTATTGAATGTGAAGGTTGACAATCTGGCTGCATAAATTGCTTGTCAATTGACAGATTAAAATTTGACTTCCTTGAGCTTTCATATGACTCTGAAACAAAGTTTCTCTTTCTTGGAAGTGTTATAGCCCTGGAGGGAAAGGAAGCTGTACTGATCTGGAAGTCAGACAGATAATGCCTGGAGCAGGGAAGGGACCACTTGGGAAGGAAAGGAATTCTGACTCATGAGGAAGTCACGTGATTCTTAGGCTGGAGTGTGGTGGTGATGATCCCCACAGAATGTCACATTCCTACAGAGACAGAGAGAGAGAGAGAGAGAGAGAGAGAGAGAGAGAGAGAGAGAGAGAGAGAGAGAGAGAGAGAGAGAGAGAGAATAGTTTCACTTTGCTCTTTTCCCCTAAGGCAACATCCTAGCAGAGGTATCCTAGCCAAGGTATTCTTTTCTTCTCTTCTGCTCTCGCCTAAGATAGTTTTTCTTCTGCTTCACTCTACTAAAGGAAAAAGCCTCAGAAATGTAGCAATCTCCTCAGGTACAGACAAAAAGTTAGTTTTCCCATTGACTCTCTTGGGAGTTTCCCAGCAGATATATCTGTTTCTTCTGTTTTTTGTTTTGTTTTGTTTATTCTTCTTAGCACCCCACCCCTCCCCTACAAGGGAATGGTCACAGTAAAGGTTCTTCTGTTCTGCACCAGTGAAAGAAGATACTCACCCCAAACTTGTTTAAGAAAGAGATTTATATGGGATAGAGCTGTCCAGGAGAGAGACTGCCTCTGCCAAGTAGGAAAATGACAACGAGCAACTGAACAGCAGAGGGGTTTACATTGGGTTTCTTATGGGTGGAGTACTGCCAGGGAGATTTGCTGACATGGAATTGGTTGCTTTAGTTGATCAGTGGCAGAGTTCCTCTGGTTTCAGTCAAACTGTGTTGCTTTCACTGGATCTTCTTGCCCTTTTGACTCAGTTTTCGATGATAAGGCAGATTTCTTTCCCTGGTTCTGGTTCTAATGTCAAAGTGTGTTTCTTTGTCTCTGGTTTCAGAGTCAGGGTGTATTTCTTTTGTTCTGCGTTCAGGGCTCAAGTGTTTCTTTCACTGGCTCGGATTTCAATGCAGGGTCTGTTTCTTTCACCGACTCTGGGTTCAGGATCAGGCTGCTAGATTTTATGCTCAGGGATTGGTGTTTTTTTGTATTAAGTTGGTCAAGGGCAAGGTTGATTCTGGTTTCAGGGCTAAACTGGGTTTCATTCACTGGCTCCTTTTAGTTTGGGGGATTTAATTATAGGGCCAGGGTGGATTTCTTTCTTTATATCTGGTTACAGGGCCAGGGTAGGATTCTTAGGTTGGCCCTTTTTTTCCTACACCCACTAAATAATTCTAGAGGTAAATTACATGAGTTAAACATAAAAGTTCAACAGAACTTAATTCTCTTAGAGATTTTATTATTTAAAATTATCTTAAACAGAAAATACTTCTAAAATGCAGCCACAAATAAAACAAAGAGAGGAATATGTAAACCTGCTCAGCATCCTAAAATATGAATGTAGACACAAGAGTAGTGATTGAACAGAGGTCAGGATACATGGCTCACAGTGGTTTGGAGGACTCCATGTGGACTACCTCAAGGATCTAAAATTGGATTTGAGAACAATAGATACTAGAGGTCCTTGATACCTATGAAAAATCAAAGACACCTCCAAGGGAGCTTGCTCGGGATGCTGTTATTAATTCCCTTAGTGAACTTTTGCCTTTAGGGGTAACAAACTGCTATACATAGTTTTGTATTTTTTATTGTTTTTTAAAATAGATTGAATTCTGAGTAAAATGAATTTCCAAAGAAATCAGGCCTCTTTCCTAGAAGCATACCCACAGGAAAGGCATCAGAAAAGAGAAAACTTAGAAAGGAAATATGCGAGCCCCAGACTTGCCAGGATTGGGACTCTTGGTGCTAAACTCAGCCTCCTCTTACTCTTAATAGAGTATTCATATTTCCTTGCTTACTGAATTAAACACTGTGCTGCCTGCTCTGCTACTGTGTGCCATCTGAATTCTTTCCTTGCAAAAGCACAAAGACCAGCCTGCTGCTGGGATTGAGAGGAGGCCTAGACAAGCTGGGGCCCAGTGGATGGTTGACTCTTCAATAACCTGACTTCAATCTCTATTGACATATTGTCAGAATTATACAAAATCTTTTTCCAAAGTATGTGTTACACCCGTGTCTAGGTCTAGATTTCAGGGTTTGTTGGTTTGTTTGTCCAAGTACATAGTTCCTAAGGATATTCTAATACCTTGGGGTACTCTTTCAATCTGTGATTTTTATTAGAAGGGACATGAGTATTTCTGTGGAATATCTTCATTACTGCTGGAAAGGTTTTCATATTACCAAACAGGTTTATTGTGGGCTTGGAAATTGGTGTTGATAATATTACTGAACACTTAAGATATTCTTACAAATAACAAGATTTCCTCTACATTAGCATATACTAGGAATGAAAGCACAAGGGTAAAGTAGAAAAGAAGGAAAAACTGAGGGAACCACTACCTAGACCACTACAGACAGAAATTTAACAAAATAAGCTGAATCAAAGTCAGACGTGAGTCAGAATGTGGCTAATCACACACTGTGTAATGTCAGTTGCCAGGTAATGCATTCTCATTCTATTTAATTAGTCAGGAAATGCTTTTCTCTTATTTTTCATCCACTGTTCTACCAAATTATTTATCCAGAATTATTTGTTCTTTAATTACTACATTTTATCCTGTAGCCTTTCATAGTACATTGCACAAACACACTCTGTGAAGGGACTCACAGGAAATATTTTCCATTTTGTGGAACATACTTTCCATTGCAACTCCTCCTCTCTGTCACTATGGTGTGAAAGTAGCAATCAGCAATGAAAGCAGAACATGCAGCAGTATCCAAATAAAACTTGTTTATAACAATGGGACAGCAGCTAAACATGGCCTGTAGGGGAAGTTCTCCAACCTCTGAGGGGAAATATAGTCCTTGAAAAAGTGTTTTTTCACAGTACATTCAGATCCATCAGTCTCTTTTTTCTTTCTTTCTTTTTTCTTTCTTTCTTTTTTCTTTCTTTCTTTCTTTCTTTCTTTCTTTCTTTTTATTAAAAATTTCTGCTTCCTCCCCACCTCCCATTTACCCCATCCCCCTCCACTCTCCCTCCCTCTCCTGTCCAGAGAGCAGTAAGGGTTCCCTGCCCTGTGGGAAGTCCAAGTTCCTCCCCCCTCCATCCAGGTCCAGGAAGGTGAGCATCTAAACAGGCCAGACCCCACCAAAGCCAGTATGCATAATAGGATCCAAATCCAGTGTCATTGTCCTTGGCTTCTCAGCAGCCCTCATTGTCTGTCATGTTAAGGGAGACCGGTTTTATCTCATGCTTTTTCAGTCCCAGTCCAGCTGGGCTTGGTAAGCTCCGAACAGATCAGCCTCACCATCTCAGTGGATGGGAGCATCCCTCGCAGTCCAGACTTCCTTGCTCATGTTTTCCCTCCTTCTGCTCCTCATTTGGACCTTGGGAGCTAATTGCGGTGCACCAATGTGTGGCTCTGTCTCTATCTCCATCCATCGCCAGATGAAGGTTCCCTCACAATCCTGACTTTCTTTCTCATGTTCTCCCTCCTTCTGCTCCTCGTCAGGACCTTGGGAGTTCAGTCCGGTGCTCCAATGTGGAAAGGCAATGACAAGAGGATATCAAGAGAGTATATGACCACATTAGAGAACTGTGCCTGTATCATGTTCCTTCTGTGGTAAATCTTTTAGGGACCCCAAGATTTAGATTGCAAAAGAAAACATCTATTTGTTGCAGAGGAAACAAAACTTCTTGATCATCTGTTAATTGGAAACTTGCATCTGAAAATCATCTCATTTCATCTTGGGAGCAGCTTAGCTAGGATGGTAGTAAGAGAGGACTAAGAGCACAAGAGCCAAGAATACATTCTCAGATATTCATCATCACCATAGCCCACAGCCAAGGATGAATATGGCATTGTAAGTGAATTTTTAAAGTTGAGCTAAGAAGAGAATGTTGGGTGTGTCAGGAGATGGGGAGGGTCTGGGAGGCTTTGGGGGAGGGGAAACTGCTAAAAAATATTTTAAAAATATAAATTAAAAAACTAAGCTAAGCTTATTAATACTAAGAAAGAGCCAAAATTGTTGAGTGGAAAATATCTTTTTCAGCCTTAATTGGTGCTGGCAAAGAAGGAAATACAATGGATAACAAAAAGAATGTCACACCCAATTTTACACATTTGAATACTTTTGTGAGCATATCATTTAAACATGAAACAGCTTGTATGAATATGCCTTAGAAAGTCTGAAAATATGCATTTTGAAGCTGTACAGTGGTTTTGTTTTCTGAAATGCTATTTTGAGTCTTTGAGATTAATAATGTCATGAATAGTCTAGGTGTTTTGAAATAGGCAGAATATCAATATTTCTCATGGTGTATCAAATTTTTACTTATATTTTATCTATACTATTTATTTAATTAGTCAATTGTCAGACATAACACTCACCAGGATAGGAAAATAGCATGATAGTATAATATTATATCCATGTATGTGGCTACCTTTGAAAATAATTGATATTTTAGAATCATAAATACTTTATAATATTTTGATACAAATATTTATTGTAATGATTTTGTTTCTCAATACCAAAATAGCTGGAGAAAGCATGCTTTTTGATCTGCCTAATCCAGTTACCAAGTCATTTACCACAAATTTATTGACTTATCAATTATGAGGATATCATTTCAATTTAAGAAGAGAAAAAACTTATGATGATTTAAGAACAAAGAAAAGAGACTTTCTGGTATTATATAGTGACAATGAATACGTAAAAAGTAATAAAAACACAGTTTATAAACATTTTCACATATATATATGTTGCCAACTTTAACAATTTTATTGATTTTTCTGAGTTTCTAATACATATACATATATATATATGTATATGTATTAGAAACCTTTGGTGGGTTCCATAAAAGTTCCAAAATATCTACATATTACTCATCTTTAACAAACATGTTGATAGCTCAGAGTAATTCAGAAGAATGCTGCAAAATTATGACATTTTCCCTCAGTATATTTGTGATCTACTTTGTTTAATTTGTTAGCAAAATAGAGATTGTAAATACACATTAATTGCAACACTGGTAATTCTTCCATTAAGATTTTAGACAAGCTACTAAAACAACACATTACTGAATATGAGTGAGAGAACAAAATGAAGTACGTTTCTACTTCAGATAATTTTAAAATGAAGCAGCAAGATAGCTTAGTGACTCATGGTGCTCACTGCCAAGGCCAATGACATTACTTTAGTCCCCCATTGTCATAAAATGGAAGGAGAGAAGAGATTCTCACAGGTTTTCCTCTCACCTCCATATACATGCCATTGCATGCACATGAACACACAAAAATACTAATATGCACTCAATCACATACACACACTCAAGCACATATAGACACATTTACATGAACATGTGTGTAAATTAAACTATATAAATGCATCAAAAATAATTCATGTTATGAAAATTGGATTCAACTATATTTTGGCATAAATATTAGTGCTTCACACATGTTAATGAAAGGTAGCCATAATATTGTCACTAGAACCATGAATCTGAGATATGTTGTGTTGTTGCTATTCACAAGAATTTGAGAGAGTGTATTAGCTAATACCTTACCTATTCCATGCTCAACTTTCTGGTTTGTTTGAGCACCCTTGTATAAACCTTTATATACCAGCTGTTGAGTTTACATTTCAGATACCCAGAGGAAGAACAAGGGAAATCTCACACATTGAAGATATATCTCTAATTCTATTCATTCTTTGAGTGTCCAGAAAAATATTTTGCCTGAATTTCTTAGAGAGTGATTAATAGTGTACATTTTACTTTTTATTTTAGGAACAACTCTACAAACATTGTTAAGCATTTTTCATTATTTTCTGAGAGCAATATCCATGGTATCTCTGCTTAGGAAGATCATGAATGAGACACTCAGTAAGTCTATTCTTGGACATGACACTGAAAATTCTTCAGCCTTGAATAATTGATGTATTCTCACCAGCAAGTCTATAATGAAATGTTCCACAAAATATGAAAGAAATGTATGGAAACAATAAGTGCTTCAGAGTTAATTTTTGAAAAGTAGGAAAAAATGGGCAAACATCTTTTGATGTTCACATACATATTATACACATTAGATATATTTTCACTCATTGGGATAGTCTTAAAATTTATTTTGATAGTCAGTTTTCTAATAATAGATATGCAAAGGAGGTGAAAGTAGAATGATTCCTAGAAATCTGTGTCTTTCTCTTTTAGCTTGTTTTTGAGCACTCTGTGTTGAACTATATTCACAAAGTTCAATGACTCTCATATGTACCACGTCTGCCAAGTTTTCTAAATACAGATGACACTCATTGAAGATACTCTTGCTGACACCTCAGGAAGATTGTTTTTCTAAATACTCTTTCTCTACACAGCTGACTATCAGGTGCAGAGAGCTAATTCTTGTTCGGTATTCTGTCCCCAAATGCCATCATCCCCTTCCTCATCGAAAATGGATAAGGAACATGCTCACCATAAAATTTCTTTCTCTATGATTGATACGTTTACTATTAAAATTGTTCTAGACTGACAAATTCACACCTTCCTTTCTCCTTTTTTCTAGTTTAAGGTTGTAATATTTTTATTTTTATTATTTTATTTTTTACTATATTTTTATTGATTTTTATTGAGCTCTATATTTTTCTCTGCTTTTGTTAGATTTTATGTTTTCAATAACTGATGAGTCTATTTCCTCTATTGTATTATCGGTGCTTGAGATTCTCTCTTACATCTCTTATATTCTGCTGTTCATGCTTGCATTTGTGGTTCCTGATCATTTTCTCATGATTTCTGTTTCTATAGTTCTTTTGGTTGTGTTTTCTTTATTGTCTCTATTTCAGTTTTTATGTCTTGAATAGTTTCTTTCATATGTTTGCTTTTTTATTGGTTTTCTTTAAGGGATTTGCTCATGACTTCAATTTTGTGTTTATCTTTTCCTCCATATCTTTGAGGGAATTTCTCATTTCCTCTTTCAGAGTTTCAAACACTCTCCTGAAGTTACCTTTTAGGTCATTTTATTCTGCTTCATTTATATTTGGTTTGTTCAGGTCTTGCTGTTAGGGTCTTTAGGTATTACTGGTGTCGTACTGTTCTTTGTGGTGTTGCATATGTTCTTACCTTTTCTACTCATCTTTTTCTCTAATAGGTGTGGCTGGGGCTGTCTGAGATTGTGTTGATTAATCTTCTAGGTACCAATGAATCCACAGCTCAGATGGTTGTTTCTCATGGTACAGTCAGTGCCACAGTTTTAGTTACCCCATTGGTTACTCTGTGTTCCTGGAGATAGCTCAGCACTCCTGAGTTTTGCTCTGCTCCCTTGCAGTTTGCTGTCTCAGGCCTGCTCTAGTTTAGGTTGTCAATTCAGACCTGTTTCTGTAAGTGTCCCTGGTCTGGATCCATTCCTTCAGAGGTCCCTGTATTGTGGTTCGCACTGTAAAGGACTCTGGCTCTGGTCTACTACCTCGGAGTTATTCCTCTGTATCTGTTCCAGTGGAGTTCACTGTCTCCACTCCGCTCTGGACAAAATCTCTAGCTCAGTCCTTGTTTGCCAGTGTCCCGGGACTGCATTTGATCCTGGCTTGCTCTCCGTGGAGCTTACTTCCTCAGGCCCACTCCAGCCTAGGTAGCTTGTTCAGTCCCACTCCTGTGGAATTTTGTCCTCTCTTCTTGGAAGATACTCGAATTTGTGTGGTACAAAGTGTGTTTTGTGATTTAACGTTGGTCTGGGTTCCTGGAATGGGAGATTCATTTGTGATTAACCCTATAGAAAGAAAGAAACTATAATGAGGAAGGAAAGGAAGAAAAGAGCTATCGAAAACAGCTCTAAACTGCTATCAATAAAATAAGACAATTTGCTGAGTCTTTATATTAGCAACATCTGCCTAACTTCAAATAAAGTATTAATCTCTATTATATATCAAAATTTAAAATTGTTACTACCAAATAAGTAGAAATGTTCATATATATATATATATATATAAAATTTTAATTATATAGATATTTTCCTGCATGTGTGTCTGTGCAGGACATGCATGTATATTACTACTATTGAATATTTGTATTTTATTGAGAAATAGCTGTGTTGAATAACTAACTCACCCTAAACTGATACCAATAAAATAAATCTATTTGCTGAGTCTTTATATTAGCAACATCTGCCTAACTTCAAATAAAAAAAAAGACAGAGAGGATGCTGAATCCTCTGGATTGTGAGTGGCCATGTGTGGGTGAGTGCAGGAAAACAAACCCTGGTCCTGGTCCTCTGGCAGAACAGTCACCCCTTTTAACTGCTAGCTATCTCTCTATCCCCATCAACTATGATAACTTTAAGTATACATTCTGTATGCTTTCAATATGTTTACCATAATTAGATCCCATAAGTATATACCTTCTATATGTATACAATAATTCACTAAGAAATCAGAAGGACCATTATATCATAGTAAGTATAGTGATGCAACTTCTAATAATACAATTCGAAGTCATTTTAATAATGCTGCATTACATTGGTCTATTAAATAATTTAATAAAATTGAATATAAAATATATCCACTGAATTACCTCAACATACATTCCTTACTTGCTAGTGACAATTTGGTTCAGGTATTTATTTTATGGTACAAACTTCAGTTCTCAAACAAGATCCGTGTAATCAGGATCAACTATGTGTAAATATAGTCTGTATTTACATTTGTCTATGTTTCAATTATCAAATATGCATATTTTTTTCTAATCAATTTTAAATTTTTACTTGATGTCTAAAAACAATTTATGATTAACAAGCTCCATGCCTTGAGATAAGCTACTATGTATCAGGTGTCTAAGTAAAACTCGACAGAACAAATGTCTTTTCTATTAACAGTATGATGATTAATAGTACACTAAGAACATGCTTTTTAAAATATACTTGGGTCAGTTGTGGTGGGATAAAGCTTTGATTCCAGCACTCAAGAGGCATAGGCAAATATATATCTATGATTTAAGGTTAACCTGGTCTACAAAAAATGTTTTAAGTAATCCAAGGATAAATAGACGTCTTCATATAAATGGGTTTGTTTAACCAAATATAGCAGAGTATATGACCCCCCAAATTTTATTATAAACCAAAATATTTCATACTTCAATCACATAAAAGTGTTTTAAAATATGTTGTAATAGAACTAGATCTTGAACAATTAGAAATTGTTACAAAACAGCACAAAACGACATTGACTCATTTAAGTTATAGAAAAAAGTTCTAATGACTATATTTTGAAGAAATAGGAATTTTAATTACATCATTACTAAGGTATTACTATTCAATATATTCAAATTATGACTTTGGTCAAAATTATATATATTTTAGAGAAGGTGCTAACCTGCTATATTAATTCTGGAAAACAATTACAAATTTTCACTGGTTGACATTTTAAAGTACTAATAAAATTTAAGATACTTCTTTTGAAAATGTTTATTAAGAGCTATCTATTGTTGTGGCTCATTAAAGTCACTGTGCCAACATTTACTATTAGGAGATAAAGTAGGCACAGAAGCTAAATAGGTGAACATATTTCAGTAGAATAATTTATAGTAGCTAAAATCTAGAACACTAAGATATTTGTTGAAATATATTTTATATGAATTAATATTTATGTAGTTAAAAAGGAATGCTGAAATCTGCTGAATAAGGAATCCTTGCATTATACATCTATATAATCTTTAAAATTATACTATTGCATTATGTAAATATGCACAAATCTAGATGAATAGGACAGAGAGTTGAAAGCTTTGATTTATTAGGGCATTGCTTTCTCTTTTCCCCCTGCAATAATATATTGTAAATACCAGAGATCAGATGTTTTTAGGCCTATATTTTACCAAGATATATAATTATATTATGCTATGCTATTGATACTCAGTCCAAGATGCATACTAATACAGTAACTGTAACTGCTTTTTCCTTTCTTTCTTAACACTTTGTATAAGAGCCATGCATTTTCAATTGCTGAAGATTCAGATTAGGTGAAATACAGCCATCATTTTCTGGATGGAAAATCAGGCCTCAGAAAGATTTACTATTTTGCTCCAGATCACCTAACAGTTATGTGGCTGAAATGATATGTGAATCAAGTCATATCTAATTTCAAAGTCTACTATTCATCTACCAGAAAGAAATGTGTAATAAATAAATCTGTCTATTAGACACTGTAGATTTTTAAATGAGGAAGTAATGTAGGGCCTATCAACACATATCTATAGCAGAATATTTTTCTACATAACAATGAGTTCTTCTCAGCACACCCCTCACTATAGATAAAGACTTCATGCCTTTCAGGATATTTTTCTAGGCTTTTTGATGGCAAATAAAAAGAAAGTTTATAAATAGCATGACCTTATTCATTGTTATTCACTCTAAATTATTCATGCTTATAGTCACTACTTGAGTAAAAATTTTAACACTCATGAAATAAAATTTTTAAATGCAAAACATTCAGTTGTCAATAAACTAACAGTATATCTTATTAAACAATTTCTGTTGGTTTTGATTTTGTTTGTTTGAAACTGGCTTTAAACTTCTTGTGTATGCTTTTTTTTAATCATTCATTTGGAAGACCTAATCTTAAGGTATTTTATGCACTCACAAAATAAAATAGCAACAGCAAAACAAACAAACAAAAAATCAAACCAAAACAACAATGGCAAAAACAAAAACTCATTAGTGGTGGTGGGAAGAAGGGGCTAATAGGCAGAGGCAGAAGCAGGGGAGCAAGGGAGTTTGGGATTTGGAAAGATGACCTAGTAGTGGTCAAGAACACTGGCTCTTCAAGAAGTCACAAGTCAAATTTTTCACACTCGTGTGATAGTTGAAAGCCTTCAGCAACTCCAGCTTCTAGGGATCCAGCACCTTCTCTTGTGTTGGGGACGTGAACTGTGAATGTGATATACAGTCATGTATACAAAACTCACACTCATAAAATATTTCAAAAATTGAAACCCCCAATGTATTCTCTTTTTTTAAAAAGAAGGGAAGTGTGAAATGTCCACTGTGGAATTTATAAGTCACAACATTTATTTTTCTCTTGAAAAGAATAAAGTTACCTTATTCTGAAAGCTAAATTGTAAATTATTCATTGCTAGTTTTCAGCCTATTAGCCAGGGTCCATATGAAATTTCTTACACTAAAACATCAGGGAAATATTTTATTCCCAAAGTAGACTTTGAGAATATTTTCTTTTTCTTTCCTTTTCCTCTTCTCAGACGTTCTGGACTTGCAGAATGCTGTGCACCACATCACATAATGTAGATAAAGAGAATGAACTTGCTTCTTTTGACAACAACAGAAAATGCTCTAAATGATAAGCAAACTTTCCAGTACCTATGATTTCTTTCATATATCCTAATTTTGTAAAATCTCAAAATTCTAATAACTCATCTTCACATGTCATGGTCACATTATTTATGGTACAGAATTCAAAACACGTCCTGTGGAATTCAGACAATATTTTACTGATAGAACTGGTGTATATCTAGCTTTGATTCATGACTACAAGAGGGTTTTATTTTTGTATTATTCTCTATAGCCATCAGATTGAATTAGAAGAAGTATATTACAATTAGAATTAGACTGTTGGAGACAATGGAAAATTACTAGAATTTTTTTATGAGGGCAATACAGTTCTTTAATTTGTGAGAATTTATTAGAACCTACAAAAGGCAGATAATGCTACTAGTTTAATTGCCATTACATATGCATTTGAAAGATTCATGTCTCTCCCCACAAACACTGTATATATTTCTCCTTCTCATCTGCTCTATTTACCTTCAAAGAGTCTCCATTATGCTTCCATGTATGTTGAAATATGTTTTATATTATATGTATTATACAAAAATATGTATGTATAAATGAATGGTGTGTGTGTGATTGTGTGTGTGTGTGATTGTGTGTGTGTGATTGTGTGTGTGTGATTGTGTGTGTGTGATTGTGTGTGTGTGTGTGTGTGTATGAATGTAGATCATCATTGTCTTTCCCCATTGATGTCTACTCTCCTTTCTCCTTTTTGGGAGAATGTTTCTCAGTGGATCTGGAGTTCATCGATGTATCTAAAATACCTGTCCTTCAGACTAGAGGGATTCACTTGTCTTCTTCCCTCAGCACTGAGGAAAGAGGCACTTGTTACCACAGCATACATTTTTAACATAGATAAACTCATGCTTCTATGGCATTGGTCCATTCCCCAAGACTCCCCAATAAACAATATATTGATAATACACATATGCTTGGATTTGTTTGTAATAACTGTTGTACCCAAGTTGAGAGACCACCGGAATACAGTCAAGTCCAGAATGCAAAAGCAAAGTTTATTTTTTTGCACATACAGTCCAGCTAGCTAGGAGCAGTCCCCCATGTGACACAGCACAGTAGGGAGAGCTCCTGTTCTTCATTTGGGGTTCACATATATAGGCAAAAAACTGCAAGCCAGCTTTACTCAGGGTCAAGGGGGTTGGTTTTTCTAGATACAGGGGGTGGACTACTTCTGCGCACCCTCTTCCCCCTGTAAGCAGCTACTTTTGCTTTCATGCATGTCCCCTACTCTCCCCTGAGCAGTTGTGTCTGCTTTGTCTAGACCACAAATCTGGGTGTCAACAGGTGGCTAGCTATTAGGAGCATTTTGTGGTTTATACTTTTACAGATGTTCCTATTTTTAAATAGCTCTGGATGTTGCAAAGTCACTTGAATCTAGTGCCTTAACCAGCTCCTTTTGATGCGAAGTTTCTTAAAAATTTCCATGTCCTTACAATAACCACTTGAAGTTGATATAAAATACCACATCTTACAGTGTGTCATAATGAAAGGAAACATATCTCAGAGTTGGACATTCATTGACATTAAAACTGACTCCAATCTCACCAGCCACCCTTTTCCATTTCTGTGAGAATTCATCTTGAGCTATTATCCATAAGCCCCCGCCACTCTGTCTGTCCTGTGGCACCTGCTATCTCCTACAAGAGGGAGAATGAACACTGTCTTTCTATACAGAACACAGCTCTCTTTTTCCAAAGTTGCTCAGCATCTCTATTTCAGTCAGTCATTAAGAGTCACTGCCAACCAACCAGCAAAATACAGTTTGTGTAAATGAAATTTTCATTTTGATACAAAATAAATATCTTATTTGACTTGGGGTAACATAAATCTTATGCATATGTTGGCAACTACCTTTCTGATGTGTTCGGGAAAAATGGTTTTTCCTTGTACTCATCCACCACACTGGGCTCTTGCCATTTTCTGAACCACATTCTACTTTGATCCCTGACTCAGGAAAAGTGTGTGATACAGTTTATCCTTTTAGGGTTCTACATTCTGTAGATTCTTGTTCACTGTACCTCGATTTTTATGGTAAATACAATCTATTGCAAATAAAATATTCTCTGAAAATTGATTGACATACTAACTTGTGGGTATAATGATAAAATATCAAGAATTGTTTTTATACCATGTCCATTTACAGGAAAAATAGTAGTAGTAAGTTCTCCACTAAGGCCTATGATCTGTCTAACTCTAGGCCCTAATAATGGTGACAGATATGGGTTTCATTTTGTGGAGCTGGGATTACATCAGAAAGCCCTTACTTAATTCTGTGGTATTCATGTCCCTTTTGTACCAGTTGACATACATTCCTAGATTAGTTGTTATTATACCTCTCGTATTGCACAGTTTGGGAAGCTTGAGGATTAGTTTTTTTCCTCAGGTAGCGTGCCTAGCATCTTCCAACTTTAGAAAA
Source organism: Arvicola amphibius (assembly GCF_903992535.2). Taxonomy (NCBI): domain Eukaryota; kingdom Metazoa; phylum Chordata; class Mammalia; order Rodentia; family Cricetidae; genus Arvicola; species Arvicola amphibius. The sequence continues at coordinate 85,040,909 of NC_052055.2, forward strand.
GCTAGCCAGTAGGGATGAAGGTTCATGGTGAATGTATGATTTCTGTATTTTCTCTAAGCAATAAAGTTATAATTATCAACCAACAGCATTGATAAGAGCCTGCACTGTTTACACATCTAGAAATTTTACAATAATTTCAATGTAAGCAAACCAATATGGCCCTGGCTGATGTGCCATTATGTGGCATCTGCTAGGGTCATTGTTGCCTTATTACATAGTAATTCCTTTTAAAACTAATTTTATATGAACTGTGCATGTGTGTAAGTGTGTATGTGTGTGTACATGTGTGGGGGTGGGTATGTAACCTTCTGTATCAGTAAGTTCACATATGTCTCTTTCCAAATTCTCAAATCTCAATATTCTCATCTGTTCTCTGGCTCCCAGCAACCACCCAAAGTTTGCCTTCTCTGCTCCATTATTTTATTTATGGTAGCACCTCTAATCGAAGAGCTACTGGCAGCTGATAGCGTCTCAGAATCAGGTAGTCAGTTTTCTTAAAAAAAATCATCTTTTAGTAGGTCCTCAGTGTTGCAGTAGAAGGTCACACATTCTAGAATGTATGGCCAACACAAATTGTACTTGATAAGTTTGAAAAAATGATGATGACAGAAAAATGTGTGAATAAGAAAGGGGTGTCAATCTACAAGGAGATGGGAGAGGGAGTTGGATATATTCAAATGTATTATATACACTTCTTGAAGAATTTGTTTAAGTGAAGATTAATTATCCCCTAAAACTTTTTTCTCTCATATTCAGCAACAATGTCTGCCAGGTAGATTTACAATACCATATTGGGCCAGTACTGAAGTAGGAATCTTGGCATGAATCAGTGTTTGCTGTATTTCATCATCATCATCGTCATCATCATCATCATTCTTAAATAAATTTATTTTACACTTTGACCATAGTTTCTCCTCTCTACCCTTGTCCCATTCCTTCCTCCCATCTCCCTCCCCCACACACCTCAACCAACTCCTCGTCTATTTCTGTTCAGAAAGGTGTATGTCGCTCATGGGTGTCAACAAAATATAGCATATCAAGTTGAAGTAGCACTAAGCCCCTCCCCTTGTATTAAGGCCAGACAAGGCAATCCAGTATGGGAATAGGTTCCTAGAATCAGCCAATGCATTAGAGACAAGCCTTGCTTCTACCACTAGAAGTCCCACAAATAGATCAAGCTACACAACTGTTAAAGATATGTAGAAGGCCTAGGTTGGTCCCATGCAGGCTCTCTAGCTGTCAGTCCAGAATCTATGAGCTTCTATGACTCCAGGTTAGTTATTTCTGTGGATTCTCTTGAGATGAACTTGATTCTCCTATCTCATAAATCCTTCATCATATGTTCAACAATATAACCCTTATGAAGTAGCCTTGCCTCAGAATGTACAAAGGCATAGAGTATCTTATGATATTCAAATGCATTACTGTCCAAACTAGTTTTGGGATTGAAAACACATTTTTAGGCATTACTTTATACAACATAATCTTCTTCTGTCACTCAGTTAAAGAAATGGGAGCATTCATTCATCATATCAAGGAGAATGACATACTACATTAAGCAAGTAAAGAGAAAGAAATATGTTTATGACATTTTTCTGGATAATGTCTAGGAAAATGTTAATAGGTGGTTGAGAGGGACTGAGTAATGAAAGGTAAAAGTGGAAATTTTAATGGTCACAAAAAATTACAATATATATACATTTGGAAAGACCCATGTACAACATAATTACTATAGTGAATACCGATTTGTGTAGTTAGAAACTATATACCAGGAGGGCACTAATACACTTACACACAATAAACAACTTTGGGCTTCAGTGGAGTTGTTAACTTTGTTGGGGTAATAATTTCAAAAAAATGTTGTTACATAATCTTCATGTGATACTAGTTGACATGACAGTGTTGATTTGTTGAAATCTATAAGGTTCCACAGGGAGATGGGGAGCAACCGGCAATCTATGGGTGTGGAGAGAGAGGAAATCAATTGTCTCCAGATGTGAGTCCTCTAGGGATTTAATCCTAATTAAGGAGAAAGTAGTCTTGAATTCGAGATGGGATGAGTGAGACATTGATGAGCTGGTAAGCAAAGACTACAGGATAGAAATGATTTAAATATAATACAGGATTAATATATATTATTTTCATTTTTTTCATTATCAAATTCAACAATTCTGGCACAGTGGCAGACACATTTAATTCCAACAGCTGGAAGGCAGAAGCAGATGGATATCTGTGATTTTGAGCTCAGTCTGGTCTACAAAGTGACGTCAAGCAGAGCTAAGGCTATTACACAGAGAAACCCTATCTCAAAGAAGCAAAACCAAACCAACCAACCAAAAATAAACAAGTAGATCATATGTTTTACCAGTTATGTCTCGATTAAGATAAAGGATACACAATATAAAAATGTGTCTTTAATATTTACCACAGTAATTTAATTAATATTTTCACTGTGAAACAGATGTTGAAAAGGCTGGAAGGTGGGGAGGGTGGCAGCCAGAACCCTGACAGACACCAGACCTTAGTTTTATATCACTAGAATGGGACAGAGCTGAGCAAGCCAGTTTCATAAAAAGAACAACTTGTGGGTGACCATCAGCAAGGCCCGCAAAGCTCTTCTGCTGTCTCATCGGATCCCCAAAGCCCTTCTACTAGCTCAGCAGGCCCCAAAATCCCAAAGCCCCTCTGCTGACTCAGCAGGCACCCTCAGACTTTAGCAAACTAAAAACAGCTTCCTCTATTCTGCTACCAGAAACTGTCTAACTACTAGGCCTCCCACCAGCCAACTCTCACCAATCAGCCCTCAGACTAATCTTTTTTTTTCATGGTTTATTTTTTTATATTTAAAAATTTCCATCTCCTCCCCTCCTCCTCCCCCTCTCTCCCCTCCCCTCCACCCATACCCCCCTCCCTCCCTTTCCAGGCCAAGGAGCCATCAGGGTTCCCTACTCTATGTTAAGACCAAGGTCCTCCCAACTCCCCCCAGGTCCAGGAAGGTAATCAACCAAGCTGAGAAGGCTCCCACAGAGCCCGTCCATGCAGAAGAATCAGAGCCCAGCGCCATTGTCCTTAGCTTCTCAGTCAGCCCCCACCGTCGGCCACATTCAGAGAGTCAGGTTTGGTCGCATGTTCCATCAGTCCCATTCCAACTGGAGTTGGTGATCTCCCGTTAGTTCTGTCCCACCATCTCCATGGGTGAACGCACCCCTCACGGTCCTGACTTTCTTTCTCATGTTCTCCCTCCTTCTGCTCCTCATCAGGTCCTTGGGAGCTCAGGCCGGTGCCCCAATGTGGGGCTCAGTCATTTTCTTCATCTATCCCTCACACTAATCTTTCCTCCACCAATCAATCCTAGATTTTTCCTACCTCTTTGGAATTCTCCTTATTACATTTTAAAGGCTTCTAGGCTACTTTGGAGGTTGCTCTTTTGCTACCCCAACGTTGGAATCAATAAAACACTCTTGATAGTGCATATGTGGTTGTTGGTCTTCTTTAGGGCCTTCTTCTTGGATCCTAGCAGTTGTAACCATATTCAGCAAGCCATTGGCCTTATAAAGTCCTACTTCTAACCACTGTATATATTTTTGGACACTGCAGTAAATTTCTCTGGATTATCATAGGGAATTTTTTTTCTTTAGACAGACCTATCCATTACTATTTCACTACATGCCACTCTCACTGTATTCTTTTCAAACATTAAAGCTATGATGTTCTAAGTACAAAATCACCACGTGTCAGAGTGAATAAGACAATGAGAAGATGAAGCCACTTCCAAGAGGACTTTATAATACCACATTTCATTTTAGATAGAAAACAAACCATACCCACAGACTAAGTCCATTTAGTTTCCAATGTGCGGTGCATATTTTTCAGAACAGCAACAGTTCATGAATTTTTCATGACCACCTTCAGACAAGGACTTTATATTTAATCCTTTACATCCTGCTAAACCAAGAATATTTTCTTGTCTGAAACAGAGATTATGCTGATCTTCATACAGTATTTGAAAAAAATACACTGGCAAAAAAATCAAAGAAGTTTCTGTCGAATAAGTAATATGAAAAAACTGACCAGGCCCTTTGGGACAAAGCAGACTAATTTTAGTGGTTATTTTCAAATGCTTGCAGCTTCATTAACAGTTAAGTCCACACTGCCTTAATTCTAGTCCGATAGTAAACCACAATGTGAGATACTTCTATATGGTCTTTAGTCATTTAAATTTTTAAAGATGTGCTTATTAAACATTGCCTCAGTATGACGTTAGAAAATCTTATATAATCTATTTTGACTTCTAAATTTAGAACAAGTTTTCATGATACTGCTGAAGTTTAAAAAAAATCAATAAAATGTAGACTTTGAGTTTTAACTTTATTATCTAATCATATCTCTGTCTTGATTTCATTGTAATTGGTTTTGAAGTCATTTGCTAATACACACACAAAATATATTGCTTGTGATTACTTTAAAGTGTCAATAGGAATAATTTGTAAGTGTAATTTTATTCCCTTATGCCTTTAATTAGGAAATCATTTTATGTCACTTATATCAAACTGTACTATTGCTAATGACAATTATTTAATTACAAGTCTTTTAATACAAAATTATAATTTATTAGAAGCTTTTTCAAAACTGTATAAGATCTCACAAACTTACTCGTATAGATGACAATCTTCTTTCAGTAAATTTTTGATTAAATTATCCTTAAAAGGCAATCTTTTCTCATTTTACATACCAATTCTAGTTTCCACTCTTTCCCCTCCTCCTGCTCTCCCCCCCCCCCCCCCCCCATCCACTTCTCAGAGAGGGTAAATCTTTCTGTGGGGAGTCAACAAAGTCTATTACTTTGAGGCAGGACCAAGGCCCTCCAACTATAGCTAGGATGAACAAGATATCCCTCTGAAGAGAATGGGCTCCAAAATGCCATTTGAAGCAGCAAGGATAAATCCTGGTTCCACTGTCAGTGGCTCCACAGATTACCCCAGCCATATACCTGTTACTCATGCCCAGTTTGGTCCTATATGGATCCCCACTGTCAGTCTGGAGTCAGTGACACAAAGAACATGAAAGGTTAGGACAGTTTTTCAACCATCCCTTTTCCCAAATCCATTATTGTCACAGAAATAGTTTACAAGAATTTTCTAATGCATCACTAGGACACAGATCTCATGAGAACACTTTATCAAAGAATTCAAGGAGTTTAAAGAAACTATAAACTAGCGACTAGCTCTAGAAATATACAGTCAGGCAACACTGAAATAACTCACCAGATTGTATTTATATGCTTATTTATTTATATGTGTTCATGACAAACTATTTATTGAAGAGGAGACCATTAATTTGCCAGGCATCAGACATAGGAGAAATATGTGGAAGGGGTAATAAAACTGTATTTTAATTAAGTTTATAAAAACTTTATAAAAAAGAAAAACTGTATAGCTTATAAAATAAGGAGACATACTGTGTACTGGACTGGAAGCAGCAGGAGCTGCTAAGACTATGGGACTGAATGCAATGAACTGATGTAGAAGACTTCCAGGCATAGAAGTACAGGCATGCTACTTTATCTGCTGGATGTTCAGGACAGAGATAAAAAGGTCAAAACAATTCACCGTAATGCTTGCATAAAATATCAGGTATCTAAGATATCTTCAATGGTTGTAACATAAAGCACAAAATTTGCTAAGCAAATCAAAACATTTCTCTGAATATGCTTTTAATGTTGTCACTAATATGCATCTTTTCTTCTTATAAGAGATTTTTAGTAGTGACATATAAGAAATCATTTAGAATGCATAAAATGAAATAGCAAGGATGAAATGATTTACCCTATCCACCTTAGATTACACACTACCCTGAAACTTATTAATGCCATGAATTAGCTGATGGTGGCATCTTCCCATTTTGAGACATTATTGAGGCAGTGTGGGTTTGAGTATTAAGAGTCAAATACAGTCTTCAAGAAAAAGTAAATGGTTTTAGAGGGAATAAAAATTTAGGAGAATAAAATCATTTTTTATTAAATATCATAAATTATTATTCTTTTTTACACTTAAAAGAAAGAGAAATATTCAGTCGCCATTCCTCGCCATTCCTTATTATAGAGATTTGGGAATTAATGTGTATTCTGATTTGAATTAATTACTTTGTCATCATAGACAGGAATATTCATGGAATTTCTCTCAGATCAGTACAATTTCTCTGTCATCAACTTATGATTGGTGTAAAGCAGTTTATGCAAGCAGAGTTATACTATGCAATTTTTAACTTTTACTGTAATTGGTGAATATATTAGATCATTTTGAGCTACTATTGAACCTTTGTTCTCAATACATGATTTAATTTCTGACAAATTCAGTGTCTTCATCCATATCATAATAGATCTGACCTTCCCTTTTCTTATCTCTCTCATATCTACAGAGAATGAATTATGTTATTTACAAAACAAATTTTGTTTGTTATGCAGGCATATTTTCAGAGACATACTGAATTGCTCCTATCTAATTAGATTTTTTTTTTTTGTAAAATCTAAGGTCTGTAACACATGTCCTCCACAATGACAGAGGCTTACAAAAGGGAAAAATTAATAAGTTCTTGAAGTTTCTTCCAATTCCTGCTTTGTGAAATGTGTCAGAATAAATCACAACTGTACCTAATATTTTTCAACTCAGCAGCATCCAGCAGCCTCATAATTGGGCACTTGGAATCGGGTTCTTTTCAAGAATCACTCTAATTGCTAACCAGGTAATCTACTGTGTTTAGCAACAGAACACAATAATTCCACATGTGAGGCACTCTGTATACAGTGACCATTTTACTTCTTGGATCTCCTCCTTCATTGATTCTCACAAATTATAACTGAAGACACATAATTTCTAGGTTTTAACTATCCTCTAAACTGTCAATAAAATGTTCTTGTATATTGCTTCTTTAAATATTTTTATTTGGAAAAAATCACATTATTTTGCATTCATGTTTATGTTCAGTCAATATCAATTGTTTAGACACCCTAAAGTCCTTTCCATTGGAATTCTGGGGAAAATGGATGGAACTAAAACATCATCTATTGACTGAGTTTAACTAGTTCCAGAGTGGGGAAAGAAATAAAAACTCTTCGGGTTCTCTCTCTTCTGTGGTCTATTGCTCAAAATCTCTTGATGTAAATATCACTCAGAGTAACAACAGAATCTAGTATAGAAAAAATGTTGCCAGTAAAGCAGAAGGGGCTGAGGTCACTAGTTAGAACACCAGGATACAAGTAATATAAAGGAGAAAGTAAGAGAAATGGTGATGGCTATTAATGTGGAAAGGCAGAGAAAAACAATACAGGGGAAGAGGCAATGGGTAGTGATGTGAGATTCCTCTCTGTATGCTGTGAAGACCACTGGTTAATAAAGAAGCTGCTTTGGACCTATTTCAGCATAGAATATGGCAAGACTGGAATTCCAAGCAGATGGAAGTGGAGAGAGTAGGCAGAGTCAGGGTGAAGCCATGTAGCCACTGCAGGAGACAGATGCCAGACACTGGACAGAAACTTACTGGTATGCCACAAGCACACGGTGATACACAGGTTAATATAAATGGGTTAATATAAGATGTAGGGCTAGCCAGGAATACACTAGAGTAGTGTTTGCAAATGATATAATTTCAGTTTGATTGTTTTGTGTCAGAGTGCCCAGGAAATAATCAAGCAGCTCCTCTGACTACAAATTGTTGCCAATGTGGTCAGTTATATCCCTGTAAAACCTGAGAAAACTTGGAAAGAAATTCTAGACACACACACACACACACACACACACACACACACACACCAAAAAAAAAAAACAGAGTTAAGCATGGCTTCTTGGTAGCCAGCATTTTTTTTCAGATGGGCTCTGTTTGCTGGAGGCAAGCACCGGCACTGTGGCTTCTTTAAAGATTATCTGACTCAACAGCAGCTGCCAAAACTATGTGATTCCTTAAAAATTCCTTCCTGGTTTGTGCTGCCAGTGTGAACTCTGCCTATTTTAGGAGGCTTAAATGGGGTTTGTGAGGAGCATGTCACAAACTGCTTAATGGAGCAACATAGACCCACTGAATACCTGGAACTTGGCTGTGTGCATAGTTACCAGAAGCAATGAACAGATTCCACCATGTTGGAGTAGTCGTTCTAATATATCCCCTTTACACATACATTCACATATATGCGCACAATGTACATATAGAATGTGTGTGTGTGTGTGTGTGTGTGTGTGTTTGCATGTGTGTATGTGTGTGCTGGGCGGTGAGAGCACATTCCTTTAATACCAGCACTGGGAGGCAGAGGCAGGCCAGTCTCTGTGAATTCAAGGTTAGTCTTGTCTATAAGAGCTAGTTTCAGGACTATATATATATATATATATATAGAGAGAGAGAGAGAGAGAGAGAGAGAAAGAGAGAGAAATACATAGAGTATATGGATACAAGCATCTATACATGGGACAAACAAGGGAAAAGAAATTATTATTTTTTTCATGTGTATGAATTCATTCAGCATGAATAGTTTTAAAGTCATTTAAAGAGATTTTACATGAATTACTCTTGTTATAGACAAAAGTTGAAATTCAGCTGTCCTGAATGTATTATGTCCTTATTTTAGATGAAAGGCTTTATGTTATGAGCTGTAGAAATTCATAGAATTATTGAATCTTCAGGTACAGATGCATGTTAGATAACACCTAATCTCACTTCCTAAGTCATGCATGTATTTTGCCTTTAATACATTTCTCCCCTTGCCCTTCTTTCATTTTCTTCACTGATTAGAAAATCATTTTTAAGGCAGGTCACCTCATTTTCTGCAAACTGAAATATGGATTCTCATAGCTGTGACCTATTGATCTTTGTGTTGCTCTGCAGGCTTGCCTTTGTCAAGCTTAATCACTCACCCACATGACAGCTCTCTCAGTGACTTATAGCTCATTGTTACCTCCCCTAAGGAGGGGTAAACAGATACAATGGAAGTCCAAGTCACTCAGTTCTTCTCCTAACCTTGCTTTGCTATCATTCTTACTATTATAAAGCCTTTCTTTTTAATACATCTCAAATACCAACTCTGGTACTGAACTCACCCATAGTACTTATTTCTTTTCTTTTCTCCTCTCTTCTTTTCTTTAGGTACAAAGTAGATATCAGCAAACAACTGATACTTTCAAAGTCCTGTTTCTCCTACTACCATGTGTATTATTTTATTTCTTTGGAGATCAGCTATAAATATCTAGATTATCAGTGACATGTACCTCTAATTTTCATACTTTGGAATTAGATTTAAATGTTTTCTTTAGAAACGGAAAAGTAATTATATAAGCTTCATTTAATGTGATAAAATATTTGTTGTGTTCAATATAAGTAGTGTTGACTTAAGCATGCATAAGTGCATAGCTCTGTTTAGTGTGTTTACATTGTTGTATAATGATATGCATATATTTATGTCTTATATTTTCTTGTCTTTATCCCTAAATTGATTTTGTTTCATACTAACTATTAAGAGAAATTGAAATCAAACTATTGCATATATATGTAAAATGTATATATATATATATATATATCCTAAAAATATGATACCAAATATTAACATCTGTTTATTATTGGTTAACATTTATACATTGTTAATAGTTAATACTATTAGAAATCTTTTGAAATTATATTTTTGAGACATATATGTAAAGGTTACTTTTCCTTACCTCTGTCATTACTATTGCCTATACAAACAAGTAGGGTTTGATAACCACTCACAAAAAGGAACAACAAAGGAGTCTCAGTGGGGAAATAAAGTACTCTAACTTAAATTTCCTCTACATGCCCAGCAGTAGACGACCAACAGAATACAAACTCAACAGCATTTTTGGAAGTTCCTTGTCACATAATGTCATGTCAGAAGTCAGGGCTTTTTTTTTTCTCTCATTTTTTTATTCAAGATTTCCATCTCCTCCCCTCCTCTTCCCCCTTCCTTCCCTTCCCTTCCACCCATACCCCCACTCCACCCCTCTCCAAAGACAAAGAGCCATCAGGGTTCCCGAGTGCTTTTACCCATTGAGACGGTGGGACAGATCTAACGGGAGACCACCAAGTCCAGTCGGAATGGGACTGATGGAACAGGGGACCAAACCAGACTCTCTGAATGTGGCTGACGGTGGAGGAGTCAGGGCTCTTTTAAAAATATATTTTATCTTTTAATTACCATTTTTTTTCCTTTTACAGGTCCTTATTTTGACTTTTGTTTTTGTGCTTTTGGGATTCCTGAGTGTTCAAATGAGTTTGTTTGTGCTTTTGTGTGTTTTTTGTACTTTTTCTTTGCTCTGTGCCTTCTGTTTGTTTTCTCATATCCCTTTTATTATTATCCTACAAGTGCCTGTTTTTCTTTTTATTCTTCTTGTATGTATTAAATCCTAACTACAGTTTTCCCTCCTACCACTCCTCTCAGTTTCCTCCACACCTCTCCTCCCCACCCATTCACCATTTTTTTTCATTTCTCTTAAAAAAAAAAAAAAAAAAAAAAAAAAAAAAACAGGGCAGCCATCCCAGGAGTATCACAGAATATGGAATAACAAGATACAATAAGACTAGGTAAAAACCCTCATAAAATGCTGGATTGGGGAGCCAAAAGGGAGGAAAATGCTCCCAAGAACAGGCAAAAGAATCATGTTCTCATATACTGTTAGGAGTTGAAGAAAAACACTAAGCTAACAATCATAATGTACATGCAGAGTATCCTATTAGTTAATTTTGTTGGCCATGTTCTCATAGTGTCCTTTACCCCTCTGGCTCCATTAGTCCTCTTCCACTCTATTTTACCCGGGGTCCATTTAGCGTTTACTGGGAGTCTCTGTATCTGCTCCCATCTGGATGATGCCTGACTGGTGACAATTGGGCTAAACACTAGTCTGTGAGTATAGCAGAATATCATTAGTAATCATTTCATTGATGTATTTATTTTGCTGTCATGCTTGGTTATATCCTGCTTCTCTAGACTGTCTAACTTCAGTGTGAGGAATGGGCTTCCTCTTGTGGTGTGTGCCTCCTGGGACCAGTCATTGGTTGGCCACTCCCCACATGTATTATTTGTTTGTGTGTTTTGTTTTGTTTTGTTTTATGAAAAAAAATCTATTACATTACCCCAACACATCTTGAAAGTGTGGGTTGAAGGTTTTGTGGTTGGGTTAATATCCAAGTCTCACTGCTGGAAATCTTTCCTGGTTAGAGAAGATTACCTTTCAGGCCAGATATACCCCATTACTAGGAGTCTTCACTAGGGTTACTCTTATAGATTTCAATATTTTTCACTGCACTGCTGTTCCTAATTGCCCCACAAATGAGCCCCATTCCAGCCGAATCTCCCTGTCCTCTCTCTGCCACCCCTACTTGATCCCTGATTTTTCCAGCCCCACTTGCCTCCAGAACAACTGAAAAATCTATATTTCCCCTTACTAGGGAGATTCATGTACCACCTCTTGAGCCTATCTTGTTAGCATTTCTGGGTGTATGGATTGTGCTATGATTGTGCTTTACTTGACAGCTAATATCCAGTTACAAGTGAATATATACCATGTTTTTCTTTCTAGGTTTGGGTTGCTGTAGTTGATTGTTTTTTTTTTTTTTCTCTTTGCTTTTTGGGGACCTGCCACCCAATTCCCGAATTATCATATGGAGACTTATTCTTATATTCTTACTTATGAATGACTAACATTACATTGGCCTGTTTCTAGACAGCTTTTCTTACTTTAATTATTCAGTCTACGTTTGGCCTCTGCTCTTTTACCTTTTCCTATTTATGTACATCTTTTCTTTCCTTCATATTCCATGTCTGACTGTGTGGCTGGGTGGCTGGCTGCTGACATCCTCTTCTCCTTTTTCTGACTTCCTCTCATATTCTACTCCATCTATTCATCCTCTCTGCCTTCGAGCCTTGCTTATTTCTCTCTCCTGCCTAACTATTGGCCATTCAGCTCTTTATTATACCAGCAGGTGTTTTAGATAGGCAAAGTAACACAGCTTTATAGAGTTAAACAAAGGCAACACTAAAGAATACAACAAATCGTTGCATCATTAAACAAATATTTCACAGGATAAAAGAATGTAACCACAACGTTAACTAATATTCTACAATAGGTTACAATACTCAGAATGTTTTTTTCCCATTTGTTTTTTTTCCATCAAGTTCCATCCATTTGCTTGAAAATTTCATGATTTTTTTTCAACAGATGAGTAATACTCCTTTGCTTTGTACTAATATACCACATTTTCATTATTCATTTGTCAGTTGAGGGACATCTAGGTTGTTTACAGTTTGTGGCTATTTATTTTTTAATGAGAGACTGATGGGAGTGAATCCAAATGGTAATGGAAGTCTGAAGAACTGAGAAAAGTAAAGGGAGGGGAAACCTTAAGATATATTGAAAAAACAAACAAAAAACCCTATAAACTGTCTTGTGATTCTGAGGACATGAAGGTCACAAACATGGCATTAATTCCCTTGTTCACTTCTACCAATATATACAAGGATGTTTGTTTGGCCCAGGCATTCTTTTCAATGATGACAAATATGTGTGTGACTCTCACTCTTTGCATCGCAATGTGGATATTTTAGCAAAAACATTCAGGTCTGATTACCCTTGTCTTGAGAGGATTTACATGCAAATAGTAATTTACCCCATTCTCCACTACTGCTTTGTCTCTGTTCTCTCATGTGAGTCTTATGCCAGCATACTTACAGGACAGATAGTCTGAATCCCTTAACACTCCCAGGCAGTTACTATAAGTGTGTACATTTTTCATTAAAATCTCTTCATTATTTTAGGAGAAATCAAGGGAGAACTAATGATTTACCCAATTTATGTAACATGCAAAAGCATGTGTCTGGGTTCTGTACTTAAAACAAAGTATCAAATATTCCCCTTGGGAATACCAGTACTGGATTTTATCCTTTCCTTTCACAAGAGCATGTAGCCGTCAAGACAGACTGATGAGGACTCCTCATACTGTGAAGTTGGAAGCACAACTTTCTTTTTCTTCATCCTACCCAAATGAGGTAATCATAGGTGGAATCATGAGAGATGCTTCAGATCAGAACTCAAAGTTTTGGAATTACACTGTGCACAGAATTATTTTTTTTTTACATTCTACAAGGCATCTTCTAAATTTTTGGAAGCTTTGTTTGGGAGGGAAGGAGGAGAGTAAATTTTCAGAGAATTTATATTTCTTTTTATTATTGCTTTGTCTTTTTACTTAACAAATTCCTAAAATAATAAATAACTAATAGATATTAACCTTTCACAGTGGCAGAAAATGATTTTCATTTCTGGGTAGGTTTTGTTTTACATTATTAATTGTATTAAATTTAAATAACATTTAATGAGGCTTAATAAAACACACCTGAGTATGATTTCTATTTCAGAGCTGGAATCAATTTCTTAAGCCCTACAACAGTAAATAACAGCATTCTTGTATACACACACACATACACACAAACGTATCTATTTAGAGGGAGTGAGATAATATAGAATAAGATATAGACAAATATAGATATTTGTGGACACTGTAATGTTGTAAACAGTTGTGAAGATATAAGTTTGAACAGCTTGAATTATCCTTCAGAAAGAAAATAGGAAAAGGTTATGCAATGCATCTACACTGTTCGCACATCAAAAGTTAGACTAGGGACTGCACCAAGTAAATTAACATGGCCAGAACAGAATGGCTCTTTAAATTTCAATCTCTTTAGCAGGCAATTGATTCTCCATGCGCAAGAAATTCAAAGAAGACAACAGAGTAGGGAAATTATCTTTTACTGCAGTGTCTATTTGATCAATCAAAATAATAGAAATTCATTTTGCTTTTCTAAATCACAGTGATGAAGAAGCGCTGGGTTAATATTATTAGCTACATTCTCACATACATGGTCATAGACTGTTGGTGGCGGGAAATAAGTATGGCGACAAGGAAGATGAGTGACAAATATGATTGAGAATAAAGATTACATTGGTCTAGAAGATAAAGAAAAATTGTATCACAAATTGAAGCATGATGTTTCAGCATAAATAATTGCCAAGTGCAATTCTCTAAATAGAAACTTATGAACAAAAGCTTTTAAAACCAATTATTAGATGGGGAAATTAATCAATACCACCAACAAACTCAGACAAAGGCCAAAATCAACTACAAGAAAAACAGATTTTAAAAAGTCAAAATTTAAGAATCAATAAGCAATGTTCTATGGGCAGCTACCTTCATTTATTAATAATTTCGATTGGATTATAGTTTTGTTCCTGTGTAGACATAGTGTTGTGGCTGTTTCTAAGTCAATAAACCTGAAGAGATGCCACTGACATCTGGTGTTCCAAAAGGTGAAAGTATTTACTATCCAGCATCCTAAAGAAACAGCCTGCCATGCTTCAAAATCCTAAAACTCACTATTTCATGTAATGCCAATTTAAATTTATGCTGTAGAGTTCCCTAGCCTAGTGAGAACAATTAGATTTTGCCACTTGATCTCTGAATTACACATATTTGAATTATGAAAACGTGTTTGCTACGCATTCTTCTTTGAAGCAGTTTAATTACACTTGTTTCCTTTATATATCCCCATATATTTATTTCATCTTACCTAATTCTCTTTTACGGCTTCGTGTTATAGCTAGAAATTGAGCTTTCTCAAGTTGAGCTAAAACTGGTGATGAAATTGGACATAAATTAGAGATCCTACCAATTAGAATTCCAAGAGTATATGTGCCAGAAGACAGTCTAAAGAAGGATAGGCCTTAAATGCAAAAGTAACATTCTACTGTGGTGATATTTCATCTGTATTTTAATAAATAAAACCTGCCTGAAATTCAGAGAGCAAAGCAGTTGCACTGATTAACCTTACAAAATAAAACAGTGGTGACATATATCTTTAATACAGTAGCCACACTGGTTTGTCACAGAAACCGGACCATAGCGGTGCATGCCTTTAATCCAAGCATTCACCAACTCCAGTTGGATTGGGTCTGATGGAACATGAGACCAAACCAGACTCTCTGAATGTGGCCGACGGTGGAGGCTGACGGAGAAGCCAAGGACAAAGGTGCTGATCTTTGACTATTCTGCATGGACGGGCTCTGTGGGAGCCTTCTCAGCTTGGTTGATCACCTTCCTGGACCTGGGGGCAGTTGGGAGGACCTTGGTCTTAACATAGAGTAGGGAACCCCGATGGCTCCTTGGCCTGAAGAGGGAGGGAGGGAGGGTATGGGTGTAGGGGAGGGGAGGGAAGAGAGAGGAAGAGGGGAGGAGATGGAAATTTTTAAATATAAAAAAATAAACCAAAAAAAAGAAAAAAGTAAAAAAAAAAGATGGGCGGAGACAGCTCTCACACAGTCTCATTCTGAGCCTACTGGAGGCAGGCTTGCAATTTGGACTGAGGTGGAGGTAAGAGCCAATGTCTGGCTCTTTTGCTTTTCTAACCTTTGGGTTGAAACCCAATTTCTGTCTCTGGGTTTTTATTAATTGTGCTGATTTACATTCCTTTACCCACGTTAGGAACAATGTTGAGGCAAATTAATAAGTGCAAATAACTAAAGACATCACACACAAGTAAGCTATGCTTATAATCTAAAAAAAAGTATTTGCTATTTGATGTAGTTTTTCCAAGTAGTCATGTACATCAATTTAAAATTTTAATTAACTCACAGTGAAAGTAATGATATGGAGAGATTTTTAAGTGTAAGTATAGTAATTTGCATAGAGATTATATATTGTTCCTCAACAGGTTTGTGCTTGGCTTTTCAAAATAAGGTTTAATAGTATTGGCTTTCTTTCTTGGTCTTCCTTTCCAATAGAAAAGTTAGTGAATAGAAGACTTGATGAGATGGTTGTCAACTAGACATTCATGGGAGAAGAAACCTCAATAGGAGGATTGCCTTATGAGGCTGCCTTGTAGTGGGTCTATAGTTCACTTTTACTTATTGCTATTGATGTCTATTCGATGTAGGAGCCACTACTCCACTGTAAATAGCAACATCTCTAGGCAGTTAAGACCTGGGCAGTAAAAAAAAAAAAATGCTAGTTATATCTGAGCCAAGTACAAACCAGTAAACAACATTTATTGATGGTTTCCTCCTTAGGCCCTACCTTGAGTTCTAGTCTTAGTTTATAGACTGAAAGCTGAAATATATTAATTCTCCCCAACTTTCTTTTGGTAATACTGTGACCACATGAAAAGAGAAACTTGAAGAGTTGATAACTTGGCTTATAACAACTTCAAGTAATATTTACAAAAAGAAGCTAAAATTGTTGGCTTTGAAAGTCTAAGCTAAATATTCAGACTTATCCTAGCCAACAAAGTATCAGCCAGAAGCATGCTGCACTGACTGAAACACAGCAAATATAAAACTACATATCACTTTGTTTTGTAATGAATGTTACTAGGAATTTTCTTGTTCAATTCAATTTTTTTTCACAGAAATCTAGAAAGAGTTTTAAAACAAATTGCATCAAAATCCTCTAATAAGCTATTGCATAAAGACAAAGGATTTCAAAGGGCCCTGAAGCAAACTGGAGAACCCCTGATCGAGGCTGCATGTCTAGTGTCCAATTTAAAATGAGGAATTGTTTTGGATCTTGTAGCTATAGGCTCAAGCATGAAAATAGCAGTTTTGCTCAAATGCCCTGAGAATATGAAGAAATCTCATGAAAATATAAAAGATTGAAGCAGAATGTGAATAGCAAATCATTAGCAATTGTTATGGGAATAGAGTGACTCATGCACACATCAGTCTATCGTATTAACCAATTTCTTTTGAGAAAGTGCACGTTCCATAACAATTTTTAATTGGTTACTCAAGCTAGACAAATTATCTAGGATGAAAGCACAAAGTAAAACTGAGAGGAAAAATTCAGCTCTCGCTATGAACATTGACAAGAAAAAAGAAACGAGAGAGGAAGAAAGAGTGGGAGGAAAAGAAGGGATGAAGAAATACATTTAGCACAATACTAGATGCTACACGCCGTGAGAGAACTAGCACTGGCCCCAAACCGGTGATTTGATGGCTTCATGTTTCTTTTACTTTAGTCAAGAAATTAAAATAAATGTTATCATGTCCAAATATACAGGTTTTGGCTCCGTGGGGTCCTACGTGTAATTCGTCATTGTTGTTTAGAGTTGAGGGCTATAATCTGAGTGGCTATGCATGAAACATCTTCTCTTCTTACCTACTGGACACATATGAGTTAATGCTTGACGTCCTCCTGCCTTAGATGTCATCATATCAACAGAGGGCGAAAATAAACAATTCTACTTTTCAGTGTTCATATTAAATTAAATATTGTTAAAGAGTGCAGGATTATCAAATGGAGCACACAGAAAGTGGCAGGCAATACTACTGTGCCTCTTGTGTAATTCCTACTGTAATCACATAACTATCAATGCCTTGAGATCTTAACTCCTATGACTTAGATGATCACATGGCACGGTACAAAACTTTATACCCTTGAAAAAAACTCATTTTCAAAAATGTCTTCTATTATTTTCCGTTTTGTTATCTGTTTTATTCACTACTTACTGCCATGGGTAATGGTAACTAGCACTGTTGACATAATATACTTGCAAATTTCGTTCCCACTATAGAATTTTCTTGCCAACTCCATTTTGTATTAACTATTAACTATTACCAAATGAGTCTTCTGCATTTCTTTAGTTTATGGCAGAACCAACTGTACACAGAAACTGAATCGTTTTAGGGAGTTTCACATATTGCCACACTATCTCAGTTATATTCATACTTTTACTTTACCATTCATTTTTAAACTGGCCCTTTTTTCCAGTGCTCAAATACTGGAGTTTTAAATTATAACAGTTCTCTATAATTAGGTATTTAGCTTCATAGTATATTTAAATGTTTGGAAGCTGGTACTATCCTGAAAAATATACACCAAAACAAACAAACCAAAAGACATAAAACAAAACAAAAAAAAGAGCACAAAGTTTGAAGAAGCTGCTTCACAAGAGTTTCATCCTGTAAGAACTTCTCAGGACCATATAGTTCCCATTCATTTCTGACGTCAGTGTTTTTCTCTTTGACTAATTGAAACAGGTGGTAGCTTTAATTAGTACTCAATATCTTGCATTCATCACCTAGTATCTTCATATTGTTGTTGTTCAAGGAAATATTTAGTTTAAGCATAGTGTTTCTCAGTAACTGATGACTAGGCCATAATGTTGTTCATTATAATTCATTTGAACTTACAATTATAAAACTGAGCAAATGCAAAGCAAAATAATAACTTTAAGATCAGAATACAATAATTATAAAAATTCAAAATTTCAAAAATGGTTAAGAAAAGTGATCATGCAAATTTATTTTTATTCAAAACATAGAATTTAGGAAAGATTAAAAAAATTAAACAGCTCTAAAACAACCAAAGTAACCAATAATAAACTCCTAGAATATGGCTGGGAAGATGGCTCAGTGAAGAAAATCACATGCATCTCTCTGACAGAAGACCTGATTTGGTGTCCAGCACATCTGTGCTCACCTGTTACTTTTTCAGGGAAGATAATTCTCTCTTCTATCCTCCAAGGTCATCTGCACTTAGGTGAACAAGCCCCTCCACACACATACAAGCACACACTCATAGACACATGTAAACTCACACAAAAAGATAAGTTAAACCCTCCTTGAAGTGTTTCTAAATATAGATTCATGGAATTAAATTTAGAGTATACATAAATTTAAAATCAAAAATAGTGAGTTGACTGTTTTTTACAGTACCATTTAATATCTCAGAATCAATAAATGGGAGAGCACTCTGGGCCTTATTTGAGGAAAAAGTAAAATAATGGACAACCATTAATCTGTGATAAAGAAAACATTGCATCCAATATTATATGTTCATTAATTTCTTGTATTTGTAGAACAGGATAACATAGTACTGACTAGTCAATTTAGAAAAACAAGAATGCCCAAGAGGACAAAAAAATTTCCCAAGGTTTTTGGTACCCACCAATTAAAAGAAAATTACTACCAGAGGAAGTTTGAGGAGAAAAAAACATGCAAACAAATAATTACTTAAATAAGGATTGCATTGGTTGTTGTATATGTGTTTTCTAAATGAACGAACAGAGACACAGTAATTCGTTATGGTCTTAGTTTTGATTGCACCGTAATTATAAATATTTTAGTATTTAATATAAATTGATAGCCAAGCATAGTAAGAGAAACAGACGTCATGTTATAAGCCTATAGATTGATTGGTTGTTTTAAGGTTACAAGTTGAATTGTGCAATCGCTAGTATAGGAAGAACAGTTAAATCCCCAGTTTCCCAAGGAAAACTAAACACATAACATTTATCATGCAAAACCTTTTGTTGATATGTGACAGAGAGTTTAAGCTGCTCATTAGTCTTTCATTAAGGCAACCCAATTCTCTTGCTATGGGGTAGACAAAAAGATGCAGAAGTTAAAAAGACATTATTTTTCTAGCACTAAT
The DNA here is from genome assembly GCF_903992535.2 of Arvicola amphibius. Taxonomy (NCBI): domain Eukaryota; kingdom Metazoa; phylum Chordata; class Mammalia; order Rodentia; family Cricetidae; genus Arvicola; species Arvicola amphibius. The sequence continues at coordinate 85,060,382 of NC_052055.2, forward strand.
AGAGAAACACTTGATACATAATGCAGTTAACGTGCTATGATTTACACAAATTACCCCTGGGTTTGTTCCCAGCTGACATTTCTTGGCGTCTCATGGAAACCACGATTGGAACATCTGTGCTGTTTCCGAACAAAGCTCTTCCTAGAAGTTGTTCTGCAGCAATACCATATGGAGGGAATGTTTTCGTGATTCTTTCATTCATTAGATGTTACATGAAAAGAGTTGTATAATTACCAGGAAAAAAGTCCAAGATGAAATAGTTCTTTGAAACATTCATTTCTTTTAGCTAATATAAACACAATGCATTATATTTTTGCTTCTCAAGACTTTGATTCTAAAAATTACTAAGACTTCAGAAAGAATAAGAAAGTATAAAGATGAAAAACAACAATGATAATAATAATTGCTAACAATTAGACAGAATGTAAAAGGAGTCAAAGCCTGTGCCAAAATTTCACTGAATAATAATTCACATGCCGTGTGTCATGATTCTTCTTGTGGCATAACAGCCAATTATTTGATGTGTTTATCACGTAATACAATGTCCCTAAGTAATTCAAAGAGATTAGTATATTTATTGTTTGACATTAATGGTATGGTGAACATTATGACATAGGAATTGGTTACATAATCTTAGTCTCCAGATTTACCTTAATGTGTGTGTGCACAGGGTTAACTAAGTCCATCTTTCCTAATATGCCCCGCAAAGTCCCTCTTGTAATAATGTAAACAATAAATTCTTAAGACTAACCTATTGTAATATAATTTTTGCTTAATTTGTCTTATTTAAAATATTATTGTTTATCTAATTTCTGATATACAGCTCTGTAGGTTAGATATACCATGAAAGGAAAAGCATAAAATCATGCAAAGAATTTCTATTGTCTTCTTACTGATAAGTGACTTTTGTTTTCTCTCTTCCCGTACACAAACGAGAAGAACATGTCAGTGTCTGATCATGTACTCAGTTATTTGCTTAAAGAATCATTCACCCACAGTTTCACACATGATCAAGTAAGCACACGGAATTGCATGCACTCCTGCTTTGAGGTTACAAACCAAAAGATGTTATTTTAGAAGCTTAAAGGCTGCATTGTTATGTAGGGAATGGTTTAAAAGGGTTATGAATCAAAGATTAAAAACCACAAGTGAAAGAATGCATGGTTAAAAACCAGTGTTTTTCCTAATTCAGTGAACAAATGACTATAGGGATTACTTTCTTCAGGTGCACATTAAGAGTCTATTGAATAGACTCTGAATTCATAGGACAAGATTCAGCAAGCACATCAGGTAATTGTGATTTACTGGATTTATGAAGCCAAATTTAGAAATATTTTTATTTGTTCTGCTCTTTCCCAGTGAAAACACATTTATTTGATGATTATTTTATTTTCTTGATGTATATGTGTACAGTGAATACATGTTTATATGAGTATGTGTATATATGAGTGTAGTTATCTCATCTCTCTCTCACTCGTGTGTGTGTGTATGTGTGTGTGTGTGTGTGTATTTGGTGACATGAAACTGACATTTTCCATCACCCTCCAGCTTACTCATTTGCACAAGGTTTCTTATTGAATTCCAAGGTCATCCATAGAGCTACTGTAACTAGCCAGTTTTTAAAGAGATCTTGGGAACAGGGAATTATTCATCTTAATTAAGGGAGCCATTCTACGGTTGGCAGAGACTTGACTCCAGAGGGGTTCCCAGGTGTCCAGGAAGATGCCCCCAGCTAGTTCCTTGGGCAGCTGAAGAGAGGGAGCCAGAAATGTCCAGATCCTATTGCCATATTCATGAATGTCTTGCATATCACCATAGAACCTTCACCTGGTGATGGATGGAGAAAATGACAGAGCCCCAAATTGGAGCACTGAAAAGAGCCCCCAAGGTCCTGATGAGGAGCAAAAGGAGGGAGATCATGAGAAGGAAGTCAGGACCATGAGAGGTGCGTTCACCCATGGAGACGGTGGAACTGAACTAACGGGAGACCACCAAGTCCAGTTAGAATGGGACTGATGGAACAGGCGACCAAACCAGACTCTCTGAATGTGGCTGACGGTGGAGGAGGACTGAGAAACCAAGGACAAGGGCAATGGGCTTGGACTCTACAGCATGGACGGGCTCACTGTGAGCCTTGTCAGTTTGGTTGCTCACCTTCCTGGACTTAGGGGGAGTTGGGAGGACCTTGGACTTAACATAGTGAAGGGAACCCTGATGGCTCTTTGGCCTGGAAAGGGAGGGAATGGGGGTATGGGTGGAAAGGAGGGGAGGGAAGGGAGAGGAGAAGGAGAGGAGATGGAAATTTTTAATAAAAAAATGAGAAAAAAAAGAGGAAATTGCTATAAAAAAAGAGATCTTCTGTCTCTACCCCAGAGTTCTTGACTTAGAGGTAAGATGCCATACTCACCCATCATTTATTTTTATTCTGAAGATATGAGCTCTGGTCCTAATAAAGCAAGAAATTTAATCACTGAGTCATTGCCTAAACCCTATATCATATGCCTTTAATGATAATTTAAATATTGGAAATGCCTCCGTGGGTACTGGGTATTCCTTTAAGTTAAAAATTCAGCCTATAATACAGGCTAGAAAGATAGTTTAAATATATTAAGATGGCTAGGAGAATTTACTAGTCTTTCAGAAAACCTGCATAGAGTGTGCAGCACCCATAATGAGGCAGCTCCCAACCTCTGGTAGCTCTAGAGCTAGAGGATCTAGTAGCACATCTAGCCTTCATGTACATTGGCATGCATGTGGCATACACTCACATAGATAAACAAAAACACTTATATACATTTTAAAATTTGCAAATGAAGTGAAATTATGCTGTTATTCTATAGTACTAATTTTTACATATTGATAAACTTAGCGAAATCGTCTAGTTTGTAGTTATTCTGACAGAAAAGATAGTAACAAGGTATCCTGCAATTCTCCAGTCTCATGAGCTACACAAGTAGGACTCACAGGGAGCATAAAGCCCTTAAGCTTTGTCATCAGGAGCAAACTGACTTCTGCTTTCACTTCTGGTCTGGGACTCTGAGGTGATTTGAGGGAACGATGATCCCCTCTGAGATTCTGCCTATGTAAATTCAGAATAACTCTTGCGGAAGAGTGAACAGCTCATTGTGAGAACATTGATTTGAAGTCATTAGTCTAAATGACAAGATTTAGGTTACTGTCATTGCTGCTGTCACGATTGTTATTGTTCTTTTTATTTGGCTTTGAGGAGCCTACAAAGAAGTAGACATACAGCCAGTTGCTCTACTTTGTGTCTGTTGTTGTGACTCAAAGAGACTTGCGGCAGAAGGATTTTTATCTCCTTTTATACTTTACAGTCCACCATCATGGGAAGACATAGCAGGAGCTCACCGAAAGAAATTTGTGCTAGTTAAGTTTACTGCTGCTGTGATGAAACACCGTGACCAAAGCAACTTAGAGAGGAAAGTGTTTGTTTAACTCACAGTTCCCTACAACAGTTCAATATCAAATGCAGGGAGGCCAGGAATTGACACAGGACAGGAACCTACAGACAGGCCTGATGCAGAGGCAATGGAAGGGAGCTGCTTACTGGCTTGCTTCCCTTGGTTTCCTCAGCCTGTTTTTCTCATAGAATCCAAGAACAACAGCCCAGGCATGGCACCACTACCACACACTGGATTCTTCCAAACTGAAATATGATGCATTTTGGTTCATCTAGCTAATTCTTTTTTTTTTTCATGTTTTTTTAATATGGTTTTTTTTTTTTTTTTTTTGGATTTTCGAGACAGGGTTTCTCTGTAGCTTTGGAGCCTGTCCTGGAACTAGCTCTTGTAGACCAGGCTGGTCTCGAACTCACAGAGATCCGCCTGCCTCTGCCTCCCGAGTGCTGGGATTAAAGGCGTGCGCCACCGCCGCCCGGCGGTTTATTTTTTATATTTAAAAATTTCCATCTCCTCCCCTCCTCCTCCCCCTTCCCTCCCCTCCCCTCCACCCATACCCCCCTCCCTCCCTTTCCAGGCCAAGGAGCCATCGGGGTTCCCTACTCTATGTTAAGACCAAGGTCCTCCCAACTGCCCCCAGGTCCAGGAAGGTGATCAACCAAGCTGAGAAGGCTCCCACAGAGCCCGTCCATGCAGAAGAATCAAAGCCCAGCACCATTGTCCTTGGCTTCTCAGTCAGCCTCCACCGTTGGCCACATTCAGAGAGTTCGGTTTGGTCAAATGTTCCCTCAGTCCCATTCCAACTGGAGTTGGTGATCTCCCGTTAGTTCTGTCCCACCGTCTTCATGGGTGAACGCACGCCTCACGGTCCTGACTTTCTTTCTCATGTTCTCCCTCCTTCTGCTCCTCATCAGGACCTTGGGAGCTCAGTCCGGTGCTCCTATGTGGGGCTCAGTCATTTTCTTCATCTATCGCCAGGTTCTATGGTGATATGCAAGAAATTCGTCAGTATGGCTATAGGAACTGGCCTTTTCAGGCTCCCTCTCCTCAGCTGTCCAAAGAACTAGCTGGGGGAGGGTCTCCCTGGACACCTGGGAACCCCTCTAGAGTCAAGTCTCTTGACAACCCTCAGATGGCTCCATAAATTAAGATATATGTTCCCTGTTCCCATATCCACCCTTCCTGTATCCCAAGCATCCCATTCCTCCGAGCTCCCCCCATTCTCCCCTTCACGCTTTTCTCTCCCCATATTCCCTTGGCCTCGTCTCGCCCCACCCTCAAGTTCCCAATTTTTCCCGGCGATCGTGTCTACTTCCAATATCCAGGAGGATTACTATATGTTTTTCTTTGGGTTCACCTTCTTATTATCGTCTCAAGGATCCAGAATTATCGGCTCGATGTCCTTTAATTATGGCTAAAAACCAATTATGAGTGAGTACATCCCATGTTCATATTTTTGGATCTGGGTTACCTCACTCAGAATAGTGTTTTCTATTTCCATCCATTTGCATGCAAAATTTAAGATGTCATTGTTTTTTACCGCTGAGTAGTATTCTAACATGTATATATTCCACAGTTTCTTCATCCATTCTTCCACTGAAGGGCATCTAGGTTGTTTCCAGGATCTGGCTATTACAAATAATGCTGCTATGAACATAGTTGAACAAATGCTTCTGTAGTATGATTGGGCATCTCTTGGGTAAATTCCCAAAAGTGGAATTACTGGGTCCTGGGGTAGGTTGATCCCGAATTTCCTGAGAAACCGCCACACTGCTTTCCAAAGTGGTTGAACAAGTGTGCATTCCCACCAGCAATGGATGAGTGTACCCCTTACCCTACAACCTCTCCAGCAAAGGTTATCATTGGTGTTTTGTATTTTAGCCAATCTGACAGGTGTAAGATGGTATCTCAATGTTGTTTTGATTTGCATTTCCCTGATAGCTAAGGAGGTTGAGCATGACCTTAAGTGTCTTTTGGCCATTTGAACTTCTTCTGTTGAGAATTCTCTGTTCAGTTCAGCGCCCCATTTTTTAATTGGGTTAATTAGCATTTTAAAGTCTAGTCTCTTGGGTTCTTTATATATTTTAGAGATCAGACCTTTGTCAGTTGCAGGGTTGGTGAAGATCTTTTCCCATTCATCTAGCTAATTCTTATAGGAGGACATTTATAAGGCTGGTAAATTTAAGTGTGTATGTGTGTGTGTGTGTGTGTGTGTGTGTGTGAGAGAGAGAGAGAGAGAGAGAGAGAGAGACAGAGAGACAGAGAGAGAGACAGAGAGAGAGACAGAGAGACAGAGAGACAGAGAGACAGAGAGATACATAAAGAGAAAGGGGTGGTCTTGACCTTTCATACTGTTTGTGCCTTTGTGATGAGACCTTAGTATGTAGACTTTCTTTTACCAGTTGTGGTTCTGAAGTGAGATTCTAGGTTGTCTCTATTGAATGGAAGAATTTTTTGTTTTGCTTTGTTATTTCACAGCTTGTTAGAATTCAGATCGGGAATGGGAAGATGGTAGATTAGTATGATTAATATTGATTTTGGATATGAGAAATTGGGGATAATTCCAATTCAGTGGTAAGTAAGAAACTATGTAAATGGGAATACATGAATGGATCTCCTTGGGCTAGTGTGAAAGCTGTGCTACCCCAGCTATTCCCACAGTGCAAAGATGGCATGGATAGATCAGTGTGTTTGACTTTTACCAGGCTAAGCTGTGAGACTGAGCATAGGCTTATGAGTTTGTTATGTTATGGTCAGACAAGATTCCAGGGACTCACAAGGCTGGGCATCTCATGCTCACCACAAACTAGGCATGGAATTTGGATATAGTGTAGGTGTACTAGTGGTCTCCTAGTGGTCTCCCATGACTTGATCATCCTACAGGATGCAGTACCTGGGTGATGACTGAAAACGGAATATTGTTTGAGTGAGCTAGGGACCAGGGGACCAAGTAGACTTGGTTAGTACACAGGATATGTAATAGTGGATAAAGCCTGGAAGTTCAGAATGAAAGAGGCAGGCTAGCATCTGTGGAACTTATCATATAATAGATAAATTCATCAGGCTGAGCAATTACAGACAAGTCTGGAGACTGGGAACAGAGCAAGTGGGACTCACCAGACTGGACCAGCTCACAAGATGTACAACTTAGCCTACACAAGGAAATTGGATACAGTGTTTCAGGATCCTCTACACTCAGTGGTTAAAATGATGCACAGGATGTAAGGTCAGAAATGTAACAGGAGCCAGGTTTAGAAGTTTTGCAATAGTGTAGATGGGATCTACTAGAGTGGTATGTGCACAGGATGTTTGTTTAGGGAGTGGAAAAGGATAAGGTAGTTTAGAAACAGTTTAGAGCACCCTTCAATATTTTTTAAGCACACACTAGTTGTGATATCCTTCAAATTATCGGATTTATTACCTTGTTGCTACAATTTGTCTTGAGATTTTAAGTAATTTAATATGTACTGATCGTATCTGCATGCTCACCTGTTATAACTTTTATTATTTTTTTAATCAGCTGACAGGTATTTTCAATTGCATGCAGCAACTTGACTGACTTCTGTCATAAAATTACTACAGAAAAATGTTGCCTTAGGTTTTTATTACTGTAAAGAGACACCATGACCCCAGAAATTCTTATAAAGGATAATATTTAATTGGGGATAACTAACAACTGAGAGTTTCAGTCTGTTATCATTGTGGCAAGAAAATTTCTACAGTAGAAGGAAACTATCACATTGGGCCTCTTTGAGCATGTGAAACCTGAAAGTCCACCCCCACAATGACAATTTCCTATTAGTGCCAATTTCTATGGTCTAGCGTTCAAAAACATGAGTCTCTGGGGACCATTCTTATTCAAACCACCACAAATATGTAGTCCTGGAATTGAGGACCTCATATCTGTCTCCCCATATACAAAACCAAGGTTCTTTGTGTAGCTGTTTATGTGAATTTGTATAGATTCTTTCATATTAAAATATAAAAGGTTTGATTTAGTACAACTAAAAATAGTGATACATCTTTGAGGTGAATTTTGTTTGCTATTTTTCTGAAAGTGCATTGAATACTGCTTCATTTTAAATGACCTGTTTTTCATAGCATTGCATAGTTCAAGCCTACATACTAAGGCAAGCTAGGTAAAAATCAAATGTTGCCATTTGTTATGATGTTAAAAAAACATAACATTAATATGATTGCACATGATCCATATACCTTTTTAAAAGATAAATCCAGTATTGAATTTAATCTTTTCATCTGACTTTGTTGCCAAAGGCTTAGCTATTAAAATAGACATTTAAGATTTAAATTGGAAACACACGCACATGATCCCCTACCCCTGTTTGAGATCAAGCTTTTCTTGGATTACGGAAGCAAGGCAACTCATGCCAGAGTTATTCATTTTGAAATTTCTTAGTTAATCAATTAATTATTATGCTTAATTGTTCGACCTATATGTGAGATTGAGTTTCCCTTAAGTTCAGGGCCCAAGGAAGTCAGAAGGGAGTGTTGCGTACCAGGAGCTAGAGCTTTCAAATGTCCTCTGCCTCCAGGTGCATGCTATGACTCAAACCTGGTCCTCTGGAATATCAGTCAATGCTCTTACGTACCGAACTATCTCTCATGTCCCTAGAGTTATTTCTTTAAAAGAATATTTTTGTACATACGTGTGTTTATGTGAGTTTTTTTGTACCACATCCATGCACATGCCCCTGAAGACCAGAGTATGTGATTTTCTCTGGGACTTGAATTAAAATCCATTGTGAGATGCTTGACATCAGAAATAGGCACTAGGCCAAGGACATCTTCAAGAAGAGTACGCTTTCTTAACACTGTAGCTTTCTCTTTAGTGCGCAGAGGTATTCCTGATAGACTTCCCTTTTTAACTTAAAACATAAGGCACATGAGGACATCATTTCTATGCTGAAACTTTCCATTGAATCTACATAATCATAAGGTAAAAAGAAATCCCAAGGTCATACCAACTCTCTTCATATGTTCCTACTTTCTTCCAGCCTTATGTCTCAAGTTTGTTATGAGCATTCTGTTCTGAGGAAAATCAATTATTTGCCATTGTGAACACAATTTCACACTATTTCTTTGCTGTTCATCTGTTCTTGTGTCTGCTCTAAAAGATCTCATCATTTATATTTAGGCCACTTCTAGCTTTTTTGGAGCTGCTGACTCCAGTGGATTCCACACGTGATAGTATTGCCCTCTGTAATGTCGATTGCCTCTTATACCTTTTACAAGGGAATGTGCCTGTGCCTTCCATTGCAAGTATGCATATAAGATCTCCTAGATAGAAGACTGTATGGTATTTCTCTTTAAACCCCCCACACAGAAAACCAATATTTACCAAAAAAAACGAATAAAAAAGGAAAAGGGTAAAAAAATAAAGTCATTTGAGAAATATTTGATCTGCTCTAGGTTAAGAAGGCAGAAGCTAAATTGGCTATTACCTAATGTAATATATGAAACATAAATATTTTAAAATCAGTATGACAGTCATTCTTTTGATCCATCTGTAAAGTTATGATTTTAGAATAATAAGTAAATAATTTGGCATTGAGTAATTTATAAATTTCAGAATCTTTCAATGAAAATGAGACATTAAATTAGTGATAAGTATTTTATAATAGTAAGTGTTCTTTCCTTTAGTAGAAAATAAAATTTTCTTTTTGAGTTGTTTGATACTGGGTTCTTTTCTATGTTGGTATTTTTGTCATTTGGTGTATTTTAAAATTATTTGTTTCTTACAATTTATAGAAGTATAATAACTGAATTTTTACATAATTGAAGTATGGAGATAATTATAATGCATTTCAAAATGAGAGGCTGCTTATTGTACCATTGGGGATTACCATGCTGGTTAGTGTCATGATTCCTAAGTGTTGCATCTGTGTAGGTTGTTAAATGCTTTCTTCCTTTCAAACCATGCAAAGTAATATCTCATACTACAGAATCCAGATTTCAGGAATGGTGCTTTCAGGTAGTATGCAGCTCAAAATATCTGTGTCTGATGTCCTGAGTGTGCATGGCATCTTCAGCAGAAAAGAACTCCCCATCAAGTGTTGAGAGTATCCAAAGAGAAACATTGAACTACACGATTGACCATCTGAAAAGAGGTTTCTTGTACCTTTGCACTGGGTTGTTTCTTGTTGTTGTTGTTGTTAATCTATGTTTTATGTGTGAACATTGTAGCTCCAATGATATAATTTCGTGTGTGTGTGTGTGTGTGTGTGTGTGTGTGTGTGTGTGAAGAGAGAGAGAGAGCTGGAGGGAGGGAGAGAGGGAGGGGGTAATTTAGATGTATCTGTTGGGGCTGAACTACCCTCATTATCAATGATCTTTGTATTGTGGTCAGTTGTGGTTTTCTGTGATAGCCTTCATTTGCTATAAAGAGACTTCTTCCATGACAAGTGATAGTTTTACTTACCTGTGGTTATAATGATAAAATTTAGAATGTAGCAAGGAATTCTGCTAGTCTATTCACAATATTATGTATGGGTTACGTATAAATTTATGTAACTATAAAATAATATGACCTCTTGAGGTTGGAGCCATGGCTCAATGGCATTTGGACTTAAATCTCCCTCAATAGGCAGAAAAGCATGCCTAGTACTGGAAATATAACCAATTTCTCATGGATAGTGAGGTCATGGGTCTTAGAAAAGAATATACTACTGCCTACTTTGCTAGATCAACACAATTGCTTGCTATATTCTGTCATCAAAGAAGATGTATGCACAACTATGGATATATATATATATATATATATATATATATATATATATATATATATATATGTACATATAACGTGTGTGTGTGTGTTTGAAAAAAGAGAGATATCTAATTGAGAGCATTTTTGGTGTGGGAATATTTAAGAGATGGGTAACTTAAAGAGGTTTGAGTGAGGAAAGAGAAGGGAAACAGAAGAATATTGTAATGAGTGTCATACTGGTTCCTACTGTCTTCCAATAGTTTTACTCTTGTTTTAGCTTCTGTCCAACCAGAACTCTCTACCACCCACTATTGTTTGTATCCCAGCTCCATGCTTGGTCTCCTTGTTGTTGACCATATTGTAGCAACTATAGGCCTTGTTCTAGCTCTCTGCTTTATTATACCAACTTTCTCTCTTAAGATGGTTCTTTTCTAGATTTTCAGCCTTAATTTTATCATGTCTGAAAAATTTTCATCAGCTTTTTATTTACTCCTAGCTCCTCTTGTAAAACCTATATTTTCCAGTTTCTTGCCTTTATCAATTACTTCAAAATAATTGTTTTTTAATATTGAAAACTGTGTGATTCCTGAGCTAAATCCCTTTCCAACATGAAACTCATTTGTTATGTTTGAGCTAGGTACATTATGTGAGATTAAAATATCCCTATCACCTTATCCCCAAAAATATCTTGCTAAAGGTACAGAAAAACCTACAGATTCCTGAGGTTGAAACTAATAGATCACCGGTAGAGTGATATGGGAGTGGGAATTTCACTTACAATTGCCATCGCTTATCATTCAAACAATCAAATTCATAAATTTTATGGGCTCAGTATAAATAGTAACTGACTCATCAATGTAATACACATGACATGAATCTAAAAAACAATATGTGAGAAATATAACTGAAGGGCAAATGGGATGATCTGTGTTTCCATGCAACTCCTTCTGTCTTGATGAGAAGATTAAACACTATTAAATTCAGGCTGGTAAGTGCTAAATAAAAACAAAGGACACAAAAAGCATTTGGAGACTTTATTAGGAAATAAATGATACAAACTTATAAATACTTTGGGTACATATCTTGTGATATTTAATATATATATGCATATGTATGTATATGTATATATCCACAATACAACCATGACAAGCAAGATATTGAATTTAACAATCTATAGCAATTGGCCTCTAATCATGATAACCCACTATATTCATCTGTTTTTTTTTCCAGTTTATTTATTTTTTATTAAAAATTGCCATCTCCTCCCCTCCTCCTCCCCCTTCCCTCCCTCCTCCCTTCCACCCATACCCCCACTCCCTCCCTCTCCAGGCCAAAGAGCCATCAGGGTTCTCTACACTATGTTGAGTCCAAGGTCCTCCCAACTCCCTCCAGGACCAGGAAGGTGAGCAACCAAACTGACAAGGCTCACACAGAGCCCGTACATGTCGTAGAGACCAATTTATAGGAACACATAAACTAAATTTCTTACAGCTGAAAGAAGTCTCTCTGCTAGTAACAAAAATATAAATCTAAATCACATACATACACACATATATATTGTTTATTACCAAACTTTTATTAAGTTATTAGAATACTTCTGGTTAACTTTTGCTTTTGTACATAAATTAATTCCATTTGTCTTATTTTCTCTGACTCTGTACCAGTAACATAATTCTTTGGTTCTCCTTAGTTATTGGTTTTCAGGATATATGTTTATAGCAAGTGAATCATTTCTACTTTCAGTTGATTGGGTTCATCGACATCAGAATATGTGTAGACAAACAAAAAAGAAACAATCTATAAATCTGAGGGCAACTCCGACATGACCTCTGTTGATATCATTATAAATTGTTTTTCTTAGTAACAGATTTCCTATTTTTATAATCAGTCATTTATGGCTATATATTGAGCCTACTAATATTTTAATGATATAAAGATTTCTCTAATTTGCATATGCCAGCATAAAATTAAAGAAAATATTTCTTTCTTTCATGGGGAATGCTATAATCTTTATTTTTTTCCTAAACTTGTTTTGTAAAATGTTACATTTTTTTGAGTCTGAGATGAGCAAAGTACATCTTTTCCCAAGCGAGACATTTTTAAAATTGTAATGGATTAATACACTAATGAGCCTGCAAAGTGAAGTTTTTAAGCCACTATTACTATCAAAATTACAAAAATGCCAACATCTTTATGGATAAACCCATGTATATCATTATAGTTGAGTGGATTGTGAGAAAGGTGAAACTATTTGGGAAAAGTAAGTAGCCAGTGGACAATGCTTGCAGGCTGCATCTTATTCTTTGTCCCTTCCTAACTGTATAGTTAACTTTGTAATTTTAGACCTTATAAATGCATTGCACGTGGTTCTTTAATTTTATCATCATGTGAGCTGACTTCAATAATTGAAATTATATGTTCTAGATATTATAACTAAGACAGGTTTGAGAATTCTTGTGCAAAGCTTTTGTAAACATACTCCCATCTATTCAGATCAAATTTTTGACACTAGAGTTGCTGGCATGAAAGGAAAGATTTGTTTAGTAATGAAAATGCTTGATTTTTTGTGACCATAATACAAATCTTTTCTTAAAATATATTTTGTAAAAAATAAGCATGCATGAGTTGCCCTTTCTTTTTCTTCATGATTAAAGTGTTGGTATTCTCTCTTCAGACATTATTCACATCCTTTCAATTGTTTTCAGCATTTGAGACATTTGTTGTTCAACATTATGTTACATATTCTCACTCTGCTGGGATTTTTTTAAAAAAATTTAGTTGAATAAATAGTATGGTGTCTTAAGGGCTATAAATCAATAAACAACATATGTGACCAATCTCTATTGAAAGCTTCATTTTATGTAATTTTATGTATTTTAAGTGTGTGTGAGTTTTTCTCTGTCTGTCTCTCTGTCTTTCTGTCTCTCTCTGTCTCTGTCTCTGTCTCTGTCTCTCTCTCTCTGTTTGTGTGTGTGTGTGTGTGTGTGTGTGTGTGTTTACCCAATGAGGGCAGAAGAGAGCTTCAAATCCCCTGGAAAAGGAGTTACAAGGGGCTTTTACTTAGCTGGAATGGGTGCTGAGACTCAAATTCAGGTTTTCTGTAAGAACAGTATGAGCTCTTAACCACTGAATCATTTATTTCCTCAGCTAGAATCATTCTCATCTGTAGCAGAGCTACTATTACACAAATACTTTGGTACCAATAATTGAATGATTTCAAAGGGTTTTAGTACCTTTCCAGAAATTATCTTCAATAAATTTTGATCTCTAAGCCAAAGCTTTACATTTCTATTGCTCACATCCGAAATCAAGATTGATCTATCTGCCTTCCTTTGGTGGCCATTGTGACAATCTCTGGAAGATAATGTTTATTTCCTATTTCTGTTCATCTGTTGTCTGCTCTTAACCTGCTATAACCATAGTTGTGCATTTGGTAAAAGCCAGGAGTGCCCCTGAGTTCCTTCTTTCAACTTCCTTTGAATACTCATTTATTATTTTATTATTATTGTTATTATTATTATTATTGCTGTTATTATTATTATTGAAATATTCTTTCACACTGTATGAATATATGTCACTAAAATTGGTTTAATGGAGATGGTGACTGGTTAATAACTTGACAAGAGCCTTTGTCAGTGAGCTGCTTGGCCTGCAAGGGGACCTGAGAGTCTGCCAGAGGATCCATCATTCCTTGGGCTCAGCCTGTTTGGGCGCCGGGGACCTGGAATTGAGTGCACCCAGGCCGGTGGGAGGTCCCCTCCTGCATTAGCCTGCTGCCTGCAGCAAGGTAGGCCCTTTGTCAGCGAGCTGCTTGGCCTGGAAGGGGACCTGAGAGTCTGCCAGAGGATCCATCATTCACTGGGGTGAGTGAGGAGTGAGTGCCTGAACCACGGCAGCTGCCCTGAGAGGGAGCACCGACATTCCCCAACTCCCCCTATCCCCGCACACTTCCTGCTCTTCCTGCAGGGGTTATTCTCCCCGATACTGCCTCTCTCTTCCTGTCCCTTCCCAGCTTGCACCCAGAATCCTCCCCCCCTCCCCCTGCCTCATCCTCCCGTCTTTGGGGCCACAAAATCCCACAGCTCAGCCTGTTTGGGCTCCGGGGACCTGGAATTGAGTGCACCCAGGCCGGTGGGAGGTCCCCTCCTTCATTAGTCTGCCTGCAGCAAGGTAGGCCCTTTGTCAGTGAGCTGCTTGGCCTGCAAGAAGACTCCACAGTCTGCCAGAGGATCCATCATTCATTGGGGTGAGTGAATTGAATTCAATGGGGTGAATTGAACTTCTAAAAGAAGACCCAAAGGGGATTATTTAGAGGAAGAAATGGGCAGGCGCCAATGCAAGAATTCCTCCAACAACTTGAAAAACAACATGAAAGCACCAGAACCCAGCGAACTTATAACAGGAGGACTTGAACACACTAATCAAGAAGAAGTAGAAAAAATTGACTTTATGAAAGTAATAGAGTCCCTTAAACAGGAGGTGAAAAACTCCCTTAAGGAAATGGACGAGAAGAATAACAAAAAGTTTGAAGAATTGAGTAAATCCGTAAATGATATCCTAGGAAACCAAGAAAAAACAATCAAACAGATAAAGGAAACAGTGCAAGACTTGAAAACTGAAATGGAGGCAAGGAAGAAAACACAATCCGAGGGCCAGCTGGAAATGGAAAATCTACGTAAATGAACAGAGACTACAGAAACAAGCATAACCAACAGAATACAAGAGATAGAAGAAAGAATCTCAGATTCTGAAGATACCATAGAGAAAATAAATGCACTGCTCAAAGAAAACAGCAAATCCAACAAATTCTCATTACAAAACATTCAGGAAATCTGGGACACAATAAAAAGACCAAATCTAAGAATAATAGGTGTAGAAGAAGGAGAAGAAATACAGCTCAATGGTCCAGAAAATATATTTAATAAAATTATAGAAGAAAACTTCCCAAACATAAAGAAAGATATTCCTATTAAGGTTCAAGAAGCTTACAGAACACCAAATAGACTGGATCAAAAATAAAAATCCCCTCACCATATTATAATCAAAACACAAAACATACAGAATAAAGAAAGAATATTAAGAGCTGCAAAGGAAAAAGGTCAAGTAACATATAAAGGTAAACCTATCAGACTAACACCTGACTTCTCTATGGAAACCATGAAAGCCAAAAGGTCCTGGATTGATGTTTTGCAGAAACTAAGAGACCATGGATGCAAGCCCAGATTACTATACCCAGCCAAGCTTTCATTCACTATAAATGGAGAAAACAAAATATTCCAGGATAAAAACAAATTTAAACAATACATAGCCACAAATCCAGCCTTACAGAAAGTAATAGAAGGAAATTCACAAACAAAGGAGTCCAGCATTGCCCAAAATAACTCAGACATCTAGCGACCTTCACCAGCACATCACAAGAAAGGAAACACACAATCTCTACTACCAAATAAAAAATGACAACCAGAGTTAACATCCACTGGTCATTAATATCACTTAATATCAATGGACTCAATTCACCTATAAAAAGACACAGGCTAAGAGATTGGATATGAAAACAGGATCCAACATTCTGCTGTTTACAAGAAACGCACCTCAACCACAAAGACAGACATCTACTCAGAGTAAAGGGTTGGGAAAAGGTTTATCAAGCAAATGGACCTAAGAAACAAGCCGGTGTGGCCATACTAATTTCTAACAAAGTTGACTTCAAACTAAAATCAATCAGAAGAGATGGAAAGGGACACTTTATATTCATTACAGGAAAAATCTATCAGAATGAAGTCTCAATCCTGAATATCTATGCCCCTAATACAAAAGCACCCACTTATATAAAAGAAACATTACTAGAACTCAAGGCAGCCATCAAACCAAACACACTGATAGTGGGAGACTTCAACACTCCTCTTTCACCAATGGACAGGTCAATACGACAGAAACCTAACAGAGAATTAAGAGACTTAATAGAGGTAATGAACCAAATGGACTTAACAGACATCTATAGAACATTCCACCCAAATAGGAAAGAATATACCTTCTTCTCTGCGGCTCATGGAACCTTTTCAAAAATTGACCACATACTCGGTAACAAAGCAAACTTCCACAGTTACAAAAACATATTAGTAACCACCTGGATCTTATTGGATCACCATGGATTAAAATTAGAATTCAACAACAATGCTACCCCCAGAAAGCCTACAAACTCATGGAAAGTGAACAGTCAACTACTGAACCACAGCTGGGTCAAGAAAGAAATAAAGAAAGAAATGAAAGTCTTTCTTGAATTTAATGAAAATAAAGACACAACATACTCAAACTTATGGGACGCTATGAAAGCAGTGCTAAGAGGAAAATTCATAGCACTAAGTGCCCACAAAAAAAAAAAAAAAAAAAAAAAAAAAAAAACGGAGAAAGCACACATTGGAGACTTAACAGCAAACCTGAAAGCTTTAGAAAAGAAAGAAGCAGACTCACCTAGGAGGAGTAGAAGACTGGAAATTATCAAACTGAGGGCAGAAATCAACAAAATAGAAACACAGAAAACAATCCAAAGAATCAATGAAACAAAAAGCTGGTTCTTGGAGAAAATCAACAAGATTGACAAACCCCTAGCCAAACTAATAAAACGGCAGAGAGAGAACACACAAATTAATAAGATCAGAAATGAAAAAGGGGACATAACCACAGACACAGAGGAAATTCAGAGAATCATTAGATCTTACTACAAAAGCCTGTATACCACAAAATTGGAAAATGTAAAAGAAATGGACACTTTTTTAGATAAGTACCATATACCAAAGTTAAACCAGGACTAGGTAAATGCTCTAAATAGTCCTGTTATTCGAGAAGAATTGGAAACTGTTATCAGAAACCTCCCTACCAAAAAGAGCCCAGGACCTGATGGGTTCAATGCAGAATTCTACCAGAACTTCCAAGACCTAATACCTATACTCCTTAAGGTATTTCATAATATAGAAACAGAGCAGTCATTGCCAAATTCCTTTTATGAAGCTACAATTACCCTGATACCTAAACCACACAAAGACCCAACCAAGAAAGAGAATTACAGGCCAATCTCACTCATGAACATCGATGGAAAAATTCTCAATAAAATACTGGCAAACAGAATCCAAGAACACATTAGAAAAATTATCTACTATGATCAAGTAGGCTTCATCCCAGAGATGCAGGGCTGGTTCAACATAAGAAAATCTATCAATGTAATCCATCATATAAATACACTGAAGGATAAAAACCATATGATCATCTCATTAGATGCAGAAAAAGCATTTGACAAAATTCAGCACCCCTTTATGATAAAGGTCTTGGAGAGATTAGGGATACAGGGGTCATTCCTAAATATAATAAAGGCTATTTACAGCAAGCCGACAGCTAACATCAAATTAAATGGAGAGAAACTCAAGGCCATCCCACTAAATTCAGGAACGCGACAAGGCTGTCCACTCTCTCCTTATCTCTTCAATATAGTGCTTGAAGTTCTAGCAATAGCAATAAGACAACATAAGGGAATCAAGGGGATTCGATTTGGAAAGGAAGAAGTTAAACTTTCGTTATTTGCAGATGATATGATAGTGTACATAAGCGACCCGAAAAACTCCACCAAAGAACTCCTACAGCTGATAAACTCCTTTAGTATCGTGGCAGGATACAAGATTAACTCCAAAAAATCAGTCGCCCTCCTATATACAAAGGATAAGGAAGCAGAGAAAGAAATCAGAGAAGCGTCACCTTTCACGATAGCCACAAATAGCTTAAAATATCTTGGGGTAACTCTAACCAAGGAAGTGAAAGACCTATTTGACAAGAACTTCAAGTCTTTGAAGAAAGAAATTGAAGAGAATACCAGAAAATGGAAGGATCTCCCTTGCTCTTGCATTGGGAGGATCAACATAGTAAAAATGGCAATACTACCAAAGGCAATCTATAGATTTAATGCAATCCCCTTAAAGATCCCATCAAAATTCTTCATAGATCTTGAGAGGACAATAATCAACTTTATATGGAAGAACAAGAAACCCAGGATAGCCAAAACAATCTTATACAATAAAGGAACTTCTGAAGGCATTACCATCCCTGACTTCAAACTCTATTACAGAGCTACAGTATTGAAAATAGCTTGGTATTGGCATAAAAATAGAGAAGTCGTCCAATGGAATCATATAGAAGACCCAGATCTTAATCCACAAACCTATGAACACCTGATTTTTGATAAAGGAGCTAAAAGCACACAATGGAAGAAAGAAAGCATCTTCAACAAATGGTGCTGGCATAACTGGATGTCAACCTGTAGAAGAATGAAAGTAGATCCGTGTCTATCACCATGCACAAAAACTCAAGTCCAAATGGATTAAAGACCTCAATATCAATCTGAACACACTGAACCTGTTAGAGGAGAAAGTGGGAAGTACTCTACAACATTTGGGCACAGGAGACTGCTTCCTACATATAGCCCCAGCAGCACAGACATTAAGGGTATCATTGAATAAATGGGACCTCCTGAAGCTGAGCAGCTTCTGTAAAGCAAAGGACACTGTCACTAAGACAAAAAGGCAGCCTACTGACTGGGAAAAGATCTTCACCAACCCTGCAACTGAAAAAGGTCTGATCTCCAAAATATATAAGGAACTCAAGAGACTAGACTTTAAAATGCTAATGAACCCAAATAAAAAATGGGGCACTGAACTGAACAGAGAATTCTCAACAGACGAAGTTCGAATGGCCAAAAGACACTTAAGGGCATGCTCAACCTCCTTAGCAATCAGGGAAATGCAAGTCAAAACAACGTTGAGATACCATCTTACACCTGTCAGAATGGCTAAAATCAAAAACACCAATGATAGCCTTTGCTGGAGAGGATGTGGAGTAAGGGGTACACTCATCCATTGCTGGTGGGAATGCAAACTTGTGCAACCACTTGGGAAAGCAGTGTGGAGGTTTCTCAGGAAATTTGGGATCAACCTAACCCAGGACCCAGCAATCCCACTCTTGGGAATTTACCCAAGAGATGCCCAATCATATTACAAAAGCATTTGTTCAACTATGTTTATAGCAGCATTATTTGTAATAGCCAGAACCTGGAAACAACCTAGATGCCCTTCAGTGGAAGAATGGATGAAGAAACTGTGGAATATATACATATTAGAGTACTACTCGGTGGTAAAAAACAATGACATCTTGAATTTTGCATGCAAATGGATGGAAATAGAAAACACCATCCTGAGTGAGGTAACCCAGGCCCAAAATGATGAACATGGGATGTACTCACTCATAATCAGTTTCTAGCCATAAATAAAGGACATCGAGCCTATAATTTGTAAAAAATCCTAGAGAAGCTATATAAGAAGGTGAACCCAAAGAAAAACATATAGTTATCCTCCTGGATACTGGAAGTAGACAAGATTGCCGGACAAAAAAATGGGAACATGGGGGTGGGGTGGGATGGGGGAGGGGGGAATGGGGAGAGAAAAGTGTGAAGTGGAGGATGGGAAGAGCTTGGGGGAATAGGATGGTTGGGATATAGGAAAAGTGGATATGGGAACAAGGAATTATATATCTTAATTAAGGGAGCCATTCTAGGGTTGGCAGAGACTTGACTCTAGAGGGGTTCCCAGGTGTCCAAGAAGATGCCCCCAGCTAGGTCCTTGAGCAGCTGAGGAGAGGGTGCCATAAATGTCCACATCCTATTGCCATACTCATGAATATCTTGCATATCACCATAGAACCTTCACCTGGCATTGGATGGAGAAAATGACAGAGCCCCACATAGGAGCACCGGACTGAGATCCCAAGGTCCCAATGAGGAGCAAAAGGAGGGAGATCATGTGCAAGGAAGTCAGGACTGTGAGGAGTGCGTTTACCCATTGAGACGATGGGACAGATCTAGCAGGAGACCACCAAGTCCAGTTGGAATGGGACTGATGGAACAGGGGACCAAACCGGACTCTCTGAATGTGGCTGAAGGTGAAGGAGGACTGAGAAACCAAGGACAACGGCAATGAACATGAACTCTACAGCATGGACGGGCTCACTGTGAACCTTGTCAGTTTGGTTGCTTACCTTCCTGGACTTAGGGGGAGCTGGGAGGACCTTGGACTTAACATAGTGAAAGGAACCCTGATGGCTCTTTGGCTTGGAGAGGCGTGGAGTGGGGCTATGGGTGGAAGGGAGGGGAGGGAAGGGGGAGGAGATGGAAATCTTTAATAAAAAAAAAGAAAGAAAAATAACTTGTCAAGATAAGGTTAGGTAGAAGAGCCAAACTGAGAATGCTGGAAAGAAGGGATGAGTGAGGGGAGTTAGCAGCAGGAGCAGAGGAAGCAGGATTAGTAGAAAATGAGATAACAAGCCATGGGACATGTTTTAGGGTGTAGATAAGAAATATGGATTAATTTAAAATGTAAGCGTTAGATAATAACAAGTTCGAGCTATTCGTCAAGCATTTATAATTAATATTAAATCTTCATGTTAATTATTTGGGAAAAGGTTGGCAGGAAAGAGAAGTACGCATACAATTTTTTATTATTATTAATTTATTTATTTCCATCTGCTCAGCTAACATTTTTTGCTTTGGTTCAGTTGTTGTTGGTGGTGTTAGAAACAACAAAAAAAGCATGACTGTGTTAAGTTTACTAAGAATTGAAGGGACCATGAGGTGTTAAAGCAGAGATTTAAAAGATCCAATCCTACTCTCCTGAGACAAATCAAGTGAAGAGAAGGTGAAAGAAACCTGCTTTATTTAATAACTCTAAACGCCTTTTTATGTGCTTAAGGTCGTTTGCTTATGAAAACAAATGAAAGTGTTTTTGTTAATGATTTGCATTGAGCTATCAATCAATAAGAAAAATTTAATAGAAGAGATTTAAGTAATTATCTAATGTGCTAAAAAAAAAAGAAAGAAAAATGGGAGACAGTATTTGGCTTACTTTTCCAACATACCTATTTGACTTTTGTAATAGAGATACTTAATCTCTGTCTGCCAGTTGTGTCCCACCGCTGCAGAAGAGAGGAGTAATTGAACAGAACAAAAATAGCTCTCACGACTATTTATCTGAATATAAGAACTGTGAGTACTGTTTTGTGCTTTCCATTTGGCCTTTTCATTCATCTTTATATTTGTTAAGCTATCCAATACCATTTCTACTATAGCCTCCTGTATTTACCACTCCAGTAGTCTACTTACTTTTATATTTTATAACATAGTTAATCCTGAAATTTATCCATGATTATCCTGTGAAGACATCAATCTTCATGCTGCCTATCAAGTTGTATCTGAGATACCAAAGAACTAGAACTTTGAAATGGTCGTTAAATTATTAAACCACAGATTTTGAAAAATCAGAATTTTAAGTCCAAATTTCTAACCAAAGAAGTCTTATTTCAACAGTCAAATTGCATCAAGAAAAATATCAATTGTTGCTAATTGCATGTTTATACATGTTTGTATGTTTCTTTCTTTCTACATTAATTTATATAATAAAGAAAACTTCCAAGATATAGTCATAGCATAGTTAAATTGAGCAGAATAAGTAAATTGATATAATCAATGTTCATATATTGTATCAGGACATTTTAAGTTTAATCCAAGTGTCTTATATTCATGAGAATTTTAGAGCTCTACAAATTTCTTTCATCTTGGTGAGTTAAAGAGAAGATAAATAATGAATTAGGTAAGAGTCAAAGAATAAGACCCAAATAATTTCTTCATTGATTAAATTTTTGTGAGCCACCAAATGTTTTATCTTCCTGCTTATTGTTATGACTTCTTTACATATTAATATGTAATAACTATTACACAACTTATTTATATGTGGATTAGAACAGTAAATTCCGTGTTGTTTTATAAGGCTGATATTTTTCAAGATAGAATGCTAATAATACCCTTGCTCCTCCTCTGGCAAACATCTGAAGATCATTTATTCCTTCATCCTAAAAAGATATTTTCTGCCTTAACTCACTTGTTATTGTTACACTATTAGTGTTTTGGCTTATAAATTTTATAACAATAAACAAGGAGAAGTAAAATGATAGTAAACAAATTCCTAATTTAACTATGAATTTAGGTGTATTGTGAACACAAAGTGATGGGTTGTACATTAAGGGACGATAGCAGATTAGGGAATTTTAGTCAACCATACAGAGAGAAGACACCTCATATTGGAAAGACTTGGTCACAGTTGAGGGACTGGAGTGAGATTGTCTATAAATTCTACATCCTTACCCATAGGCAGAGAACCACTAGACTTGCCTTGGGCTTTGGTATCTCAAAGTCTGCCTCCAGGGATACACTTTCTCTAACAAGACCACACTTACTCTGAGAATATCATACCTCTTAATCTTTCTCAGAAGTTCCATGACTGTGGATCAAACATTCAAATATATGATCCTATTGCTGTTGCTCTTATTCAAACCAAAAGTGTAGAGTGAAAACTTTTACCAAGATTATTAAAACCATCTCAGAATATTTTCACCTGTTATTAAGTAAAGGTCTTATTATCTTCTTGTGTATTTCAAAATACACAAATAGTACCTAAGACAGATCCAACCTTCACCACAATACAGGTACCAAGCTAAAATTTATAGAAATTATATCAAACCCTGTGTCAATTTATTTTTATTTTCAGCTTCCTGGCTTTAGAAATACCAATAGATGTAATGCTAGATGTGTCTGAAAAATATTTAAGCATGGAAGAAATACTCATCCTATATGAGGACAACACCATCCCCAGCGCTCTAGAACATGGTGAATAAAAGAGCATAAACAGAAAGCCAAACAAGCAGCATCAGTTGTCTCTTTCTGCTTCCTAAGAGCAGATGAATCAGGAGAGTCTGCGTCAAACATCTGTTTATGTGTTTTTCCTGCCATAATGAATTGGAGACCCTCAAAACATAAACTGCAAAAGACTCTTAGTTCCTTAAGTTGTTTCTTGTGAAGCATTTGGTCACAGTGATTATTAAAGTAACAAATTTAAAAATTCACTCAACATATTGTCCCATATTATCATTGATATAATAGCATGACTATGACACATTAATATTATCGATTATAGTCTATTGTATTAAATTAAAATCATGTAAGTTTGAATTAACTGAATCTAGAAAACTACACCAGGTCAAAAAAGCTAAGTTTCTTGCTTCGGGCATTATAAAACTAGTGATGGATTTGAACTGGGCAGCGATTAACCAGGTCAGAGCTACATTTTAAAGAGATTAATTTGTTGAAAGTTTGTTGGAGGGAAAATAGAGAATGGATTTAAGGGATATAGGTAGATAGATAGATAGATGATAGACAGATAGATAGATAGATAGATAGATAGATAGATAGATAGATAGATATCTTGAAATGAATATTAATAATGCAGCTGAAATTTGACAGGTAAATTAATATTATAAATGAAGCAACATTTTAGTCAATGACTGTTAACATAACAGGACAGGTTACCCCACGCAAAGCTGGTCATGCATTCCTCTGTGTAATCCTGACACATCTAAATGATAACTAACTTTTTGGGGGGAAGATCTGTTTATTATGCTTCCTGATTTTAAATAATTTTAGCTCATTTGCTAATATAATTAAGAGAAAATATGGATACTAAAGGAAATTAATCTTTACATTTAAAGCAAAATATTATCTTAGCTGATGGTGTCCAGCTATAAGGGATAAAATGACTATTGGGGCTGTGTCATTTGTTTTCAGTGCAGTCCTAATTATGCTGTTTGATCTTGAGAAAAATATGTCTTGAAAGGTGCAGTCTAAATTCTTTTGTCCTCTTCTGATTCATATGCTGAAATTCTGATCTCTGTGGTGATAATATTTGGAGGCAGAAAGTTTGAAAGGCTCGGTCACTGCATTAGTGATCTTAGAAGGAAAACCCACAGACAGTAGCTTTGCCCTTCTCAACCTCAGAAGACACGAGAAGATAGCTTTCTGAGGAAGAATTAAGAATCGGTATGTACCGTTTACTGGGGGCTGAATCACAGATATAACATCTTCTATATATAAAATAAATTTCTGTTGTTTCTAAGTTAAATATATCTCTGATATATTGGTATAAAAGTCCAAATAGTTTTAAATGGTTTAAAGACCAAATATGTGAGTCAGGTGCACAAGACAATTTAATGTAGAAAATGTCTGATATAATGAGGGTTGTTCATAAGATTATCATCTGTCTAGACTTTTTTTTTAAGAAAGCCTAACCCTAATCAGTCCTATTTCCATTATCCTGCCTTCAATTTGAGAATAAAAGTGGTATTTTTTTTAGAAGAAATGGTTTATTGCAGCTTTCAGGTTACGATACATCATGGGGAGAAGCCAAGGCAGACACTCAAGGACGGAGCTGAAGCAAGACCATGGAGGAGCACTGCCCAGTGCCTTTGACTTGTGTTCATTGGCCTTTCCCTTTCCACCCTGGGGTAACACTACCCACAGTGCTCTGGGCCCTTCCATATCAATCCACAATTCAGAAAATGCCAACCAGACATGCCCACAGGCCAGTCTAAAGGATGCAATGATTCAGTTGAGGTTTGTTCTTCTCAAGTGTGTCAAGCTGATGACCAAGATTAGTCATTCCATGATGAAGCTTACCTGCTAAATTATTAGTCTTTTCCAGTTTCTCACTTTGAAGTCACTCAGGATTTCCCGAGATAATCTTCATATTTATCTTGAGAAGTTCAGTCATATAACTTTAATCATATATTATTGCTAAATGATACATAACATTATATGATTAATTATTATATTAATATATGATTAAAAATACTCCAAAAAGTCCACCTGAGTGTTTATGTCTGCTAAAATTCCCGTAATACTCAACCATTTTCTCATGTAAGGTGCCTATGAAGTGCTCTGTCATGTCTTTCTTTTTATGTTTCTCAAATGAATCTTTTAATAAGAACCACAAAAAATGCCTTTCAAATATTTTGAAACTAATTATTTTCACTAATATACTTTTGGGATTGCAGATGTTAGAAATTTTTTGGTATATTATCTTATGGATGCATTAACAGAAATGGGATCCCAGAGTGATTTGGAGGCTTTTCCAAGTGGCACAACTAAGTGGAGTAGGTGGGCTTTAAATGAAGGTCGTGGTTTAAGATGTGGGTCTTCTATACGATTCCATTGGTCGACTTCTCTGTTTTTATGCCAATACCAAGCTGTTTTCAATACTGTAGCTCTGTAATAGAGTTTGAAGTCAGGGATGGTAATGCCTCTAGAATTACCTTTATTGTATAAGATTGTTTTGGCTATCCTGGGTTTCTTGTTTTTCCATATAAAGTTGATTATTGTCCTCTCAATATCTGTGAAGAATTTTGTTGGGACCTGTAGTGTGAAGCGGCGGGGCTGCGTCCTGCCACCCAGCTGCCGGCTAACTTTACACCCGAAATAATTATACGGAAACTGTATTCTTTTAAAACACTGCCTGGCCCATAGTTTCAGCCTCTTATTGGCTAATTCTCATATCTTGCTTTAACCCATATTTAGTAATCTGGGTAGCACCACGAGGTGTGGCTTACCAGGAGAGATCTTAACCTGCATCCATCTCGGAGAGGAGAAGCATGGAGACTCACTATTGTGACTGCCTGAAGCGTCTCTCTAACTCCTGCTACCCAGCATTCTGTTCTGTCTACTCCGCCTACCTAATTTTCTGTTCTCTTAAAGGGCCAAGGCAGTTTTCTTTATTAATAATGAAAGTAACACATAGACACTCCTCCATCATTTCCCCTTTTTTGTTTAAACAAAAAAGAAAGGCTTCAACTTTAACATAGCAAAATTACATGTAACAAAACAGTTATCAAGCAAGAATTACAGTTACAATATTTAAATCTATTTTATCTTTTATCATAACTAAGGAAAACTATAACTATTGAACCATTCTTCAATTCCATCAAAGACTCCAGAAGGATATAAGACTACCTAAGTAAACAAGAAGTAAGTAACTTTCAAACTCTAGAAATGACAGAGACAACTCGCTGCCTGGACAGTCACCCAAAGTTCCTCTGTACCGTTGGGGCATTCATCTTCAGCCTACAGGCCCATAAGTATCCAGCAGACATTTCCATGAAGCAGGAAATTCCAAAGACAGTTCAGTCACTTTCTGCTGTGTCCTGCAGAACGTCTTGCAGACTCTTTAATGAATCAGGAACCCCAAAAGGCCATCTCACCTTTAGGCAAGTTCAGCAGTCCTTTTTCTGTGGGTTCCTTGTGTCCAGTTTATGCAACAGTCCAGCCAAGAGCAGTTTCTTGCCCAAATGGCTAACAAACTCCATAAGTAGCCTCTTCGATGCCCATCTTCCTCTCGAAGTAGATTGGTGCTGCCAGGAGCAGACGTGTCTCATTGTCATGAAAAACCCTAAGTTATTAAAACATTTAAAATGCCATATTCTGTAGCCTTTGAAAGATATGAAGAATGCCTATCTAACTGAAATGTTTCTATATATCTAGAAAATCTAACATGACTACAAGCTTGACTATAATTGATGATTATCCATTAACCTATATTTCCTAATTATGCATTACATTCTTAAATGAACTACACAATCACAATACCTTAATCAGTATCAGAAATACATATACATATAACAAAATTGACCTTAAAAATCTATACCAATGCAAATTATTCATATCTATATCATCTCCCCCTTTAAATGTAAAAGAACATTTATAAACAATATTTGGGAAAATGGGCGCAGTTATTTCTCTCCAAACTGCTTCCTGCTGAGTGGG
Source organism: Arvicola amphibius (assembly GCF_903992535.2). NCBI lineage: Eukaryota > Metazoa > Chordata > Mammalia > Rodentia > Cricetidae > Arvicola > Arvicola amphibius. The sequence goes on from NC_052055.2 coordinate 85,087,260, forward strand.
GGCGTTGTTATTTAGGTCTTTCATGGTATAACCTGTGTGCTAGGTTCCTCTCAGTTGGCAGTTGAGTGAAGTAATTTTTTGAAGATGTTCACAGCAACCTTTCAGGAGGGCGTGGTCTATCATACCATATTGGGATAGAAGCAATCCACAGGGTGTCATCCTCTGTGAAAACAAAAGAAGACCCTCTTTTCCAAAGCATCATGTTCTTAGATCCAAATTCTGAAATCATACCATTAAGATGTCCATTCTGGTCTAGCTTGGCAGCCCATATAATGAAATGTCTCTCTGTACTTAGCTCCTTTACAGTCAAAAATTTCAAAGAAAACACAACAAAATACATAATCCAGACTCTCTGTGAATTTTCCATTTTTACGTGGCTTATTTTTACTCTATTACTTCTTTTAATCTATAACTATCTGTACTCTGTCTCTTTAAAGACTTTAACCTTTTTTTTTAAGGCATTAACTTTATTCTCTATATATTTATTTTTTTCTCTCTCTCAAGCCTACATACAGTCATCCAACATTGTGACCCATATGGGGGTCTTCTATGTCTGAATCTGTCCTATTGTGAATCTGTAATTTTTTACTATCCAGGAGCATTTCTTAAAATGTTAACCACTTCTTAAAAACTTAAGTTGCGCCATGTAGAGGTAATACAGTACCGCCTGTTTACAGCCAAGTCTAAACCTTAACTGCGCTGTTATTATGGTAATTACTATAGACCTGCCTGAGGTCAGCACAGTTTAGCATGGCGGAGCAGAGCCAGAGCTGCTACTGCCTCAGTCATTTGGTGTCCCTGAGCTGCACATAGTTACAGGTACACAGCAGTCCACATTGGAGCTGCACTCAGCAGTTTAATTTTGATACTGAGCGTGCAGCACAGAAACTCTTTTAATCCAAGTCACAGCCGAATCTGACGCGCAGAGCACCGCGCAGTCTGAAAACACCTCTCTCTCTATGGCGGCAGGAATCCGCAAATGCTGTCCCGCTCGCCTAAGCCTGATTCCGCCATCTGCCCAGGTGCAGGCAGGGAGCAGTGAGCCATTAGCATGGTCTCAGAGAACTTTCTTTCCGATCCCAAGCGGGCAAAGTTTTTAAGTGGATTTAGTCACCACGTTGGAGCACCAATCTGTAGTGTGAAGCGGTGGGGCTGCGTCCTGCCACCCAGCTGCCGGCTAACTTTACACCCGAAATAATTACACGGAAACTGTATTCTTTTAAAACACTGCCTGGCCCATAGTTTCAGCCTCTTATTGGCTAATTCTGGGCGCCAATCTGTAGTGTGAAGCGGCGGGGCTGCGTCCTGCCACCCAGCTGCCGGCTAACTTTACACCCGAAATAATTACACGGAAACTGTATTCTTTTAAAACACTGCCTGGCCCATAGTTTCAGCCTCTTATTGGCTAATTCTCATATCTTGCTTTAACCCATATTTAGTAATCTGGGTAGCACCACGAGGTGTGGCTTACCAGGAGAGATCTTAACCTGCATCCATCTCGGAGAGGAGAAGCATGGAGACTCACTATTGTGACTGCCTGAAGCGTCTCTCTAACTCCTGCTACCCAGCATTCTGTTCTGTCTACTCCGCCTACCTAATTTTCTGTTCTCTTAAAGGGCCAAGGCAGTTTTCTTTATTAATAATGAAAGTAACACATAGACACTCCTCCATCAGGGACCTTGATGGGGATTGCATTGAATCTATAGATTGCTTTTGGTAGAATTGCCATTTTTACTATGTTGATCCTCCCAATCCACAAGCAAGGGAGATCCTTCCATTTTCTGGTATCCTCTTCAATTTCTTTCTTCAAAGACTTAAAGTTCTTGTCAAATAAATCCTTCACTTCCTTGGTAAGAGTTACTCCCAGATATCTTATGCTATTTGTGGCTATTGTGAAAGGTGATACTTCTCTGATTTCCCTCTCTGCTTCCTTATCCTTTGTGTATAGGAGGGCGACTGATTTTTTGGAGTTGATCTTGTATCCTGCCACATTACTGAAGGAGTTTATCAGCTGTAGGAGTTCTTTGGTGGAGTTTTTCGGGTCGCTTATGTACACTATCATATCATCTGCAAATAACGAAAGTTTAACTTCTTCCTTTCCAAATCGAATCCCCTTGATTCCCTTATGTTGTCTTATTGCTATTGCTAGAACTTCAAGCACTATATTGAAGAGATAAGGAGAGAGTGGACAGCCTTGTCGCGTTCCTGAATTTAGTGGGATGGCCTTGAGTTTCTCTCCATTTAATTTGATGTTAGCTCTCGGCTTGCTGTAAATAGCCTTTATTATATTTAGGAATGACCCCTGTATCCCTAATCTCTCCAAGACCTTTATCATAAAGGGGTGCTGAATTTTGTCAAATGCTTTTTCTGCATCTAATGAGATGATCATATGGTTTTTATCCTTCAGTGTATTTATATGATGGATTACATTGATAGATTTTCTTATGTTGAACCAGCCCTGCATCTCTGGGATGAAGCCTACTTGATCATAGTAGATAATTTTTCTAATGTGTTCTTGGATTCTGTTTGCCAGTATTTTATTGAGAATTTTTCCATCGATGTTCATGAGTGAGATTGGCCTGTAATTCTCTTTCTTGGTTGGGTCTTTGTGTGGTTTAGGTATCAGGGTAACTGTAGCTTCATAAAAGGAATTTGGCAGTGACTCTTGTGTTTCTATATTATGAAATACCTTAAGGAGTATAGGTATTACGTCTTCTTGGAAGTTCTGGTAGAATTCCGTATTGAAACCATCTGGTCCTGGGCTCTTTTTGGTAGGGAGGTTTCTGATAACAGTTTCTATTGTTAAAAAAAAAAAAAAAAAACTAACTACGTTCTGTTATACTCTGATGACATTAAATTTCCCAGCCATCATCAGAGAAGCTTCCTCCTGCAGCAGATGGGAACAAATGAAAGTCAATGCACATATGAATTCTCAGAGACGGAAGGAGCATAAGCGGGGCCTTTGAGGGTCTGTACCAGTAAGAAAGTATGGACACATGCTCCCATCCCTAACCCAAAAGCAATTTTCAAATGTTACTACTTGTAAATTAAATTGAGTTTCCTCCAAGGGAGTCTTTCTGAGCAAACAAACTACTTTTAATGGTAGGCTGCATGCCCAGTGTTAGATGATCAGCAGAAATGAACTCGACGGCATCTAGAGGTTTCTTGTTTCATAATGTTGTGTTAGGGGTTCTATTTGTATATATTTAATTTTAGATCATGTTTCTTTATTTTTATTACACACAAATGTGTGTGCGTGCGCGCGCGCGCGCGCGCACACACACACACACACACACACACATATATTCTTTTTGCCCTAAATGTCCTTGAGTATACATTATGGTTTGCAGTTTAGTGGGGCTTTTGTTTTGTTTTGTTTTAGGTTTGCTTTTTTCTTAAATGCTATTCCTCCATTTATGAACAAGTGGGTCTCTGCTTCTTCTGTACTCCACTGGACTCTTTTCCTTTTGTTTATTTTGTCCTAATCTGAGGTTTTAGTTTTATTTTATCTTGTTATATTTTGATTTTATTACACTTTGATTTATTATTGTCCTTCTGAACTTTGTTTTCTATTGACAGACAGAAATGAAATGGCTATTAATGAGAGAGAAGGGAAAGTGTAACTAGGATCTATTATGTGAGAAAAACACTTATTTTCAATTTAAAGAAAAAAAATCAATGATAAAAAATGGGAAGGCTAAATCTCTGCCTCACACATTCTATTGTTTGGCAAATATTAATTAATAATAGTTGATTTTCCTTAAGGAGATGGATTCAAGGAGAAGAAAGGTAGATTGATGAAATGTGAGGAGAATTTGATGTTACCAGCTTATTTGAATACAGAAAGTCCATAATGTCCAAAGCTCTGAGCTACACTGTAAAATCCTTTCTAAACCAAATATCATTGAAACCTATTAGAAACAGGAATTTTTAAAATTTATGAATAGTTAGACTTTTGTTACAAAGGAACATGGTAACCTGAGGATAAGATAGTATTTTACCTGTCTTGTAACCCATTATGCTTCATGTAACACATATATTACATCAACTGTCCAGAATAAATGTTTGAAATGATTTTTATATGCATTTTAGGAAAAAAACAATATTACATATTATTTTTATCTTTCCAGTATTTGAAAACATGAGTGAAATTTCCGGATCACTTGTTTCCATTAGACTGAGGATAATGACACCTGTCCCTAATGCAGTCTCTATTAAACCAGGGCATCAGTACACAGCTTTCTTAGCACTTCAGTTACTATACTTTAGCTTTAAAGTTCAAAACACAGCTATTTTTGCATCCAATTTCAATATTTACTTAGCAATATGATAAAATAGCATGGAAAAATTAAATTTAAAAATGAAAAAGTATCTGGAGGCACCAAAGAAATATGAAGTTCTAGAAACAACATGAAAATATCCCCACTAAAATTGGAAATAACAGCAAGCAATGAGTCTCGATAACTCCTGTACTTCTAAAAGAAAGCAAAAGGAAGCAGGAAGATGTTCTCAGGAAACTCATTTAAAAAACTAATGTTTTAAAAGCTCATCAAAATAACTATTTACATTACATATTGAACATATCTAAATAAATATGAACTCAAAACTGATGTTGTATTTGTACAGAATAGACAAATTATGGGAAATAATAAGATAAAACAATTATGTAATAAAGTTTGCTTTGATGAAAATACTTCTAGTGTTTCATGGAATTAATGCAATTATTTTTAGTAATATTTTCATCATTTTTTGAAATTGTTAACACAATGTGTTTTGATTATGTAACTACTGTGTCTACCCTCTCTACTCTCACCTCCATAGCCACCAAACCTCAAAGATTTTTCTCTTTATTAACTTATTTTTTTATTATTATAGGATCCAAATTGTATTACTCAACTGACTTTTGGGAGTGGGACTTGCCTGAAAAAGTGGTTAACCATTAAAGTAAACGGACTTTCCTTCTTTTAATAGCTATCAAGGCCCAATAGCTCTTTATACATGTGATCATTGCTGAAGTATACTATTGAAATTAAGAACCATCTACAGATTTCATAATATGGAGTCAGTATTCTATCCCACTGAATTTTCTCAAATAACATATTTTAAATTTCCTGATTATGTTACTGTTTTATTTATATTTATCCTTCAGAGCCCATACTAGTAGACATTGAAATGTTCAAAGTTTTCTAACTCTTTCTATAATATGAGGGATGCTCAATATTTACTTTTATATAGCTACTGCACATGAATCAGGTCCATGTATATTTAGTCATAGTCTATTTAAATAATGCTATAGAAAGTTGTGACATGGAACTTAAAGGTTTCATAGGCTAGAGAAGGTCAATTAACTGAAGGCTGTCATTTATTTCCAAGGGAGAATCTCAGTAAGGAGCTATAACACAAAGGAAGCGCTCATTACTATGTAACTTCACAGGTAATCAGAGTGAAAGAGGCAGTAGTTTCTGGTGTAAAGTACTGACTCTTCACAATTCCTGCAGGATGGACAGAAGGAGGCTGACTTTGAAGGTTGGTGTCTAAGTTGTGATGGTATATAGATGTGTCCATACTGACTTAGACCAGTGAATTTTAGAACATCACTTACTCGGTCCCTTTACACTCATAACTACTGAGCTTTATCTTTTACAATAATACTTATCTCATTTTCATGGGTACATTCATATATATGTGACATTATGTGCATTTGTGAGTGCAGGTGCCCATAGATTCTAGAGGACAGTGACCTGTACCTGGAGCCAGAGTTGCAGGTAGTTGTGAGCTGCCGCACCTGGATGCTTGACACAAGGCATAGGTTCTCTGAAGAACCACTATGTGTCCTTAACCACTGAGCAACTTCTGCAGTAACCTTGAGCTTTATATTTTAATGTTGTTGTATTTATAATTATTCATCAAAATAACAAGCACTAAAAATCAGTGCGCAGTCTGTCAGTATGTAGCATAGATGGTCTCATCAACCCCTACCTTTAACTGAAGAACAGCTGATAGCTTCTGAGAGTATTGAAATTTGTTTAAGGGCATTGTCCTTGGTAGGCTGACCATGTAATCAGTGGTTAGTCCCCCCCAGAGGCATATGAAGTAGGACACACAGAACTTATAGAATCATTTTTTTAAAAAAATATTAAAACTAGGAGAGGATAATTTTTGTGGAAAGGGTACGGTGGGTGAATCTGGGAGGAGTTAGGCAAATGAATACAGATGAATATGATTACAATACATTGAGTATAATTCTCAAATTTTAAAAATATATTTCTATCCATAACATGTTCATGTGTTGATTCAAAATATGAGTAAAACTAAAATCAATGAAACAATTTGCAAAATATAATAATATTAAAATAGTTTAGCATTTCAGTTTTAATTATATAATTTTAATTATATTTCACGTTGGTACATTTTAAATATTTTTATTATATTTACTAGATGTAGCTCTGAGTTTCATTATTGCATTTTCATAAATTGTTTACATTATAGTTGTCCTTCATTATCCCGTCCCATTCCTCTCCACTCCTATTCATCTTCATTTTCTTCTAATTAATCCATTTCTGCTCTTGTTTCTTTTCTTTTTCTCTATTGTTTGTATGTTTGTTTCTTCCTGAAGACTGTTTACCTAGGCATATACATCAAAATGTTTCTCCTTTCCCAGTCAACCATTAACTGTATATATCTCACAGAAGGGTAAGGACCAATGAGTTTCGTTTTTTCTGTGCCAAAGTATTAACAGGTTTAATCTTCTGGAACTCAGCCATTCCACACTATTTCCCTCGTCACCACTTCTTCTATTTCAGAATCCTTTGTTTGTCTCTACTTACACATATGTTCTTTGAATAGTGTTTGAACCTTATAAAATTTTCTTCACCTATTTGGCATGATCACTGATCTCCTTGTTCACCTTGTATTTGGGCAGTCATGTACGTAAGATTTTATGGTTGTAAATTCGGTTGTTACTGAAGATACGCTTTTGTGGCAAACTACTTGATCTTCTGTATCTTATCGTTGTTCTTCTCCCTCTTCTCCAATGTTCCAGAATCCTTAGGTGCAAGGGTGTTTTATAAATGTATCGATTGGTGCCAGGATCCATAATTCTGCTAGACATTTTGATTGATTGTGTTTTTCTGTAATGGTCTCTAACTGTTAGATTTTCTCACAGAAATAGATATAAAAAGTAAACAAATTTTAATATGACTTTTTTTCACCATATATACCTTGGAAGATTAGTGCAGATAAATTTTTCATCCTTTCTTGTAATTTATAAAATGAAATTGTCTTGATGACAGGTGAGTGACACAAGCTGATAGAGAATAGGATATGAACACTTCTCACAGCAGATGGAGAGCACAAACAACGTGAAACCCACAGGTTTGCATTCTTTATCAGGACTCACATTGTCATAGATGCAGTCCAGCATGAAAAGCAATGTGTCATTTTAAAAACCGATTATAAAGGCAGTGATTATTAGTAATTTATAAACATATGATGAAATTGTTCATGAGTTGCAAATTTTGCTTTTAAATACAGGAACATCCTTGATACTTGAATCTGAATTACCTATTTCCAAATATTTCAAAGCATTTCTAATAATTACATTATATTTTATTCAGGTATCACGATTTTCAAAATAAATCCCATGCTCACGACCCAATTTTCATAAGATATCTAGACCACAGACTATCAACTTGGGTGACATCTTTTTCCTGAAGGAACATTCATTGTAGATTAAGTGCATTTTTAAAATTAATACAACTAAGCAAGTTGTTTAATGTACTAGGTAGTAAGTAAATGGCAGAAGTGACTTACAAAAGTCCATAACGTACAGGACAACAGTTCTAGATGCAACCAACATCCAAATTGCCAAGGTGGAAAAACTGGCAACAGTTAATATATTGAAATACTTGTCTTAATAGATATTAATAATGTATGAACATATATAATATTTATAGTTTGACTTATCAATATCTAACCAATTAAGTTGAATTTGTTTGCAAGTAGATGGAATTAATGAAATATGTGATCACAAGCAAATGTTCTGAAATTTAAAATGTAGTACTCAGCTCTAATATAAGACTATCATCTACAAATGATGGTCAAAGCATATTTTAATAATCTATGAACTAAGACTGAGTTCTTTTTAAAATTTTCTATGGCTGGAAGAGATGGAACTTGCTCATTTTTGAGAGGATAGAATTTGGTTTTTATAAGCCTTGTCAGGTGGCTTAAAAACGCTTGTAACTGTACTCCAGTAAATTTGGCATCTTCTTCTGTTTCTCCACAGGCAGCAACACACACTGAAACAAACACATACCACACATGTAACTACACACCTAAATCAAAATAAATATTTCATACGTGACCTGCAGAAGTCTCATGGAGCATCAAGGAGAAAGTGGAAAGAGACTGTAAATGCAGTTGATTGTAAGGAAGACTGATAATAGATTGAGCCCTGAATATATGACAGTGAAGCCGTATCTATGAAATCCCAGGATTAGAGCTGCCAAAAGAAGACCTGAAAATTGACACCACTAGTCAGCATACCAATTGGAAGGGTTAAATCTCCCAAGAACTTAACTCTATTTGAACACCACAAGCAATAAAAGTCTTCTGACATAGGGATAATTAGTCTTCTCTGAAGATGAGTCCATGATACATCATCAAATCCCAAAGAGAAACCCGAAATATATCCATAATTGAGCTATGCAAATGGTACTCAGTAGGGTGATGTGTGTGTATGTTAATGTAGTGTGTATATACAACTATAAAAATTAAAGAATAAGAAGAGGTCATGAATATGACAGGGTATTAGAAGGAAATGGTTAGCTGGAGAAATAGGAAGAATAATGTAAATATAGTGTTAATATATGATACAACAATGAATACAGTTTTTAAAAACAGTGAACTTTACTACTTCTTATAATACATAATACTTGCACATTATGAAATATTTTATGCAAATCATCATAATAATCCATTTATAATACAGAGCCAGAGTAATATAATTTTGAATTTATTAACTATCCTTCACATGGAAAGTGCTATATATGCTATGATTGCAGAAACACTACTATGAACATAACTAGAAAAAAACTGTTTCCTCAGATGTTCAATTTTAGTGACTATTTCCTGGTATTTTAATTAATCATACTTACCAGATAAAACGTCTAGAATGACTGTTTAAGAGTCCAAAAACTCTGATAAACTGCTTTCTTCTTGAGAAAATAAATCACATCCTAACAAGTAGACAAAGCATAGAGAGTAGGACTGCTTGATTTTGGAAGATACAGGTAAAAGTAAGAGTCCAGATGATATTATATAAGTTCAGGTGGTGGGAAGGATGGGAAAGAACCTGTATGGAATTGGGAGGGAGTAAAATATATAAGTAAATATAGTTATTCACATGTTAATAAAACATTTTATATTTCATGATTTTCATTTTTAAATGATTTATTATGTTTTACATTTGGTTATAAATGTTCAATTAGAAATTAGGCATGTAAATTCTGTCATTTGAATCTTACTGAGATTTCGTTATAGTAGAATATATAATTAAGTTATAAGAAATTTTCATATAGTATTAAATAGTATAATTTTTAGTTTTAAAATGTAATATAAAATACGATAGAAATACCTCAAGACTAGAAATGAAGTCTTCTCACAAATATAAAAATTTTGAGTGAAAAAATTAAAATTATACTTTAGAAAAGAAGGAAAATTTTGTAAAATAGACTAAGATGTCCCACACACCCAAACATATAGTCACTCATTTTCCCACAAATATTTATGTTTGCATACATATATGAAACATTTAAGTCTTCCATATTTAAAGGTTTGTAGTTAAGAGTAGATGATTTATATGGTTATTTAGCATAGGAATGTGGTTTGAATAAAAATGGTTCCTACTGGCTCATAGGCTCATAGATTTGAAAGCTTGGTCACCAGGGAGAAGCACTATTAGGATTGCATATTTGAACTCTTAGACCCTACAGCACCATGTATGCCTGAATATTGTCATGCTTCCTGTCTGGTTAATAATGGGCTAAATCCCAAAAACTCAAGTAAGTCCCAATTAAATGCTTTCCTTTATAAGAATTGCCATGGTGATAGTGTCTCTTCAAAGCAATAGAACATTTGTCTAAAATAAGGAGATTGTTGAAACTGGAAAGATTTTTATGTCTTCCAAAAATAATTAGTAGAATAAAAGAATCATTTAATTTCAGTTTCAGTTTTATAGATTCTATTTTTGTTTAAAATAGCCTGTCTTGTTAATTCTCTATTCTTCTTTTTTGTTTTGTTTTGGGCTGGTTTAGTTTTTTATTTTGTTTTTTGAGACATGGTTTCTCTGTGGTTTTTGAGCCAGTCCTGGAACTAGCTCTTATAGACCAGGCTAGCCTTGAACTCACAGAGATCCACTTGCCTCCGCCTCCTGAGTGATGGGATTAAAGGCATATGTCACCACTACCCAGCATTAATACTCTATTCTTTTATCAGAGTTCAAGCCACCACTCTTTAATATGATTGAAAGTTTTAACCATATTTCTTCCATAAAGTTTATGAAAATCTGTATATCATTGCTGCTACCATTATGTTATGATGAGAATTAAAAGCAAATATGAAGAAATTAAAATGTACTTCATTTTCTGAAATTTCTGTCCATGTCTATATAATTATTCATAAATGTCTAAATCAACCTTTAATATCATTTTAGCAAATATTACAAGTTTTTATAACATTTAGTACAATTTCAATAGAAAAATTTATATTCCTCTTTTTTGCATTATAAACTTCTGCTGTTTTATTGTATTCAAATTGGGTAAGTAATTTTGAAGTGTGATAGAGTGTCTGGTCATGAAAGAATGCTGAAGAGGCTTTTGCAAGATCCATACAACTGACAATGACCTAAAAACTACCTTGAAATACGTTTCAAAAGATGCAATATTGATGGCCTAATTCTTAGATTATGAGATTGAGCAATTGGTAAAGAATTTGTCATAGTTTAGTAAGGATAAGGTACTTTTAAATTATAAACCATTTTTATAGGTATCTTTATTTCTCGGACTATATTTATGACCTTAGCAGCTTATTTTGATAATTACTTCTACACTCATACATTTACTTATTGATATATGTATATGTTGTTTGTGAGATATTGACAATGTATATTAATATAACAGTGATTTCATTATTGCTGAGGTCATGTGGGTAATTACTGATTAGTTACTCTGCTGTTCCGAAAAATAGATCACACTCACAGGAAACAAAGACATGATAATTAAGCAAATTTGTTCAGTCATGAATTTCATGAATATTTTTGATGCTTTCAGTTGTGGAAAGATGTATGTTACCTATATTTCAGCTGTCACTTTGGTTCTCAACCCTACTGTCTAGCTTCTAAGGAAGATGAGAAGAAATGAGAGTGAGTGAAGCCCAGTCCACATTAAGGATGACAATACACACTGTCTCCATTTAAGTAGGAACAAAGTGTTTCAATGGAATAAGTAGCAAACCCTAGGAACTGCTTTTTAAGAGAGTAACTTAACATTTGTCATCATCTTTGCTATTATAAATGATACGTTCTTTGAGTCTTAGAGATGTAATTGGAACAAGGCTAATTCTCATAAGAGATCAGAGGGGTGTTTCTGGAATCATAAACCTAATGTGGAACGATATTGTCTCTTGTAATTGAGTGCGCTAATGAGAGCAGACAGAAAAAAGGAATAAAGAGATCTGAAATAGTGTGCCTTATTGGTTGGCTCTTGTGGATCATCTGTGTTGTAACTGGATAGAACTGTATGTTGCTTCCAACTTTGGAATCTTGAATAGTGCAGAACCTATTACTGCTAATTTATTAAATTGATTAAATTCCTAACTCTGTTCTAAATACTACTCCTTATACCCAGAGATAATTATAGTCTTCACCACTCATCAAGATAACTGCTCTCTAAGAGAGACAGAGGCCATTACAGAAAACCACAACCAAACAACAACAACAAAAAAAAAAACAAAACAGAATTTTGGAACTGAGTTCCAGTAGATTAATCTGCAAAAATACTTCTGCACCTACGTAAGGCTCAGGGAACATTGTGGAAGAGGAGGCAGAAAGATTGTAAGGCCCAAAAGATGAAGGATTTATTTTTGAGATTATATTTCCTAGTAATAGCAAAAGCTATACACATAAACTTTCATCGACATGACTGCCTAAACTGGACCTGAAGAAGGATAACAACAAGAGACATGTTAAAGGGGAGAGGAAAAGCCCATGAGCAACTCAATGAAAAAAAAACAGACAACTAATCAATACTGGGAGTTGGAGAACTAGCTTTCAATACTTAGTACACCAACTGCTTATACAATACCAAGTTGACAGCCTTAAAAAATGTACACAAAAGAAACTATACAGATTTAACACATTATATGTATCTACATGCATATACATGTAAACATACTTAATATAAAAGAGATAATGCCCTTGAAAGAGATCAAGGAAGAATATGGTTTATGATGGTTATTTTTAATTTATCAACTTGATTGCATCCATAGTTAACTAAAATTCAAATGTCTGTGAAGGATTTTTTTTCTTAAATCATTTGTACTAAGAAGACTCACAAATCCTGAGATGGGAAAAGACACCTCTAATCTGGAGCACACCACTTGTTGGCAGCCTCTATAAAGGACATGCATGGAAGACAGATGACTTCTTACTTTTTGCTTGCTTATTCTTGTTCTCTCTGGCAAGTCCATTCATTCGCTTGCATTAGAGTGTACTTATTCAGGATTCTGGTGTACACTGAAGCCTAAGTGAGACAGCCATGCTCATGGACTTAACAACTACTTGAGTCTTGGAACTTCCATTGATAGATAGCCATGGTTGGAGTAACTGAGCCACTGTCTTTAAGCTGTTAGTATATACATGTGTATGTTCTGTTCATCTGAAGAACTCTAATACAGGAGTGTTTTCCAGTGGGGTTTGTGGGAAGAGAAGAATAATGTTATTATTCTAAAAGCTGAAAAGGAATGAAAAGAAGTATTCCAACGCAGACATCTAGACTTTCCCCATGCTTCAAAGCTCATGGGAATCAGAAGCTACTTGTGTATTTAACTGAATTTACCAAAGGATTTACATGGATAAAGGTAGAAGAATATATATGCATGTATATTTTTGATAAGTGAATTACTCATTTTAGAATAGAAATTGAGGTGATGTCCTATGCATGGAGAACAGAAGGACACTATTGTGGCTATGTCTCTCAGTTGCCTGTATTCGATCGTATAGGAGGTGACCACATGAAAGTTCTCAATAGCTGTCTAAGGAATTTTGAAGACCCTTTTAATAGTTCATCATTCTGACAGGAACCATTGGCTGCAAATGGGTTCAAGGAAAATAGAATAAAATAAGCCCAAACATTATTACTACATAGCAATAGAGTAAAGGCTTTCTTCTTTTTCCCCCTCTTCATTCTCAACCATGGAGGTGACAAAAGGAGCACATTCCAGGGCAAGCATAAAAAGGCAAGGATTGAGTCAGCTGCAGGACACAAGAGTGTTTTATTTTTTGCCATAAGTAAAATACACGCAAAGTTGTGTGAATGGTTTATCACACTGTGTACAGTCTCTGCAAAGTTATTTATCTTATTAAAGTTAAAAGACCTAATTATAGAAAAAAACAATCATATAGTAAGACTCCCCATTGAATTGAAAGTGTTCAGTTAATGAATTGTGGAATCTATGGTTAAAAGAAGAGGGGTGTTTGAATGAGACATACTTGCAATTTTTCAATTTATTAGTATTTTGTTTGATGGTGACTTTAAATGTTCCCTCTAATCTCATAATTGTAGGTGTTTTGTTAATGAACACCCACTTCAGTAATTACACATTCTAGATTTTTACAATGCTTATATTTGTTCTTTATTTTATATTTACTGAGATAAATTTAAATTTTTACTTATCATGTTTCTATAAAATGATTAGGTTCATATAAAATTGAAGGGTTCAATAGCTTCTAAAATCTTAATAGAATGTTCTCTTTGGGAAATGTGGCATTTAATTGGTTATTTGAAATTAAGAAATGTGCTTTTCTTGAAACAGTGCATGGTCAATCCCTTGGATTCTAATGTCTTTAAATAATAACATGACTCTAAGTGAAACCAACTATAAAATTTGAAGTGGCTCTGTGTAGAAAAACTTTCTATGATATTAGCAAATCTTCAGTATTTGTTTATCTTTTATTTTAAATTGAAATTATGTTCCATTATAATGAACAATTTTTGAAAATCATTTGGTCATGATTCTATTTTTAACAATATCAATATTTTTCATATACATGTTCATACTTTAAAAGACAGACACAGTGTCATAGTATAGTAAATAGAATGACACGGGCAGGTGTAGTTTGGTAAATAAAAAGCTGAAGAAATAACTTAAGTTTAACATTGTTGGCTTTGAAGAAGAAACACTGAATCAAAAATTTAAAAAGCTTGGCTACGAACTCAGTCACCATGAGCAAGATCATATTAGAAAGGACTACGATAGCTACTATGAATGCAGCTTACAGGAATGCCACCCAATGTGCTTGCTTTGCTTTTTGTATGGGCCCTGTCATGGAGCCAGAGTTTCAAAATGAGAGAGGAGCCAGTCAACATGTGCATTCTGGCATGAAGAGTCTATTTCTTGTAACCTTTATAGGAGCTTCTTCATCTTCTCTAATAGACATCAAAAAAAGAGGCCCATTGTCATCTCAGTAATCAGGCTTCCTATTTTAGTCTTGCAAATTAAGTACAGTTGTTTCTTTGGTTGGAGCTGAGACCTGAAACCAAAATCTCCAGAATGCTAGACGGGTGATTTGCCACCATAGCACCTCTTGGTCCATGTCTTTTTTTTTCCCTAATAAATAGCTTTACAAACAGATAATAGTCATTATCATATCCTTTGGCTTAATCTTTATTTTTGGAGTATGATGGCTGTTCTTGTTTGTCAAGCAGACTATGTCTGGATTAATTAAAACCCAAGTGCCATGGTATTTATTTAAATAAAACCCAAGTGGGGGATATTTGTTGATTGAACTATATGAAGAGGGAAGATACATCCTGAATCTGGATCTTCTGAGACAGGAATATCCACCTTTAATCTGGGCCACATCTTCTGGTGGCACATTGCATAATGAAGATGGAAGTAGGAAGCCCTTTTACTTTGTCTGCTTGCCTTAGCTTTTGCTGCCAAGTTTATTCATGCACTGGCATTAGAGGATAATTCCAGCATGTACTGAAGACACGTTAAGAAATCCAGCTTTGTGGACTGAACAACTACAGGATTCTTGGACCTCCATAGGGAGTCAACCATTGTTGGAATAGTAGGGCCATACTCTCTAAATCACTCTAATGTATTCCATATTAACGTGTGTGTGCGTGTGTGTGTATTTTCTACATCAGCTCTGCTTCTGTTAAGAAACCTGAGTAATACACTAATACAGTGAGTAATTAGTTGCCATGAATTAAATCTATCATGATAAAATTCTTGGACTATAGTCTGATCACATGTGTAATATCCATGAAAAGGTATGCTTAGGGAATTCTTGTTATACTCTTTATGTTTTCAATTAAATCAAGTGTTATTATTATTAATATTTCAAAATATAGTTACTATTAGAAGTATAAGTATTGTTATTCCATTTATATTTTTATGAATAAATTATATATTATTATATATAGTATATATTATAATATATATTTTTGTTATGGTGTTTTGCTACACTTTATACAACTCATAAATAAAAATTGGAAAATGCTTTCCTACTTAAGATATTTGTGAAGTAATATATATTTTACTTAAATATGATAACATTCTCCATTTTACATGACAAAGTGAGATTCATATAATTTTTAAAGATTAATATAATAAGGTACAAGATCTCCCTAAAATCCCATCATATTTGGTACTTTAATATACTACAAAATGTTTTCTCATTGCTTAAAATTTATATTTAATTGGCCATTCTTTGTATTATCTGCTAAAGCTAAAGCCTCACAGAAAAAGGCCTTTTAAAATCATCATTATGCATTAGGAGTTAAACCAGCTTCTTCTCTTTCCTTTCATTTTCATTAGACTTCATCCAATGCTGCTATGAACATAGATGAGCATATGCTTTTGTTGTATGATTGGGCATCTCTTGGGTAGATTCCCAATAGTGGAATTGCTGGGTCCTGGGGTAGGTTGATCCCGAATTTCCTGAGAAACCGCCACACTGCTTTCCAAAGTGGTTGCACAAGTGTGCATTCCCACCAGCAATGGATGAGTGTACCCCTTACCCCACAACCTCTCCAGCAAAGGTTATTATTGGTGTTTTGGATTTTAGCCAATCTGACAGGTGTAAGATGATATCTCAAAGTTGTTTTGATTTGCATTTCCCTGATAGCTAGGGAGGTTGAGCATGACCTTAAGTGTCTTTTGGCCATTCGAACTTCTTCTGTTGAGAATTCTCTGTTCAGTTCAGCGCCCCATTTTTTAATTGGGTTAATTGGCATTTTACCGTCTAGTCTCTTGAGTTCCTTATATATTTTAGAGATCAGACCTTTGTCAGTTGCAGGGTTGGTGAAGATCTTTTCCCAGTCAGTAGGCTGCCTTTGTGTCTTAGTGACAATGTCCTTTGCTTTACAGAAGCTGCTCAACTTCAGGAGGTCCCATTTATTCAATGTTGCCCTTAATGTCTGTGCAGTTGGGGTTATGCGCAGGAAATGGTTCCCTGTGCCCATTTGTTGTAGAGTACTTCCCACTTTCTCCTCTATCAAGCTCAATGTGTTCAGATTAATATTGAGGTCTTTAATCCATTTGGACTTGAGTTTTGTGCATGGTGATAGATATGGATCTACTTTCATTCTTCTACAGGTTGACATCCAGTTATGCCAGCACCATTTGTTGAAGATGCCCTCTTTCCATTGTGTACTTTTGGCTCCTTTATCAAAAATCAGGTGTTCGATATATCTTAATTTAAGGAGCTACCTGAGGGTTGTCAAGAGACTTGACCCTAGAAGGGTTCCCAGGTTTCCAGGGAGACGCCCCCAGTTAGTTCCTTGGGCAGCTGAGGAGAGGGAGCCTGAAAAGGCCAGTTCCTATAGCCATACTGATGAATTTCTTGCATATCACCATAGAACCTCCACCTGACGATAGATGAAGAAAATGACAGAGCCCCACATTGGAGCACCGGACTGAGCTCCCAAGGTCCTGATGAGGAGCAGAAGGAGAGAGAACATGAGAAAGAAAGTCAGGACTGTGAGGGAACCTCCAGCTGGCGACAGATGGGGAAGGTGACTGAGCCCCACATTGGAGAACTGGACTGAGCTCCCAAGGTCCTGATGAGGAGCAGAAGGAGCGAGAACATGAGGGAGAAAGTCAGGAACGTGAGGGGTGCGTTCACTCATGGAGACGGTGGGACAGAACTAAAGGGAGATCACCAACTCCAGTTGGAATGGGACTGATGGATCATGCGACCAAACCCGTCTCTCTGAATGCGGCCAACAGCGGGGGCTGACTGAGAAGCAAGGGACAATGGCGCTGGGCTCTGATTCTTCTGCATGGACGGGCTCTGTGGGAGCCTTCTCAGCTTGGTCGATCACCTTCCTGGACCTGGGGGGAGTTGGGAGGACCTTGGACTTAGCATAGAGTGGGGAACCCTGATGGCTCCTTGGCCTTGAGAGGGAGGGAGGGGAGGTATGGGTGGAGGGAAGGGGAGGGAAGGGGGAGAAGGAGGGGAGGGAAGGGGGAGGAGGAGCGGAGGGAGGGGGGAGGAGGAGGGAAGGAGATGGAAATTTTTAAATATAAAAAAAAATAAACCATGAGAAAGAAAGAAAAAAAAAAAAGAGTAGACATCCAAATATAATTCCATATGTTCCACGTTTATCCCTGTCAGCAACATTTACATTGAACCCCTTAAGCTTAAGACATAAAAATTAAAAATAAATGTTTATTAAATTAATAATAATAAATAAAAATTTGAAGATCTTGGTAACTTAATATGGATTTTCATATTTCATCTTCTGTTTTTTCTTTTAGCACTCAATTTTATAAACCTAGTCTTATTCAATTCTCTTCTATCAGCATATAAAAGTTTATGAAGTTAAGAAGTCAAATACATGAAAAAAATATATTTGGTACAATTAGTATCTTAATATAATCTCAGTTCCTCCTCCTATTTTACTAACAGTTAGTACGATTTTTAAATTGAAACCTTTTTTGAGATCCCCATTAGAAATGAGTTCACATAAGTTCACAACTCTCTTAAAATTAGTTGTAGAATCTATTTAATCATGTTTTCCTTGTACTTGTTCAGTTTAATATTTGTTTTAGCTGAATTCACTTCCCATTAACACCCCTTCTTTCAAATAAATGCATTATAGCTACTGGCTCAAATTAGGACAAACTTAGCTTGTTGTTGTTTGCTTCTTTTGTTTATATAAGTTGAAATTGTCTGTTGATTTGTTTGAAACTTAAAGGATGCAAGTGAAAGTTCACATAAATAATCAGAATATTCTGAAGCCTCATTCTCCTGGCTATTTTCACAAAGCAGACTGTTTTTTTGTTGAAGCCAAGAAGCTATGGAGGCTGTTTTTTCTGCCCCCAGCAAAATCTACAGAAGGTTCATAGCCCTGAGCATGCTACTTTTTAACCCAGAGATTAAAGAATAAAAAGGCCCATCCACTTCACTGCTACAAGAAATTCAATTTAAATTAACTTTCAGGACTCATGTTGGAAAGCAAGTAAAATCATTAACTCTAGAGATGAAATAAGATAAATTCCTATAACATAGGATTTGTAAGACAGCTATGAATAACACCAGCGAAGCAAGAACAAAACAAACTTATGAAATGTTTCAGAGCGTTTTCTATTTTATATATTAGATAAAATGTTTTCAGTCTAGGCGTCACAAAATGTTAGAAAAATGAATTCAATTTGTGGATATGAAAGCATGAAAGTTAGATAAGTGGACATTATGCATAAATAGGAACAAGACAGGATTTATAACCATTGGGAAAATCTTGGAAAGATCAATAATAAACCATCAAATTTAGTTGTTAATACAATGTAAGTTAATAAAAATAAGGAATAAAACTGATAGTTTAATATAACTTTTTATTTTCATTCAGTTATGAGAAAATTATATATTTTTAATATTTATTCTGAATAAAAATGTTCTTAGGTATATTAATAAGCCAATTATTTTGTAAAAGAAATAGGGAGGGGGAGGAGGAGGGAAGGAGATGGAAATTTTTAAATATAAAAAAAAATAAACCATGAGAAAGAAAAAAAAAGAAAAAAAAAAGAAAAAAAAGATTTTCCATGTGTCTAAAGGTAAGCAAAATGTTGATTTTGACTTTTTCACTATTAACCACTTCTCTGCAGATGTCTCTATGCAATTTGAATCAAACCATGAGATTTGAAAAAAATCTGTTTAATTAAATGTATTTTTGGAAAAAAAAAGAAATAAAAAAAACATTTGATTTAGTAGGTATTTCTGCTTTTAATCAAAAATAATTATTGAGACAACATTTATTTTACAAAAAGTACCAACAGGAGTGTCCCTGCAGAAACAACCCTGAGTACTAACTCAGGCTGTGTAGAGCCGTTGCTACCTCAGAGCTGACACATGCACAACTGAAGGAAGGAAGGTTCACAGGACTCACAGAGCTCGCAACCTGTCAATGATTCTGGAAACTCAAAAAGTTACAAGCCTCATGAGTTCCCTCCCTAAGATTATCTAAACAATGGATAGTTGCTGTCTTAGTTGGTTGTCTGTTGCTGTGCTAAACATCATAGTCAAAAACAACCTGTGGAGGGAAAGGTTTCTTTGTCTTATACAGAATCACAGTTAGAGTCAGTCACTGAGGGAAGTCAGAGCAAAAACTGACACAGGGAATAAGACAATACTATGCAAGCAAACATCTTACAATCTAAATCTCTAAGACTTTCTTAGTGTGCTTTCACACTCAATAAAAAGACATCTACCCAAAGCAGGCTCTGCCTACACAGAGATATGCCTTGTCCATCAATAATAAAATAAAAATAATGTGCCACAAATCCACCTATAAGTCAATCTGACAGAGGAGTTTTCTCAATTGAAGTTCCTTCTGCGCAAATGATACTGCCTTATGTCATGTTGACAACAACCAAACAAACAGAGATAACCTCTCTTCAACTTGACACAGAAGTACATCACTATGAAACCATAACAATAGCTTTAATTTTCATTCCTAATATGTGTGTATATTCATATATATGTATATTCATATATATGCATATGAAAGTGCATATTGCGTGCAATAAGAAGTAGTGAAAAAAAGGATATGAATTTGAAGGAGAGTGGGAAGAGTTTAAAGGGAAAGAAGAGAAAATGTAGTTGAATTATAATCTCAAAATTAAAAGAACAAAAAAGCAAACATGCACTTCTCATAGAATTGAAAGCTGTGAAATTCTGAGACAACATGGTAGCCGTTGTTTCTGAGAAAGGACTATTTTAATGAATAGCATGGTATTGCTCTCTTGTTACATTGTCTTTTGGCTGAGAGCCAGCTTTAGTGTCTCATTTATTATCTAAGGACTGTGGTTCAGTCACAAGGGATCTTACTTACATTATAATCTAAAACTAATTTCTCACATAGCACCTCTTCTTACACCTTAACACTGGAATAGATCCATCTTAAAAAAAAAAAAAACAGTCACTTAAGTTATGGAATAAAGCTGAAGCTTTGCCAACTTAGTTTTAAAAAATAGAAAAACTGAATAAACATGAAATGAATGAAAATGTTCTCCAAAAAATAATTGAGTCACATATTTCACATTAAGATTTTAGCATGGAAAATCATGTAGATATTTTAAGCAATAAAACAAAATATATAAGATCATGGGTTTGCCTTTACTAGTAAATAAAATAAAATTTCTACAATGATATTTTATCACAGAACACTGCTTATTGTGTAATATAATAACATCAAAATATATTAATATTGCTCTTTTGATGACCAATTTCTTGAGTTTTTTGTATATATTAGAGATCAGACCTCTGTCTAATGTGGGGTTACTGGAGATCTTTTTCCATGGTGTAGGCTGTCATTTTGTATTGTTGACCATGTCCTTTGCTTTACAGAAACTTTTCAGTTTTAGGAAGTCCCATTTTTTAAATTGTTTCCTTCAGTGTCTGTTCCACTGGGGTTATATTTAGAAAGTGGTCTCCTGTGTCAATGCATTCAAGTGTACTTCTCACTTTCTCTTCTGTAAGGTTCAGTGTGGCTGGTTTTATGTTGAGGTCTTTGATTCATTTGGATCTGAGTTTTGTGCATAGTGAAAGATATGGATCTATTTTCACTCTTTTACATGTTGTTATCTAGTACAGACCTAAACAGAGAACTCTCAATTGAGGAATCTAAAATGGCTGAAAGATACTTAAGGAAATGTTCAACATCCTTAGTCATCAGAGAAATGTAAATCAAAACAACTCTGAGATTCCATCCTATACCTGTAAGAATGGCCAAGATCAAAAACACTGATGACAACTTATGCTGGAGAGGTTGTGAGGTAAAGAGAACACTCTCCCATTGCTAGTGCGAGTGCTAATTGGTACAGTCCCTTTGGATATCAGTATGGCAATTTCCTCCATACCCAGCAATACCACTTTTGGGTATATATCCAAAGGATTTTCAATCAGGCCACAAGGATATTTGCTCAGCTATGTTCATAACAACATTGTTTGTCATAGCCAGAACCTGCAAACAACCTAAATGCCCCTCGACCAAAGAATAGATAAGGAAAATGTGGTACATTTACCCAATGGAGTACTACATAGCAGAAAAAAATAACAACATCTTGAAATTTGCAGGCAAATGGATGGAGCTAGAAAACATCATATTGAGAAGGTAGCCCAGACGCAGAAAAACAATTATCACATGTACTCACTCATAAGTGGTTTTAAAAGATAAAGCAAAGAAAACCGGCCCACAAATCACAATCCAAGAGAACCTAAATAACAATGAGGATCCTAAAAGAGGCATACATAGATCTAATCTACATGGGAAGTAGAAAAAGAAAAGATCTCCTGAATAAATTGGAAGCATTGGGAATCTTGGGAGAGGGTTGAGAGGAAAGAGAGAGGCAGGGAGAGGAGCAGAGAAAAATGTAGAGCTCAATAAATATCAACCAAAAATCTAAAAATTATATACCAATATTACATATATATGAAAAGAATAAATGTAACAAAATATATTATAGTACATTAGCATGGTAATAAGCATAATGAAGAAGTATTTTCTGTGTCAGAAAAGAAGAAATCATATAGAATGTAGCTGTACTATTTACCAAAATAAATGGAATATTTTGAAATTCATTGACTAAGATACATATACAAAATTCTCCAAAATTGTTATTACTAAAATGCTGACAATTAAGACTGGCTTTTGCTGACCTCATTAATTGATCTTCTGAAACATATAGTGCTTCTAAATATAAATGGTGACACTACAGCAGGGTTCTGGAGACAGTCCACGGTGTGTACATCCAAGCTTGCTGAACTGAGTTTGAGCCCTGTAATCTACTTGATGGAGGAATGTTTAAATGTCCTCAGTTCTCCATATATGCCCAATAGCACTTGGAAACACACACACACACACACACACACACACACACACACACACACACACACACACACAAATATGATCAAAATGCATTACAAAAAATCTGAAATGATAGGAAAAAGAAAACAATATACAAGGGCAACTCGTTATCTTGAAAAGTGGAAAAATAAACCAAGAGTTTTATTATCATGTAATATATAAAAAACTATATCTCATCATAATCTGAAAGCTGAAATGCAAATTGATTAAAATTAAGTATAATTATTTACTGATGAT
Source organism: Arvicola amphibius (assembly GCF_903992535.2). Taxonomy (NCBI): domain Eukaryota; kingdom Metazoa; phylum Chordata; class Mammalia; order Rodentia; family Cricetidae; genus Arvicola; species Arvicola amphibius. The sequence goes on from NC_052055.2 coordinate 85,110,152, forward strand.
TTTTTCAACTTCTTCACTGTCACATTAATGAATGAAAGATTTCAAGATGCAATAATGGGAATATTATAAATCCATTGGATAGATAGTGTATAAAACCTTTACAGGGAGAAGTGAATGAAACTTCTAAGGAAGTTGAAATGAATCCCATCAGTGGCACGGCTAGTCTCTTGCTTACCAGCGATACCAGGAATTCAGACAAGAGTGATAATTTCTCTATCAAATTAACTGTACAGACATAGGTTTCTTGAACCTGTACATCACATTTTTGTAAGAATTTTTTATTTCAACTAGGTACCTTGGTTACAATATAGACAAGATACACAAAGCCATTCTCTTAAGATTTATGAAAAAACTAATTTGACATAATACTAGCTAGAACAAAAGACTAATATAAAAAATATGTACATTTTTTAATTGAATTTCTAGGTACTAAATTTTTGCCTTCAAATATCAGATGTAAATATTCTTCATCTTCAATATCAATATTAATCTGATCTCTAATTTCCCTTAATATTTACATTTTCACAGGTCTTAATTTTATACAAAGAACTACAGTCAAATAAAGAATACTGAGAGAGTCAGAAATAGTCATCCCAAAGGAAGAGTACACCAATTGGTTACACAATACCAAATGTTCAGCTCACAGAACATATCTACATGTAGCATTAGTCTTACTGAGCAGGAATTTAGGAATATATATGCCTAAACATGCATTATGAAACAACAATGAAAAAGCATGTTATGAATTTGAAAGAGTGCTAAGCAGAGTATGAGGAAGGCTTTGAAGGTAGGAATTGAGGGAAGAAAGAATAGAATTATGTGATAATCTCTAAAATAAAAAATAAAATAATGTCTTCATATATGGAATGGAAAATTAGATATCCACACAAAGGAAAATATAAATAATAAAACCATAATTCTGAAGAATCCAAAAAGAAAATTATTGTGAGTAGGATTATGGTTATACATGAAGATATACCAAAAATTATTTATTATTGGGCAAGCTTTGTAGATTAAGCATATAACAGTTTAGATAACAGACAAGTAAACATATGAAAGTGTATATTTAATAAACATTAAAAATAAATGTATAAATGAGAGAATACATTAAGAAGAGATAGGAACATTGGTAAAGTCAAAATTCAAATAGATTATATACCTGAAAAAACCAAAATGTATTGGTATATATAAAATGTCTTGACATTCTAACACAAAAACATAAATTTTTTAATATTTTCATAATACTAATTTAAAATTGCATTTCTGATGAAATTCACTTTTTTAGGAAGCTGATAGGTCTTTAAATTCATATTTGAAAGTAAGCAAAAAAATCCTAGAGGAAATTATATGATAGAGTTAATATTAATGTAGGTTATAAAACTACAAAATGATACAAACATAATGTGGATTTATGAATATATTAAAAAGCAGAAAATGGAAAAAATATGGAAACAAAACCAAAACAATTTGATGGACTCATCATCTAAAACCCATAGAAATTTGAAATATTTAGTAATGTTGAACAACTAACCAGATATGTAAAAGTGATTCCGTTTTTTTCATTTGAAAATTCATATCTTCAAGAAGAAACAATAATCTAAGAAGAATTCAATTAAATTTAATTCAATTAAGTTTAGGAGTTGAATTCATAATACTTGTATGATCTGAATATAAAAAAAAAAATGTTAGGCCGGGCGGTGGTGGCGCACGCTTTTAATCCCAACACTCAGGAGGCAGAGGCAGGTGGATCTCTGTGAGTTCGAGGCAAGCCTGGTCTACAAGAGCTAGTTCCAGGACAGGCTCTAAATCCACAGAGAAACCCTGTCTTGAAAAAAAAATGTTAAGGAAGTGGGTGGAGTAATTAGATTTTAAACCATCAATATTTGCTTACTCCCCCAAATTCCTGTCCTCTTATAATCCTATGAGCTACATGAGTGTCTATTGAGTTTGGTTGCCTTTTGAGTCCCAATGCAGGAATCTGATTCTTTCTTCTTCCTCTGTCTGTCTTTTTTCTTCTGAAACTTGTCAGAGCAATAATCTGCCTTTCTGGGTTTCTTCCTTTTTCTCAACTGCTTTCCTTCCTGCCATGTCTTTGTTTTTCTTCCTTTGGTTGACCTCCATTCAGGCTAAGAGAAGATATCATGGATTTTTCTCTCCACAAAGGAGCTGCCAACACTTATAGCCTGTCTGCCTTCAGATATTGCTTATGAGCTATAATGATACTATCTGTGAGATAAAAATAAACCATAGTTTTTGTAGAAGACTACTCATTCGATTCCAACTTTAGATCCAAATAATTGCACAGACACTATATTATTTTCAGCACTGCTCAGCCAATGGCTCAGACATATTTCTAGCTAGCTCTTACATTTTGAATTAACCCATTTCTAATAATCTGTGTATCACCATGAGTTTGTGCCTTACCAGTAAGGTAATGTCCCAGAGGGTGTGTATCTCTGTATGTATATATTACATAAGCATAGGTAATTATATCTACAAAGGAATCAAATTATATTTACAAATTTGTTTATATATTTATTTATATGTAATACATTTATATATTATATAATTATAATATATGCTTGTTATATTTAAAATATGTAATACACACATATAAAGCATAGTTGTTTAAGGTATTTGTGCTTTATATATTAACCCTCTTCTGAGATATGATTGTCCATATTTCTCTTATTCTAGAAATTTTCTTTCTATTTGTTTGATGCCCAGAATTTTTTCTAGGAATGAATAATACATTTCTTCTATTTCTATCTTTAATTACTTTGGGAATCATATCTAAAATATTTTTGACATTCTATTCCATGCAGTCTTCTAAATATATTAATTTATTTATATATTAATTTATATACATGTGAATACTGAATAACCCAGCTCCACTTATAAAGTTCTTTTTCCTTATTTATGTTTTTCCTTTAATCTGATTTTGTGAAGCCACATAAATCAGCAAACATTTTACATTATCAAAATCAAAATTAAGAAGAAAGGTCATTTCCATATACTTAGAATTTCAGACTTAGAAATCATAAATAATAAGTCCTATTTGTCTCATACATATCTACCTAACACTGACAAGGATATAGATATCCACAGACACCTGCATCTTAGATTTTTCAAGCTTGTTAATTTTGCAAAATAATTTTATAAATACTGTAATAGAAACTTGCTATAATTTTATTTTCCATTGACCATTTCAGGAAGAATCACTACTTTATCTTCACTGTACCTCTCAACCCTTTGCAAACTGTACAAAGGTGAATTTATTCAGATCTCCTTACATCTTCTGTGTCATATCTTTTTTTACTCTCTTAGAAAAGTATTCAGCGGGTTTATATCGCATTATATCAAAGTACTTCATGTTCTTTGAAACAATTGTAAAGGCCAGTTAGTTTTTCATTTGTTGTTGTTAACATATACACGTTTGACTGCTTTTTAATTTCATTTATCTTGTTACTGTGTCCTTGCTGAATATATTTGGTTCTCAAAGATTTTTCATTTTATGTTATTTTTCCTTTTACTGTGCTATGACTTTGTCGGTTTCTATGGAAACATTGTCATCTGTAATTTAAGGTTTGAGTGTTTCCTTTTGGATCACTATGTCTAGGGTATTTTTCAGCCTTTCTTTATACTTGTTTACTAACTATCTCTACTAAAATTCTAATAGTGCTTTCTGGAAGAGTAGTATGAGACAATTTTGCTATTTTTGTAATTTGAAATGGAAAGCATTTATTTTTCACTGTTGAGTGCAATGACATCTGAAAGGTTTTATAGGAATTTTTAAAGCTGAGGAAGTCTCCTTTGGCTCCTAAGTAACTGATAGATATAATCATTTTCCACAATGAACTTGAATTGATGATAGATCTAAATCAGTTGAAGAGGCAATAGAATTTTTTTTACATTTTTTCCTTATAGTAGATTACAATGATAGATTCTTAATATTGTGTTAGACATGCATACCAGGAATCAATTCCTAATAAGTGATAATTTTATACATATATGTGTATATTTGTATGTATATACACACACACATATATATAAGCTTTTTATTTATATTTTCAAGATTTTCCTAATTTATAAATGCTCTTACGTGATGACTGTGCACTAGATTTAATATCATGTTTTGTGATCAGATATGAACTAATATTTTATTCCATTTCTAAAATAAATAGTTAAGTACAAATGCATTTACCATTTTCTGTTTCTCTATCTCCACTTTTCTGTTTTTGACTTTCTATTCCTTCCTCCACTCCCCTCTTCTTGTTATCTTTGAAACTATAATTTATTTCTTTCAAAGTTCTTTTTTAAAAGTTCTGTGAGTATTTGAGGTGCTCTCACAAGTAAGTTAAAAGTAGAATCCACAAAACTATGGCATTTTATCTTAAATATAAATCAAAGGATAAATTTTCCTACAATTTTCCTTTTGTATTTAATAATAGCTGTACCCATAACAAGATTGGTAAGTGTTATCAGTCTCTTTCAGAGAAAGGGAGAAAACATATGGAGAATATTTGAGAAGTGAAAACAGTTATAAGGATATCCATTTTCCAAATAGAAAATATTTCATTCTTTTCTGACTCATGGGCTGCAGTCAGCCTGCTGTAGCTGAGAGCCATCAGGAAGTCCTGAGAGTTCAGTCTTGCTATTATAGTGCCTCCAAAGGTCAAAGAGGTCTTGGCATCAGTTCTCCTGGGAAGACTAAATATGTGTCAGTGTGAACTTCAGGAAAGGTACTCTTCTGCTCTTGTATATTGACCCGCATTAACCATTTTTAGAAGTTTAACACAGATCAATCAAATAACTTAATAAGATTTTGCTAACCCTTGCAAATATTTTACCTGAGTACAAGAATGAGTTGACTCGATACAAAAAATTAAAAATACAAAAATAGTATAGCTGAGTACAATGGAGTGAGTGGAAGAATAATATTTCAGGAAAAGTGAAAAGACTTTAGAGTATTAATGGTATGAATATGTAAGTCAATGTTTTATTTTCAAATACAACAAAAACAAACAACAAAACATACTTATTTTACCCTCTCATTGATGAGCATCCTTGGGCATTCATATTTTCATTAGATTTCTCACTTTCTTCATATTTAAAGTAAGAGAATTTTGGATCCGGGTGTATATTATAATTTGTTTATTATTCATAGAGAACCAGATTTCTTATTACTATTCAGTCTACCTATAAGCCAAAGCCCAATCCAACTCACTTATTAATTCTATATTTTTCCTGAACAAAATAGTACATCTGCACTTCAATAGCTACAGATCTACATGTACTATTTCTTCTTTTTATATAGTCTTGACAAAAGATACAATAAATAAATTGAACATAAAATACATAATTTAGATATTTATCCTCTGTATTTTACTACACATTGGTTTAATATGCACGCTGACATTTTTGATACACATTAAATTATGATAAATTTAGTACTTAGTCAAATGTAAATATAATAAGGATGCATAATTTTCAGCGGGAGATATAAACAAATATCAATTCAGCCCACATAGGGAAAAACTTCTGTAAGATGACTTGACCATGGTGTATCTTTAAAGCAATAAAAAAAAGTACCACAATGGGAAATTTTCTGAGACAGCTGAACCAAAAACATGGGAACTCACTGACTCAGGACCTAAAGCTGTGGAGCATGCATGGAACCAAGCTAGACCCTCTGCATATGGTCCAGAGTTGTGTAGCTGCGTCTGTTTGTGGGGCCCCAGCAGCGGGATTAGGATCTATCCCTGTTACGTAACTGACATTTTGGAACCCATTTACTGTACTAAGATGCCTTGCTCAGCCTTGATGCAGACCAGGGGGGACTTGGTCCTTCCTCAACTAAATGTGCCAGGCTTTGTGCTTTGGAGACTCTTTGTGGGAGGCCTTACCTTTTCTGAGGGAGTTGATTTGGGTGACCTGTGGTTGGTATGTAAAATGAATGAAAATATTTTTTTTTTAAAAAAAAGTAAGACAAAATGGGTATGAAAAATTTAGCTATTTTTATGAGAGGATTTACCAAGCTATTTATTGAAAACTTGGGAAGACTTTTGGACTTCGGGCTAGGAAAGTGGTTAAACACTGTAAACAGTGCTGAATCGGGCCATCCCAGCAGGAGCTTAGGAGAAAGAGTGCTGAGAGCGATGTGAAATACAGAAGCGCCACTCTGATGGTATCAGAGGGCAGCAATAACAGCAACTGGTCTAGAGACCATTCTTGTGCTATATTGGTAAAGACAGTGATTGTTTTTTGCCCTTGCTCTGAGAATGTGTTAAAGGTTAAATTGAAGAATTTTGGACTAATTTAATTTCCAGAGGATACTTCATATCAGCCCAATATCAGCTGTGTCAAGTGGTTGTTAGTGATGTCTCTTATGCACATCTAAAATAAAAAAAAAATAGTAAACAGAGTAAAACCATAAAGTGTACGCTTGAATCTTGGTATTGAAGCCTATATCCTTGGCATTCCAATGTATCTTGAAGTTTTTCCTCTCTCTTTCTCTCTCTTTCTGTCTCTTCATCTCTCCGTCTCTGTATCTATTCTCTCTCTCTCTCTCTCTCTCTCTCTCTCTCTCTCTCTCTCTCTCTCTCTCATACACACACACACACACACACACACACACACACACACACACACACAATTCTCTCTGTCATCTCTGTTTCTCTAGAGAACCATAATACAGTACCAAACTAAAAAAGCTCTGCTACATTATGTTTGAATCTACTGTAGACAAAAGGATAAATATTTTGAAGAAAAGAAATTACTAAACAGAGACTGAAACAAAAACTAAAACTCATCTATTTATTTTCAAAGCTACAAATCTGAAAATGTGTTAGTTTACAAGTTGTGTTTCTGTTGATAAAACCGGAGTTTTGGTGTACATATACTAATTACAGCATTTAAAGATGCAAATGTGAATTCATTTGATACTGAGTTGTGAAGACTTTAGGGATTTCTGCTGTAATTTTCATTGAATGAGTCTGTGATTTAGGTAACAAGTTAACACTTTTATAAACAGGAGGTGGAAACAACATTGGTGGGGATATAGTTTGAAATCCTCAACTCCACACAGAGAAAGTTGTTAGTAACAAAAATCTTAAGATGGTCATTGATTCCTCCTGTTTGTGTCAGTCTTTGCTTTGTATCAGCTGCTGTGGATTTGCCGCTATGAGTAGATGTTACTTTTGCCCTTATTGGGCCTGTACTTTATGGAGAAGGATGTAGAATGAATAATTAACATATCAATTTTATATGTCATATGATACAACTGATGTGATATTGAATACGTTTATAGACAAGAAAGGCTGTGCCTGAATTCTTATTTCCATGTAGTGATGAGCAACAATTGTTGTATATCGGTGTTTTGTTTGTTTGTTTGTTTTTGGGGCATGGTTTTGTGTATCCTAAGCTGGCCTCAAAACTCAATGTGTAGCTAAAGGTAAAGATCCCTTTAGAATTCCTCTTTCTCTCAAGTTTACCGAGTATATACGGAACTGGGAAGGAACCCATGGCTTTGTTTCTGGTTGTACAGCAACTTATTACCTGATCTACATTCACAGAAAATTTACACTGAAAGAAGAGAAAAGTAAAGCAAAGGTAAGGAAGAAAAAAATAAGTGTTATAACTAGAAAGTAAGCCTACAGGGAAAGGAATATTTTTCAGAATGAACAAGAAAGCTATTTATAGCTCTAAGCAGTAGAATATAGAAATAAAAGAGCTCAGTCAACTACCCAAATCTCTACTTCATTTGAACATGATGCATCAGAAGCAACAGAAATGATTCTTTCGGCCATTGTCCTATTGTGGACTTTATTATGAATCATAAATAAAGACAAGAAAACACCAGTGCAAACAAAGATCCAGAAGGCCGTTGAGATATCATCAAATACCTATAGTCTTGCTTGGTTTATTTATAAACATAGGTCATTACTCACACATGGGATTTGATGGTGGGTACACTTATAACAAGAGCAAACCTTGGGAACATATATAGGATGAAGAAATGACGGAGGAAAAACTCAAAAACTCTTAAAATTGTTATTTAAATGTATGGATGAAAAGAAAAGGCAATGAATTTAAATCTTAGGCTGTCTTTCCACGTCATAGGTTATGAGCAAAGGTGATTCATTAATCATAACTCTTACAAACACCATTCAATCCTGCTTTTCTGTGGGCAAGTGCCTCTCTTGAGAAGTAAAAGGCTCTCTCATGTTTTAGAATGGTAACACGTTGAAGACCAGCCTCGATAAAACTTGTATGCTTCAGGATAGGAGGATGAGGATTAGAAATATTAAGTAAAAGGAACAGAGATATGAGGGAAATAAGAGGCAGAAATACAGAACAGCATGAAGAAGGAAATTCAGTGAATGTTGAATCATGAATCTTTTATTTGCTACATGCTTATATACTTCACTCCAAAAATGAGAGGGGAGGCAACAGACATCATTAACATGATATAAGGAATAGACAAATTCTCTGATTTTTGGTCTAGGTGGAGTTTATGCACCTTTACTCAATACTGATTAACCACACCCTGGGTTCAGAATCTCTTGTTAGTAACCACACCTGTTGTCAACAACTTTGAAAGAGGAAAAATGAAATCAAATTCTCTGACCTCACAGTAGCATTAACTTGAAAATAAATTAACATTTTTGAGCTGGAGAAGCAAATGCCCATGGTAGAGGTAGAAAGACAACCTTCCAATGCTATTTTGGAAAAAGATAATATTAGATCAGATATAGGGTGAAGCCTTTGCCAGTACATGATAATCTTACAAGATAATGAAACTGAATTTTTAACAAGTCTCACCAATATGGTATCTTCTACCATGTTGCTATTGAGCAAGGAAGTCTTCACAGAAGGCTGAGCAAACACTGACTGCTCCAGGTATTTGAGTGCTCAGTCATGAGAGTATCAAGCTATCAGACTTCTTTTTGAAACAAAGAAAATGGATTAAAACAGTCATTAAAGATATTTTAATTGACCGATTTCACAGAAACCACAGTGAAAACTTTGGCATAATTATGTCAATTATATTTTAATTAGGCAATAATATTTTTCCACTTGACTCAAAGTTGTGCATGGCTATATTCCTTCTAGTTTTTATGCATTCACTTGGTTAACTTGGATGGTAACATTATATCATACCTCTAAAGACTCTAAATACGCGTTTACAAAACACACAAATTGTTCTATGAACTTGGACACCCACAGCTGCCTATATTAATATTATTTTCTTCAGTAACATAGAGAAAACTCTTGCTTCTTTACAGAGCAAATAACCCTACAAGCTGGGTCTTAATTCTTTACCTTTACTTTCCAAAGTACTATTTACAAGCTAGGCTTTACCAAAGTGAAATACATAATCAAGCCACAACCACAAATATATATTTTTGTAACAATTAGATTTTTACATTTATATTGATTTAGGTTAAGTTCATTAAAGCTATAGGATGAATGTGAATGGAAACAAAATTGAATTTTTATGGTAACAAATGATCACCCTTGTGAATTGGTATTTAGTATCCGTATAATTTCAACAACTTCAAGACAGACTGTTCAGAAGTTGTCTTAACATCTTTTTGTGTACCCATACTCAAAAATATTTGGTTAATGGTAGAATATTCTATAAAATGTACTTTTCATACTGTAAGTAACAGAATCTGTGGCCAATTTGTGCCTAAGGTTTACTCAAGCATATCAAAAAGAGAAAGGTATTAAAAGTTTGTGATGATCCAAACAAAAATCACTCATGAAGAGGCTTAACATTTACATAGTATTGGATTCTCTCCTTTCTCTCCACACAGTTCATTTTAGACCATCATACTCTGTGTAGTGTCCCATTTTCACTTTGTTCAGGAAGGGTCTGTATTCATTTCTGCTAAGATTCTTCTGCCTTGGTAAGCCATCATCTTGCTTGTCAGGACACATTCAATCCGCTCAGGCTGGCTCAACCTCTGCTATTTCTGCTTGGCCCAGGAGAAATCCTGAGGCTATCCATCTGCTACCTCCATCCTTACTCTGCTATTTGCCCCATCCAGCCTCCAGCCTTCCAGATGGAAGACAGGCACCAGCTGTTCCCTCTACATTAGTGCAATCCTCTGTATAGAATTAATCTTTTTGCTTGTTTTTAACTGTCGGAGGTCACAGACTATTTTTGACTACTATAATACAATAAATTATTTTAAAACTAAAATTATAAGCACACAATAAGTTTATGTAGGATTATAGCTTTTTTATTATTTTATAAGGTACAATAGACACTCTTGAATTGCCAATCCTTGTGATTTAGTGCTTTACTTATAGGCAATTCGACAACCATCTTCTAACCTGCATGCACTGATTCAGCTGGCAGAACACTACAGAATGGAAAGCATCCAGCGTGGAGTACACATTCAACATGTGTTTATCATCTTCAGTCTATCTTTTAAGATAGTAGATTCTCCTTATTGAAACCTGTGCATTTATATAACTTCAATTTCCATTTTGAAGATCTGGTGTTTTATAAGTTGGAAGTGAGTGGTGGAGTGTGTACTGTCTGTATAATAAAGAAAATTATATGTGTTTGTTCCTTAAAATATGTGTTTGTGTGCATGCCTGTGTATGGGCATGTGTGTGTATACATGTTCATTTGAACATGTGCCCTTGTGTATGCATGTGTGTATTTGGATGTGTGAAGTTTAACATCTGTTCTATCAGTTCTCTGCCATAGTTTTTGAGATAGTCTTTCAATGAAGATGGAGTTCACTGCTTTAGCTTGAATGGCCAGTCAATGATCTTCAGAATATATCTGCCACTACTTCTCCAGAAGTAGGATTATAGTCACAGGCTCCCACAACTGTTACTCATAGGTTTGGGGGATCCAACCGTAAGTCTTCTTCCTTTTTTTTTGCCATTAACTATTAACTTTCTCACTAAGGCAGCTATGCAGGCCCTTAACATTTTATAAGTGTAGCTTTTTATACTAACAGCAAATGCTTGTTTTTACTAAGAAAAGGAAAAAAATACACTTAAGTGGTTAAAACATATGCCCCCCCCCAAAACATGAAGATTTGAGTTTTTGATGCTGGAACACCCAAAATGCTGAGGGGGCATGGCAGCCCACCTGTACTTCCATCCTTGGAGAATAGAAACAGGGGATACCAAGAGAAAGTTGGATGGCAAGGTTGGCTATGTTAGACTTTCATTATTGTTTACTTTATTCACTATCTGTCTGGAAACCATGCTTGGGCCACAGGAACAAACTTGTCTGTATTTACCTTCCTGGATTTTTTTTTTTTGAATTAGCAATGAGTCACTTGGTCATCATTCTGCCTTCACAAATGTTACAATGCTGCATTTCCATGCATTTGCTTTATTTTACTAAAGTAATCCACTTTAGTTTATGATAGAATCCCAGGAGGCACTGAAGATAATTACTAGCTCTGAAAATACTGTCACAAAAGGAATAAATTTACAAACATTCAGGCAAAAACCTGTTTTTAAAATGTGTTTTCCAATAGTAACAATGCATTTCACTTACTTCTTTTCTGTTAGAGTTTGATAATTAAAGTTACTATTTAATTTCATTGAAGATACAAACCTACCCACAATTATATATTTGGTATCCAGATTAGAGCAGGAATGGCTCAGGTTTTTATGGGGTCTTATTTTTTTATATTCAGATTTTATTTTTATCCCTTCTTTAGGATATCATTTAGTTAATGTTTGCATTCTATGAAGATTTTGTTCCACATCACTACAAGCTTGACTATTATAGCTTATACCAATGCAAATCTCTACAGCATATCCCCCTTTAAATATAAACAAACATTTATAAACAATCATTTAGGGAATTTGGGCATAGTTCTCTCCAAAGTGCTTCCTGTGTTTTGTTGCATGAAGAACTTTTAGGGGTGTTCATGGCAACCTTTTGGAGGTCTTGGTCCATCAAAAAACATTAGCCTGAAATGAATCCGCAGACTCTCTTCATCTGTGGAAACAAAATTAGAACCTAAGTAGACTTGACTAGGGCCAAGAAGGCCCTGCCTGTTGGCTCCACCCAGTCCCACATGGAGGAAGCATGTTTACAGCCTCTGAAACTGCCTTGTGGGAACCATCCCCACCACCTCAACTCTGGTAAGCACCGTGTAACATATAAACCCTTTTTATCTGAGTAAAAGCTGTATCTGCCATGGAGTGCACTGCTATCTCTGTGTATGGTGGCAAGAATCCACCATACTCTCCTACTTGTGCATGCCTAGTAGACTTGATTCATCTGCCTGAGCGCAGAGCCATGGGCATAGTCTCAGCTTCTTTCTTCCCAACTTTGAGTGGGCACACAAGCACCCAGACCCATGAACGCCTTTCAAGTGCTCTGTCTCCTGAAAGAGCCAGAGTGGTTTGTGCTGTCAATTAGAAACTGTGCGGGTTTTTTTGTTTCGTTTTGTTTTTTTGCTACTACTGAATCAGAAAGACCTCTCTTACAGGAGCTTCAGCATGCTGCCAGCAAGCATAGCCCAACTGGAAAAAATGCAGCTAAACTTTGCTTTTTAGTGTGTAGAATTCCTTTCCAACCTTTCTCAGGTTTTATGTGAATTTAGCTAGCATATGTTGGAGTGCCAATTTGCAATAGAAGGTTTCTGTCACACCCAGACCTGCAATAATCACACAGAAACCGTATTATTTGCAACACCGTGTGGTCAATAGCTTAAACATATTTCTAGCTTGCTCTTATATCCTAACTAACCCAACTCCATTAATCTGTGTATTGCCGCATGGCTGTGGCTTACCAAGTGAAGTTCCATCTTGCATCTGGCTCTGACAGGGCTACATGGCTTCTCCTGACCCCACCTCTTTCTCTCAGCATTCAGTTTAGTTTTCCCCACCTAGAACTACTCTGCTAAGCCACTGACTGAAACAGATTCTTTATTAACCAATGGTATTCACAGCATACAAGGGGAATCCCACATCACTTCTTTACAATCCAATCAAATTATATTAACAACTTCAAAACAAGTAGCAACAACAAAGAGGATTAAGAAGCATAGTATATAAGAACACTCACTTCTGTGCTGAATAGAGTTTTAAATATCTATTTAAAATGGCATCAGTTTTAATTAGGTAGGTACCTCAAGTCAATTTTCTTCCCCTCAGTTTCACTGACATTTCTGCCCAGATGATTCTTCCTGTGGATGCTTGTACTATAGACTCTAAAAGATGGGTAATAATCACAAGGGCCATCCAATCAGAGAAGTAGCAAAGCATCCTTCAGCTCTCTAAGTTACTCATTGAAATTTCAAAAATATGGTCACTTTAAAAAAATCTGCACAATGACAGCGATGGTTGATAGGCTACCAGTGTGAACATATCTCACAAGATATCATCTCTAGAATAACAACAACACTCAGCAACAAGAATGAATGGCTTCAGATAGAGAAAAAATCAGTCTTTGCCAGTGCTGAGGCCCCTGATAGGTCATCCAGTCACAAGCATTCACCCCTAAACACATATACGTCTAAGCAATAACAAATAGATTCAGTTTGTTACATGTATATATGCACATTTATACTCATAAATATGTAATAATAATTTTGAAAGAAAAGGTCATGAATGTGAGGGCCATGTGAGGAGTTGAAGGGGAGGAAGAGGGTGGAAATGACAGAAATATAGAATTCAAGTATGCAATTTTCAAAAATAAATGTTAAATTTTTTCCAAATGGCCTTTACATCACTCTATTTGTCACTGTACTTGAGAACTAAAGCATTAATATTGTAAACAGGGTCTAATACTCAATATTTAAGAACAAGTGTTTCTTGACCACCAGTTTTCAACTTAAGGAAAAAAAATCATTACAACACTTGCCAGTACTTCCTAACCAACAGTATTCTTGAAAATTGCACAGTAGCTAGAGAAATTGTAGGATGTTAGCTTTTAAACATTAATGGGTGCACAAATCATATGAGGTCAATTTAAAATGAAGATAACTGTACCTTACTTCCAAGAAATTCACTTCAATAGCTTTTCAATCATGCCCATATGATGAGGTTATAGTTAACCAACCATTGAAACTGAGGAGTCACAAGAGTAATGCATAGAAACAATAAGAAAAATAGCAGGAGTTGTCAAATAACACATAATAAAAGAGTATAGTTGAGACAAATAATATGGGATGCAATGGACACTTCTGGGTGATAAATGCCCTGCTTCAGGAGGAAAAAAATCTTTCTTTTTCTATAACCAATGAGGTTTCAACAAATTGTTTCACCTTACATTGCTTTGGAATTAAATACTTACTTTAACCTTGAGGCAGTTTAAAATTACAAGCCGTGCATAAAGACAGAACAAATGTCATGTACAAGAAATCATGGCTATTTCCCTTATTCATTGATAGATCTGCCACTTAAAGAAACAGATGCCAAATTGACTTTTGTGGGAAGCCTTGGTTGCATGCCATTTCTAATCTTCTCAATGACTTCTCATGTTCAAAAGATGCAGCTGAGCACATCACTTGTCAAGTTGTTTATTGTAGAGGCCAAGCAAAGAAAACCGTGGAGGCTTAATATTGATGCTGCATTACCATTTGCAGGAACGCTTACACCAGATTTGGACATGTTCATTGCTCAAAGCTGTGCTGACACACACTCATCAGCTTGCTGCAAACAGTGATTGCCAGGCACAATCATTTCTGTCAGCTGGATAAGGAGTTCCTTCTGAATTTACTCAGACTATGCTGCTCCTTTCACTTTTCCTTTTAGAGTAATGTATAGATTGCAACAAAGGCTACAGAAAGTTATTTTCCTCTTATAACACTAGATAGAGGTGTGGCAAGTTTACTTAGTCTTCAAGTTTTAGTTTCATATTCAATGGTTTGTTAAAGGGCATCTTGTTCATAGCCATCTTTAATCCCACTGGGGTAGTCAAAATACTTCCTAAATTAAGAAATACACAATACTTTGTATGCTGCTGTGCGTGATAATAAATAAATTGAATATAATTAAAATGCAAGTAAATACTGATAAATAAGTGCACCCTTTTTGATCTGGAGCCAAAATGTCCATTCAACATAGAAAATCTCTTCTCATCTACCCAGAGCATTTAATTCTCTTCCTCCTGTCTAGTGGCCTTCAGATTTACCCTTTGTGCAGACAATGTCCTTGTCTAGTCAGGAAACCTACTGAAAGAATTTATTTTCCCAATGTACTTCTATTTACAAAAATAATTTAAGGTCACATCTTTTTGATTTTGAAAATTTCATACATTTATGCAATGTATATTTTGATCAATGCCTTCAATTTCATCCCATTCGACTCTTCCTCTACTTGCTCCCCCACTTTTTCTTAAAATTTCAAGTGCTTAAAACAACTCACAGAGACAATTTATTGTAGGTATCATGCCTGTATATAAAAGGGTATAGGACCATCTACTGGAGTATATACAGCTTCTCTAAGTCTGAAACCCTGGCGAAGGCTTTCTCACCCCGAAGCAACCACTAATTGACAATTACGCTGCCCAGAAAAATCGATAATCCATATTCCTTCATGTGTTTTATGGGTATTGGGCTGGTTGATCTTGTGGAGGTGTTATGCAAGAAGACCCTGCTAGTGTGTGTTTATGTCTGCAATAGTACTGTCAGGTCTGGAAAATACTGTCTTGGTGATGATGTCTACCGACTTTAGCCCTTACAATCTTTTTGATCCATTTCCCACAGCTGTCCCTGAGCCTTGAGGGATGAATGTGACATAGTTGTCAAACTTAGATATGAGTATGGCAGTCTCTGGCTTTTTTTTAAAACATTAACCAGTTGTGAGTCTCTGTATCATTCGATCATTTACTATAAAAGCAAGATTCTATGGTGATGGTTGAGAGATGAGCTACTCTAAGATTATGGCCACAAAAACTTAGACGGCACTTTAATATTATGTCCATATTGAAGATTAACAGTACTATGTTCTAACTTGTGTCTTACGACCTAGCTAGAGTGTGTTTGGGCCTGCTTACCAGCACAAGACACAGCTTCCTTTTTGTGGAAGGAACTTAAAACCCTATCAGAAAAGAGTTAGAAACTTCTAAAATGTTCATATAACAAACTATTGCACCAGTGGGCACAGCTGGGAAGGGCAGTTGTTACTGTAGGTTTCAGTATTCACAGCTGATTAAAACTGCTATCTTTTCTCTTCATGTGTCTTGCATATAACTTTCAAGACTATGAAAGCAGGCCAGGAAGGATGTAGCTTTCAGTTGAATATCAGCCTGATTTTTCCATGCTCTGTGACTCATGTGTGTGATGTTTTCAGCAATTGGCACTTGCATCAGTTTCTAGAAAGTAACCAACAGCAACAGCAATAGCCTGTATTGTTTATATTTCTCTGTGGAACCCTTCTGAATAACAACAAATAAAGTGGTCACCCATTCCTGGCACTGTGCTTTTCATTGATATCCAGTCGCAACTGGGAGAGACATTATTCTTCCTTTATGGAGTAACATTAGTTTAAACACTTTTCAATTCATCTATCATAGTATGTTTACATAGAGAAGTTTCAAAGGTACTTAGGGTTAGTTTTCCTCCCCAAATCCTCACCTTTCCCTTTCCCTCCTCTCCTAAATAGCACTTCCCATTCCATTATTTCTCTTTCCTCTTTTGTAGCATCGATGTTTTAACTCCACTTCTGTCTAATATGACTCTTACTATTTCCTTGTTTTCTGTGGATGCTCCAATTTAAACACTAAAGATTCGGGGCTAATGCTACTGTGTGTCTAACTGTTATTTGTCTATTTGAGTCTGAGTAACCTAATTCAGAATGACTGTTTCAAACTCCATCCATTTACCACTGAATTTAAGAATGCCATTTTACTTACAGCTGAATAATATTTTATTATGCATATGACCAAAGTTTCCGTGTCCATTCATTGTTACAACTCTATACTTCTTACATTACTTGGAAATTACGAACAGAGCAGTAGTGATAGATGAACAACTCTATTACAATAGAATGGAGAACATGCGCGAGCAGAATAGCTTGGCCATGTAGTAGATCTACTTATCTCTATGTGAAGAACTTCCACATTGATCCCCATAGATTCTGTGCCAGTTTACAATCTCATTCCCCTTAATTACATGCATACCATCATTTAATATGTCTTATTCCCCCAATCATAACCATTCTGACCAGAATAAATGAAATACTAAAGTAGCTTTAGTTTTAATTGCCTCATGACTGAAATAGTGAACTTTTAAAAAATATCATTTTATCAATTGTGTTTATTCCTTTGAGATCTATTTAGTTCCATGGACCAGGTTTGCATAGTGTGTTATTGTTGTTACTGTTCAGAAATTTTTCTTGTGTATTGGTCAGCTTCTTGAATAGGATGGTGATTTGCTTTACTATCCAGAATCTTTTTAATTCCATGGAATCTCATTTTTTAATCCTTGGGCTTAATGCCAGTACTACCAAGGTCATAGTCAGAAATTCCTTTGCTATGCTTATAAATTGAAATTTATTCTCTACTTTCTCCACTTTTGCAGTCAGGGCTTAAGGGCCTTGATCTATTCGGAGTCAATATTTCTACAGGGTGATATGCAATAAACCTTCCATGACTCAGCATAGACTAGAAAAAGTTTATGAAGTTCTAATCCTAGTTGAATCATTACTGGCTATTGATGACTATTGAAGGAGTTATAGTCAGTTTTTTTCTATGATGTGATCTCTGAGAAACTACCCATATTCCAGTAGGTTATTCTGCACTCATAGATTCAGTGGGTTTAAAGAAGAGGCCCATATATCAGAAGAAAAAGAGATGGAGTGGAAAGGAAGGATAGTAAATTTGAGGCCATTGTGAGATACAAGGTAAGTTTCAATAAAATTGAAGTATATAGAAATTCTATTTCACACTCAGCAAAACGTGAACAAAAGCGAAGCTTCACCGCAAGTACTTCCTTTCATTATGTGTGATTCATCAAAAAAGGGGGAGGAAGAAAGCGCACATCCACAGCACAAAGGAGATTCTTTCTCTCACTGTAATTCTGATTTTCTGGGATTCCAAAAGAGGGTAGGTGTTTGTCAAGATAAAATGTACACTGTTTATGTTGCTGTGTGCGTGTATGAAAATAAATGTGATACTAAACTTCCGAGTATTATAAGCCTAAGGAAAATGAAACAAAGTGGAACTAAATAAGTAAGTTCTGCTTTAGACAACACTAAGGATTAGAATAAAAGAGTTGCATGAAACTTTTGAAGACAGGAGTATTTAAGAATAATGTTAGATACCAGATAGTCTCATAATACTTGGAATTTGTTATCTTTTCAGCTGGCCTTGGACTGCTTCTAGTCAGACAGTGCTTGCCTTATTGCAGGTAGCAAGTAATGAGGGGAAGATAGCAGTTTAGACCCATGTTCACACTGTCCGGAGATAGAAATAGGTACACAGACTGGCTTGCTATCGATTTCAAACTGACTTTTTTTTTTCTCACAACAGATTGATAATGGAATACCCACAGGTTTCCATAGAAAAAATGTCACATAGTAGTATGGGTTCCATTGTTCTCTATAGAGAGACCCTAATGAGCTCTTGTTGCAGCGACTCTGTTGAGTCTCACAATACAGTTAAAATAAGGTTGTGCTGTATAAACTGCATTATAAAGAATTTTTTTGTCATACATAACCTGGCCCCAGGCCTTATCTGTAGAATTCTACCTGGCTGAACAGATCTCTTGCTATAGTTTGTTGCAAATTGTCTTCCCAATTCTCCAGTACTACATGCCTTAATGAGCCACAGCAAATTGGACAGGTCAATTCATAGCTGCTGTCATATACTATAACCCCAACCTCAATTACAGTTATAGATTGATTCTTAGCATTGCTCATTGGCAGTGACTGAAACAATAGCACAGAGTACACTCACTAACCCTTGGTCAAATTCAAGCTCACATACTGGACATTTCTACAAGGAAACTATTGCTTTACTATTACATGTTTGCGTAATGACTGACAGAAATTGGTATAATTACCTCCCAATTATCTAACTAGTGTTGTTTTTACCAGATATACTATCAATTATATAAAAAAGTAAAAGCACACTAATTTAGAGCCATGTTCCAAACTGTCACTGAGTCTCTATAATAACACGATATAACTGTTTGCAAAACATGTATTGAATTGTATTTATGGGTAAAGCTAATTTTTCACGAATTAACAACTTTTCAGGAATTGTCATTTTTGAAAGATTTTTAACTCAGAAATTTAAAAGTAAAATGTAATACAAAATGAATAGTAAACCAACGTAGTATTAGCAATTTATAACAATAAAGTTATGTTTGTTTTAACTATGAAAAAGAAATGACTTATTACAGTGTTTCTTTTGAAAAGATAGATTCATTTGTTTTCCTTTTTGAAGGTTTCCTTGTATGCTTCTAAGTGTATCACTCATATTTCTTGCAAGCAAGGAGATCAGAAGAGAGCATCAGATTCCCCAGAAGTGATCTTGCAGATATTTTGAGTTATTCTGTGGGTTATGGAAACCAAACCATAACATGATATTAACTTCTAAACCATATCTCCAGTATGTTTTTGACTTTTAACTTCATTTATACCATGAAAATATTAAGTGAGGAGTATCATTTATCAGGTATGGTATAACAATAACAGTATGTTGAACTATTTGAGACAATTTAGCTACAATGTACATATTTACAGTTGCTGTTTAGTTCATGAAACCATTACAGTGCAGTATTGGAGGTCAGACCCAGCGTCTAAGGCATGGCAGTCAAGCAGGATCTCAGATTCTGAACTAAATCACTATATCCATAATTGTAGACAGAGTCTGCTTGTTAATTTCTTGGCTACCCAAACCTAAAATAATCATATAGAAACTATATTGATTGCAATACTGTTTGGTCAAAAGCTTAAGTGTATCTCTAGACAACTCTTACGTCTTAGAATTTTTAAAAAATGTATTATTTTAAATTTTACCATGAGTTTCAAGTTTACTGGTACCAGCACGGGGGCATCTTTCTCCCCCTACTCCATCTCCTCTCTCTATATATCTTTTCCAGCCTGGCTTTATCCTGTTAAGCCATAGGCTGAAAAAGCTTCTATTTTTAATCAATGGTAATAAAACATATTTATAGAATAGAGTGGAATCCCACATCACATGATGCTTTAAGGAAAAAAGTAGTCAACAAAATCTCTCCCTTTAATAATTTTCCCCTTCTTTTTCTATTATATTATTATTATTATTATTATTGGTTTTTGGACACAGGGATTCTCTGTAGCTTTAGAGCCTGCCCTTGAACTCACTCTGTAGACCAGATGGGCCTCAAACTCACAGAGATCCACCTCTCTCTTGCTATAGAGTGCCAGAATTAAAGGCATGTGCCACTACTACCTGACTCTTTAATAAACTCTATTCTGGCACCTCTAAACAGGATTCTACAGTAGGCCTAAACTTTGGGATTTCCACAGTCCATCTTAAATGTTAGCTTACTATAAGTTCTTTTATTTTCTAACATAAAATTTTTACTTATTATTGACATAAGATACCTTATATTGTTTGGCTAAACTGGTTCAAGTTGACTCAGCCTTCTTCTACCTCTGATCACTTTTTTTTCCCCGGGGTCAGGTTCTTTATCCTGTACCATTCCTCAACTAATACCTTATTATACTTGACTGATCTTAGTGACAACTCTATTGTCTATTTAGCTATAACCCCCACTTTTCCATGGTTCTTCTGGGGAGCTGTATATACACTGCCTATTATTGTATCACCTCTAGTAGCTTCTTTTTGGTTATGTTCAGTGTTTAGCCAGATGTGCTTCTTCTTAATGCTGTATCCCTGTTTCATACATAATGTGATACTTTCTTCTCAATAATTCTTCCTTTTTGTTCATTAAAATGAGATAATGAGACTCCTTTCATTAATAGCACCAAGTGTACAGATTTGAGTGGAGATAACATTCAGGCATATGGAGAAATACAACATTAGATTGATGAAATGAAGTTTTAATTCTTTCTTTAAAAACAGAATTTTGTGTGTAACAAACAGGCAGGAATGAATGTTCTTCCAGATACAACAAAGAGCTATGATCGTGATCATATTGAAGATGGAACAGCTGGGCCTCTAAAATAACACAGCAACATGTCATTCAAATGAGTCTTTGTTCCCGAAGCAAAGTGATGGATGTTCTGAAACTCTATTTCTCATCATTTACAGTGTTTGAAGGAAGACATAAATGACACATGGACAACTTGAAGTCCATAATAATTTTTAATAAATGTATTACAACCCAATGGTTTCTGCAAGCCTCTGACAACACTAATGGGGAATCATTTGAGAGGTGGTGTCAATAAATGCTTTTCTCTTCACCTAACATTAATTATTCAAGGATCATCTATAAGAAAGCTATGGTACACTTACATTAAGATACTATGCTATTAACAGAGCTTCTCTATGTGGTTCCAGCCTTTTCCATATTCTATTATTTATATATAGCTTTCTGATTAATCATGTTCAAAATTACATATGGAACTTCTAGTTTTGTAACCTGCAGCATAGCTGTTCCTTTAAATATTAAAAGAGCTGTGGCCCTGGTGCATCACACATTCTAAAATTTGAACCATATTGTCCTCTTACACCAAAAGTAAAATGGTTAAAAATTCTTGATCAATGCAAAATTTTTCAGTACTTATTTCACTCTGAAAAAATTAACTTGGAAAGATGTGCTAACAATTTCTTTATTTATCCGAAGCATGTTGGTTAAAACTGACTCAGATTCACTCCCTGCTGAATCTACATTAATTCTGAGTACCTAAAAGATACTTTCTCCTTGAATGGTCTCTTTTGAACACTCTAAGTGTGGAATATTGGCATTCAAACAGCATTCAGCTCAGCTATAACCAAAGAAACTCTTCTCATATTAATACATTCCAAGAGCTAGCTCATGTCCAGTTTCTTTAATTTTTAATGGAGGCATTCATAACTCCTTTTATTAATTCTTCTCCTAGAAAAGAAGTTTGGAACAAATAAATATAAAATGGTATATATCTTAATTAGTTTATGGCCAAAGATACATTCCTTAGAATTCCTCACTAGAATTAATTCATAATAATTCTCAGAAGAATATTTCTCTTACCAATTCCCACCTTTGGGTTAAGGTTAATTATTCTATTTCTTCACTTCATTATTCAATTTTTGAATTGTTAATATAAGTAATAAAAATAAGATTTCTAGACCAAGTGATTTAATTCTTAAGAATAAATACATGTGTATGTTACTTAAAGCTTCCACTTCATGAATATTGTTACCAGATTAATTTCTAAGATGACAAGTCACAAGTATCCATATGTGTTAATAACTATCCGAAAGTCCAAAGCCAAGAACCAGTACATCAACATGCATAATCAGGAATCCCATGGAATTCACAAGACAGGGGACTTCTATGATTAGATTTAAAGACATAAAGACATTTTTCTCTAATAAATGCAGATTATATCCACTGTTTTTGAAATACATAGCATTATGAATATGTTTGCACATACTTTGGGCTAATTTAGGAATACAAATACTTCAACCAATAATCTGAAGTATAAATTTGAAGATAGACATTTCAAGTAATGGTGAGATAGAACCTGCCTTTGATAGTTTTCTAATTTTTTTAAAGGCTGCATCTGTACTGAAGAAGGGGAATTAGTTATAAAAATATCCCTCCCCAAATAGCCAAGATGTCCATTTCAGTTGCACAGTGAGAGTATATTTTTCACATTTTGTTCCACAGATAAATTTTTTGAGTGTCTTACTTTAGGATAAAGAAATATTAGTTTGCCGGGCGGTGGTGGCGCACGCCTTTAATCCCAGCACTTGGGAGGCAGAGGCAGGCGGATTTCTGTGAGTTCGAGGCCAGCCTGGTCTACAAGAGCTAGTTCCAGGACAGGCTCTAAAAAAGCTGCAGAGAAACCCTGTCTCGAAAAAAAAAAAAAGAAAAGAAATATTAGTTTGTGGTAATTGTACCCTTATTGGTAAGTAATATGATAATCAATTAGCTTCCATAAAGAGGGAAGTGGAACATACATTGTAATAACAATGTGCTCTTTCCTGATGTATAGAAAGGAATATGAGAAAGTAAGTATCAGTTACTTAAATTAACAAGTCAATAGTATTATGGTATGACAACTTAATTATTATAATTGGACCCAATCTAGGGTATTATCAAATCATTTCTGAAATTATACTGTATTCTTTAAAGTTAAAAAGAATAAACCAAATATAAATAACCCACATTGACTAGTTTAACCCAGCAATCCAAAGGAAAAAAATATTCAAATAGATACATATTAAATATCTAACTGATGACAAGTAGAAGTACATCTTCAACTAGAAAGAAAGAAAGTAAATTCAAAGAGACATTCAGAGAAAAGGATATATCTTTCGTGGAAAAGTAAAGCACAGACATAAAATTATACACTTATGCCAGAACAATTATGGGCATGATTTAATTGGCATACATTGTTATTTTAGTTTCTTGCTTCAACTATAGTAGATTAAGATTTGATGTTTTCCCTTACTTTGAAACAAAGTAATTACTTGTTAAAGTGAACACAATTTCATAGCTTATAAAGTACAAATGATTATTGTTTAAATTATTGTAAAACCTGTTTTCCATATTTAAGTTGTCTTTAGGAGAAAAAAATGACATATATGATCCAGTTTTTCTAAGAACAAAAAAATATGTTAGTAGAAAAAATATGATCAAAACGACATAAATGAAAAGCACAAAATGAGAAATCAGGCTCTACCATGGTACATTAAATTTTTTAGCATGCATGGGCTGTCCATTCATAGCGTGGTTTTTTAACTTGTCCATATTGGCTTTCCTGGTCTAAGTTGATAAGGACAACTAACCAGGTCTCTTCCTCAAGAAGGCACCAGATCTATTTATAAATTGTATAACATGGCATATAATGAATAAATTTTCCTGTAAAAGGCTCTGAAATAAACCTAAGTCAGCAATGTTTCTCACAGAAGGAATAAGTCATCTCTATTTGGTACATTAGTCCACATCAACAAAGCAACTATGACACGCACATGGAGATAAACACTTTTTGGGAGAAACAGATCAATTCAATCGGTTAAAAATAATAACATGTCTCTCATATTAAAAAGACTTAATTGGAAATTAAAATTTTAAATTTTCCAATTCAAAATTAAACATACCTTTTTGTATGTGTTCATATACCATTTCCTTAGTTTTAATCATTTATATTATAGTTCTGAATAATATCTGAACTAATATCTGTTTGCTGTTTTCATGATACTTTCTACCAATAACTTTAAGTAATTTTTAAATGTATAGGAAAAAGATAAAATAAAATAAAGGATGTAGGTGGGAGTTGTTCGTTCATTCCCAGACACTCCAACTAGAAATAATCACAGAGAAACTGTATTATTTGCAATACTATTAGACTAATAGCTTAAACATATTTCTAGCTTACTGTGTATCTTAAATTAACCCATCTCCATTAATCTGTGCATCACCACAAGGTTGTGGCCTACCAGCAAAGTTTCGGCAAGCTTTAGCACAAGCATTTGCTCTGCCTACTCTCTCTCTCTCTCAGACTGGCTATATTCTGATAAGTCATTGGCTGAAAGCAGCTTCTTTATAACCAATAAAAGCAAGACATATACAGAATATATAGAAGGACTTCCCACAGCATTTCCCCTTTTCTATTTAAGCAAAAAGGAAGGTTTTTAACTTTGGCATAGTAAAATTTCATATTAAAAAACAGGTATTATGCAAGAATTGCAGTTGCAATATTTATATCTACTTTATCATTTACCACAACTAGGAAAAACTATAACTACCCTTCAACTCCATAAAATATCCCAGAAGGGTATGATATTACTTAAGTAAACAGAATATGTATTGTAAGCAACTTCCAAAACTCTAGAATTGGCAGAGACTTCTTGCCTGTACAGTCACACAAAGTTCTTCTGTATCATTGGAGCATCCATCTTCAGCCTACAGATCCATAGTATCCAGAAGACCTTTCCATGCAGTAGAAAAGTTTAAAGACAGTTCTACCTATACTGGCAGTTTCTCAGTAACTTTTTTCTTTGTCCTTCAAAATGTCTGGCAGACTGTTTAATGAAACAGGTACCCTAAAGAACCATCTAACCTTTAGGCAAGTTCAGAGTCATCTCTCTGTGGGTTCACATGTCCAGCTCAACAGCATAACATCCAGAAGTCTAGGCAAGAGCAGTTTATTGTCCAAATGCCTAACAGATTCTGTAAGAAGCCTCTTTGATGCCCTTCTTCCTCTTGAATTAATTGGTGCTGCCAGGAGAAGATGTGTCTCATGTTATTAAAAGTCTTAAATTGTTAAAATATTTTAAATGCCATAATCTGGAAGTCTCTGAAAGATTTGAAGAATACCTATATAACTGAAATATATCTTTATATTTCTAGGAAACCTAACAAACTTTACCAGAACCTTGACTATCATAGACAATTATCTATTAACTTATTTTTCTTAATTATACATACATTTTAAGTGAATTGTCCATTAAGGTAACAATACCTTAATCATGAGCAGAAATACATCTATAACAAAATTGACCTTAAATTTGTATCAATAAACCAAAATCCATACCAATGCAAAGTATCCATATAAACATTTATAAACGATTTTTGGGAATTTAAACATAGTTCTCTTCAAATTGCTTACTACTTTTGTTGGATAAAGTAAGTTTTGGGGGTGTTCATGGCAAAATTTAAGGAGGTCTTGGTCCATCAAACCACAGTAGCCCGGAAGGAGTCCATAGGTTTTCATCCTCTGTGGAAATAAAAGAAGAACCTCTTTTCCAAAGCAACAAAACCTTAGAAGCAAATTTTGAAGTCATGATACCTTTAAAATATATATGTTGGTTTAGCCTAGCAACCATATGATGAAATGTCTCTCTGTACTTAGCTCTTTAACAGTAAAAAAAAATTCAAAGAAGACAGAATAATAGACATAATCCAGACTCTCTGCATATATTCCATCTTTATTTGGCTTATTTTTCTTACTCTAATACTTTTTTATACAAGTTTAGTATTAATTTAACATCTTTATTTTTTAATCTATAACCTAACTTTGTCAAGCAAAGCACATATTTGTCAGTATTTAACCAGACACCAATGTGTAAAACCAAAGTGGGGTGAAGAAGCCCACTGCCACTGGTTGTGTCTCCTCATCGCATGGCTGCAACTGTGACACCTGCTGGTGACCAAAGATTATTATTACACCTACAGCAATTTACTGAAATCTAACGGCAGCAAGTACATTAATAAATTTGAAAGTGATACAATAGAAGACAATATTATCATTCATAAATTTAATGACCTATTAGCTTATACTATGGATGGTTATCTGCACCAATCTGTAGTTGGAGACTGTTTCTTCATTACTGGCCACTCCCAACCCAAAATAATCACGCAGAAACTACATTATTTGCAATACTATTTGACCAAAAGCTTAAACATATTTCTGGATTACTCTTGTTTCTTAAACTAACCCATTTCCATTAGTCTGTGCATCACCATGAGGTTGTGGCCTATCGGCAAAATCTTGGCAGGCTTCAGCTCAGGCATCTGTCCATATTGGCAGCTACATATCTTCTCCTCTGACTCTGCCTAAGATATATATTATTAACCAATAAAAACAACAAATATACACAATAACTTCCCATACCAAAAGGCCTTCACTAAAATATTAATGAATTCACCATCCTGATTATGCATATACAAAAATAAGAAATAAAATTTAGTAGCTTTTAAAAAAACTATTTTTTTTTCCTAAAAATAGTCATTTCTGCAAAACAATTTAATGGGGAAACTGTTCTGCAATGAAAATGCACTAATATGCTTTACAACTTATGCAAGTATTTCAGAAACAAAAATGCAAATTTGTGCAAAACTAGAAGAAATAACTACCTATAAGAATAATTATGAGAGAGAAATTAGGAAATTGTCATTTTATATCGCCAATAACTGCAGATTTGGTGGCATAAAGAAACCTGTCACTAAAACAAAAGAAAACTTGTTTGTTTACAATACTTCAGGATTACTAACAATGATAAGCTCTAAAATCTAACTTGAGTGCATGTGAGTGGCATACACAGCAGATATGGAGTAGGAAAACACAAATCTATTAAGGCAAGTGATTTCATTTAATACATGTTTGAGAACTGTACAGCAGTATATGTAAACAAAGAAGGAGGGAGGGAGGAAAGCTGCACCAGGAATGTACACCACACTCATAAAACTGAGTGACCAATATTTTAACTTGCATTTTTTCTTTTGTCAGAATACAATTGAACGTCTGAGAAAAGCCTTAAATTTTCACATCATTTGCATTCAGACTCTTCTTACATGTCTGTTGTTTGTTAATATTGAATCTTCCTATTACATCCTGAAACAGCCCTCTAATTATTTATCAGATACATATGATCTTGCTGGTAACAGGTGCTCCTATGGTAAATCTCTACTTCACAGCAGAGTCCTAATGCTTAAAGTCCATTAGGAGTGATACATAAAGATTCTAATTATCCATCACTGTCACATAATCATGCTGGTGAGAGTGGCTCCTATGGCAGTCAGAATAGAAATCATTTCTGTAAACCAAAATCAGAAATATTGCCAGTACCAAACAATGGCAGCAGAAGGACAGCATTATCATTATGCGTGTGCTTAAGATAATGCACAGAAGGAAGAATCTGCTCTCATGAGGGCACAGCTTCTCTAGCAAGGTAGTTAGATCATACAAAAATGATCTAAAATATAAAATTCAGTGTGGGTGCCATAATGTAAATTGTGCCAAGATTATGCAAATTTTAGTTATTAATCAAAGCTTAATTGCTTCATTATTGCTATTTTAAAGAAAATACTGAATGTCAGAAAATCTGTAATGTTTTATTTGAGAGATGTAAATATGCATACATTCATATGTGATGGAATGTGAGTTATTTATAGTCTATGTTTTTTTAAAGAAAGAAATGTTTATAAGAAATCAACTTAAAAATACTTATGTTTGTTCATGAAAAAAATTCTGAATCTATGAAGGTGTACTGACTGGGAAGTATCAAAATGAAACTGTGTTATGTTCATGATTCAAAATAAATAGAATGAGTAATGTTTACTGAAAAATTGCTCAATTCTATAGTAAGCCAGTCAAAAGAAAGGGGTAATCACCATGATAGATTAAATTTGAGCTTTTTTTTTTTACATAAATTTGTAACAAACTGGCTGAAAACAAAGTTTTTAGCTGAATGTTGAAAGGCACAATACAGAAAATGATTAATAACAAATACATATAAATGTAATTTTTTCCTTTAGTTTACACCTTCATTTTATACAAGAAAGATTGAACTGATAACTTGTCACAGAAAGACATGGTATAACCAATATTCCTTTAGCCCCAAGGCCCTCAGGGCTAATTATCTGACCTCTTTCTTTCATCTGACATCTTTTTCTTTCTCATTAGCTCTTCACTGTGATCATGAACACAGCAATTTAAGAACCTTGCAGATCAAGATGCTTGTGAATTCTGCTTTTCATTTTGATAATGAGCTTTCCTCAAATTACTTTCTTGATTAAGTCATCGAAAATATTTCTTTGAAATTATTCATCATGTATTAGTAGTAGACTTTTAAGTGCAAGTAATAGAAATGATTATTATTTTTTGCTAATGTTATTAATTGATACTAACGGTTACTAATGTTTGGAATATTTAACATGATTTTCTTTACTAATTACCTGTGCAAATAAAAGACTACATTATGTAAACATTTGAATATAATTATTAATACAATCTTATTAAATATGATCAAGATTAAATGGGCTTACATATATTTGACATATATGTACATACATATCTATACATTTTTAAAGGTATTTGGAGGAATGAGTGGAAAATTGTAGACGAATATATTGTTTATGAATTTTTATTTCAAAATTTAAACAATTTATCTTTGTATATTAGAAGACTGAACTAGTTTAGTGACTTGCTTAATTTGGACAGAAAAGAAAAAGAAAGTATGCTATAAAACGTGCAGTTTGTAAGAATTTGCACTCATTTCGCTAGTAGCAAATTTGCAGAAATTACTGGGCTTTGCCAAAGTAAGAGCCAGAAGAATATCTCCTTGAAAGCCTGCTTGAAGAGAGGAGGCACTTAGCTAATGCCTTCATCCCCGAAATAGGTGGGACTCCATACTCAGAGTCCATTTATTAAGGTTGGGCAGATGGAGGCAAAAAAGAAGGAAAAGAACTTGGCTCAGTATGGTTTTTACACTCACTGAATTTTGAGGTAAAGAGCCTCTTATCAGTCTTTTAGTCATTCTGTAGTAGCGTGATTTTTTAAAAAAAAAAAAGTGAAAAGTTAATTTACAGGCTGCTTTGAGGAGTGATGTCAGGCTATTCCAAAGGTCCACAGTTGTGCTTTGCTGAGAAATTATAGAAATGATGAAACAAGAGGCATCTTCAAGGTGTCTCCTCGTTCCCTCAGATTTCTCTGCTAAGGAGTTACATTTTGCTTTCTCCTGTCACCAAGAAGTTTAAATTTTTCATCAGATCATGTGAAATGATTGCTGGTTACTTTATGTCTTGGAAAGAAATTGTCTTGGCCATTAGAATGTGAACAAGAAATTACGGTACATTCTTTCGAACAGTGTAAATTACATCAAGTTGGAGCTGGTGCTCAATAGACATTTGGCCACACTTACTGCTGAAATTTAAAATTAATTTCATTATTAATCTAAATACTTCAATTTCTACTCTCAGTTGTCCAGTTATTTTTGGGGGAAAGTAATAGGAAAGCATAATGTAAAACAATCTATCATAGCTAAAATTTCCTTTTATCCCATAATTCATCAACTACCACCCCATCCCTAAGCACAGATATTCAGTGTCGATAGTTTTGTTTCCAATACTTTGCTTTTTGAAAAATTACAGGCAGATCAGTCATTTCTCACATAAAATTTTCAGGTTAAACTCGAAATATTGCATAATATATATTGATGATTTTATAAATAATCTGCTCCCCTTTCTTTATGTTGCTGAGAGTAGAAGTACATAAATTCTGTTTTACATACAGCAGTTAAATTGACCTGTGAAGATTTTTATTACTGTAGTTTGTTTCTATTTTGTTTGCTATTCAATGGTGTCTGGCATTGTTTGTAAGGCTAATCTGAAATTCCTAACCTCATACGATCCTCCCATTCTAGTTATCCAAACAGTGAGAACAAGGGGTGAAAACTTCTGTTTCCTCACCTGAAACTGTTTGTGTATTACCTGACATCTTTGTTTAATTCCATATTTTAAAAATATTTGACAAGGATTCTATAATTCCAGTACAACATATTTGTGTCACGATGGTTTCATTTCTTTCAGGAAAATACTCACATATAAATTATTGGGTAGTGAGTGGACTCTGACTTACTTTGAAGGACACAACCTAACTGTTGCCTAAGGTTTCTACACAACTTTGCATTCTCAGCAGAAGGATAGTACTTGTCGCTCTGAAAGTAGTGTTAAAGTTCCTTGAACTTTTGCTTCCAATCATTTTGGTAAGAATGAATCAGCATTTTACAGTGGTTGATATTTATACAGTTTTCCTCATTGTACTATAATTATGTTCTTTGATATTTTGTAATAGTGAGACTGAATATCTTGATAGCTTTTGTGTTAGGAATGCAAACCATAATTATGAACCTGTTACTATTAGTGTGTTTGTATAAGATAATATTAAAATAAATTTTGTCTACAGTAGATTTAGCTGAATTTAGTGGCACAGTCCTTGAATCCCATCTCTGAAGATGCAGAGGTGATTGGTATAGCTATGGCTTTTAGGCAAGCTTGTCTACAAAATAAATTCAAGACCATTGAAGACATCACAGTGAGGCCCACTCAAAAGTTAAAAAAAAGAAAGAAAAAAGTTTTAAAAAGTTAAGATAATCAATGAAAACTTCATTAAACTTTTGCATCACTGTTGATAAAGAGATAATATAGTCAAAAGTCTAAAGGACAAAGGCTAATTTTATTTCAGATTTCAGTTGATATGCCTAGTCTTTATTTAAATGTTAAATTTTCTAGATATGGAAAAATATGCATTATGTTTGGTACTTAAGAGTATAAGGACAAATATGGTATTCAGATGCAAGCTTTAGAAAAAGGGTGCAAATAAAATGAAGAATCAAAGTTTATTAAGAATTATTTAAATCTAAAATGGTGAAGGAGTCAAACTAAACAAAATTCTGAAAAATGCCAGTACCTCCTAAGAAGAGCAGATCCATGCACACTCGGGCAAAAGAAAAGTTAGATATTGTCTATTACATGACTGACTATTAGAATAGCATATATTATTATTTAATACTGAAAATAATTGCTACCATTTCTAGGACCTTGTTCTCAAGTGTCAGGAATCAAAGCCAATACATAAAATCTTTTGTAATACGAATACCATTTAGTAGTCTTAAAGCAAATCAACTTACTGTTCAACATATATTAGGGCTAAGATCTGAACATGAATGCCAAAATCATTCAAGAAAAAAATGAAAACAAACAAACAACCTAAATAATAGTAAGGTGTTTATAATATATAGATGAATTCGTTTTGGAAGACCCAGTAATGGCAAAATACTTACTATTCCCAGGTTTAATGGGGATTTCAGTTGTCACTTTGATAGGATCTAGTATCCTCTGAGAGACAGGCCTGTGGGAGTGCCTGTGAGGGGTTGTCTTATTTATGGTTAGTTGACATAGGAAGACTTGTCCAGAGTCTGCGGCACCAGTTAATAAGCAAGGGGTTCTGAAGAGTTTAAATGTGGGGACAGGTAGCTAGCTGAGCATGGTAATGATCTTTTATATGAATGGGGCCCATTTTAAGAACTTCCAAAGAAAAGAATAAAGGAAAAGAAAAAAAACAAATGAAAATAAAGAAAATATACAAAAAAAGTAACAAAGACTAGGAATGAAATCAGAAAATTTATTCCTAAACGAAGGATAACATTTTTAAATTATTTATTCTACTAACAATTTCTATCTTTAGTATTTAAGATTATATTTAATTCATGCACATAGTGCTATATAGAACATTACTTTTAATTTATTCATTACCTTGATAGAAATTCCCAGTTGTCTCCAGCATTCATGATTCTTTACTTTGCTTTGTGAAAAAAAGGTTTTATCTTTATTAAATGGACTTAGTATTTTACTGAAAATTTAGTTGATTGTATATCTTTGCATTTTGTTTTATAATCTATTATTTCAATTTTATGATGTAATTTAATACTTTTATCTTTAATTTTCATTAAAAGGTTATCCGGTCTAAATTAATGTTTCATTTTCATATGCTTTTTAATACATTCACACTTTTTTTTCAAATGACCTGCTAGAGTTTTCCTAACCGTCTAAGTATACTGCATCACCCTGGTGTCTCAGTTGCTTTTCTTGTGGCTGTGATAAGTTACTCTGACAGAAGAAAGTTAAGGGAGAAAGGATTTATTTTGCTCATACTTCAGAATATTCTGCTTTAAGGAGGGAACTTCAAAGCAGCAGTAGTTTGAAGGAGCTGGCCACCACTCAACCAGTGAGATGATAAAGCACCCCATATCAGAGATGGGCTCTCTTTTTCCATGCTTGCATACTTCAGGATCTTCATTCTAGGCAATGGTGCTACCCAGTTATCTTTCCACCTCAATTATTCATAAACAATCCTAGTTTATTTTAGTTTTTTTCACATTAACAATTAACACTAGCCATCACACCTGAGAAGACTAACTTGGGAAACTAATTACTTCTGTGTACTATACACATTTCACCATTATTCAGGTTTTAAAAAATAAACTTTCATTTAAATACTTTTATGCTAATGCACCAATCTTGTACTAATTTTTATCCTTTCAACAAGCTTATTTTTTTTTCAAAAAAAATTTAAGTGATATTTGTATTCCATAAGATGTTTTTCTCTCAGGATGATTTTTTTTAGCTTCAATCATACATAGCAAAGACAATGTTATGCTCATTGGATGGTGTTATTTGGAAATTCATATGCACACAATACTGTTCACTTAGTGCTAGAACAAAATAATACATAGAACTCAGTGCTTTTGATTTGAAAGAATAGCTACTTAGTTCTGCAAATAAGAAATCTAAGTCTGGGCAGTAGCAGATTAGGTGCTGAAATCGCTATTTCCGGGATTGCCTTCATTTCTCTCAGAGGATAACTACTTTGCCCTTACTTGCCAAATGCACAGAAGAAAGAAAATCCAATCTCACAAGCCTGATAAACATTAATTAATCAGCCCATGATAAAGGAGACCTTAAGAGCTAAACTTCCCCCAAAGCATTATACACTTCAATACTGATATATAGAATTCTAACTCATAAGCTTCGAAGAAAAATTACTTGTCTGTAGAATAATGAATATATGTTTTTCTAATAGATTTATTTGAAATGGGCTTTTCCTAATAAAACAGGAAAAGTTATTAAAACTCCAGAAGAATTAGACAAAATATTTCAAATATAACTGATAAATAATGAGTAAGAATTTTCTCTTAAAATATGTAATGATTAGTAAGCTATGACACAAAAATGCTTGATTACTTAGCTCATTGGGAAAACATAGATTATCTTGAAGTATAATTCCTTTCTAACTAAAATAGGTACAATAAAAGGCATTCAGTAAGAATTATCAACTAGAGATGAGATTGGCTGGCTACCTTCAAGGTGGTATGGGTGTCGATTTTTATTTTTTTATGTGCATTGGTGTCTTGCCTCCAGGTATGTCTGTGTGAGGGTGTCGGATCTTGGAATTACAGACAGTTGTTAGCTGCCATTTTGGTGCTGGGATTTGAACCCGGATCCTTTAGGAAAGCAGTTAATGCCTTTAACCATTTAGATTCTTCTTCTTCCTGTCTTACTGATTTCTGTTTTTTAAGTTGCCATCTTTGATTTTCATTTTGCACATTTTCTTTCACTTACCATAAGAGACTGGTCAACCCAGTCTCTTATGCTTCAGTTAATTGCATACTTTTCATGTTGTTCCAATTTCATGGCACCTCCATTATCAAACAAACTACTTGTATTAAACTATATGCTTAAAATAATATAAACTTGTTAGATTACTTGTCAAACTACTGGTACGGCATGTTGTCATCATGTAAAACAATTAAAGATAAGCATATTTTAATTTTTATTTTGTAACATCTAGTTTTTTCTCTATCTTTATTCATTACATCACAATATTTTTGTTTAAAAGTTTATATTTTAAAAAAATGACTGAAATTAGCCAGACAGTAGTGGCGTACGCCTTTAATTCCAGCACTCGTGAGTCAGAGGCATGTGGACCTCTGTGAGTTTGAGGCCAGTCTGGTCTACAAGAGCTAATTCCAAGACAGGCTCCAAAGCCACAAAAAAACTCTGTCTCGAAAAACCAAAATAAAAAAAAGACTGAAACTATATCAAGGTATATGGGACCATTGGGAAGGAAACAGATACAGTCACATTTCCTTTAAACTAATGGAGAAGATATTGGCTTTCCACAAGCAAGGCAAAAAGAAAGATAGATTTTGAAAGTGGTAGTTTACACCAACCTAACTTGGTGAATATACTGTGCCATATGCCCATGCATAATTGGTATATGGTGATGATCTTGCAAAAAGAGGTATAATTCTTCCTTTAAATTTTCCATGGTCAAATTAAACCACCTGCACGTTTGAAAGACAGGATGAAGATATTCCCTTCTTTACAACAGAACTTTGAAATTATATCTATTTACATCACTTCATTATTTACTACAACTGTAAAAAGTAATTGCTAATAAGAAATGGTATTATTGATACTTGCTTTAAACATAAAATTATTTATTTTGAAATCATATTTGGGATAATTATAAGTCATGTTTTGGCATGACTGTCGCGACAACATTTAACTTTTTAAATTTTTATTTGAGAACTTCCAAATAGATGATAAAAAATCAAACATTTAGAACATTTGCATCATGAATGAAATCTTCTATTAACATGGAAAGGAAATCTATTAGATTTTTCTAGGTACATATAGTGTGTACTTTTGTTCAGAGTGCATGTATGATGGACAAAGGAAATATTTCAGTTGTCTTCAAGTTCATTTTCGCTTCCTCCATTGTACTGTTTCCCACTTTCCTCTCAAGGTATAACTCTGCAAAAGAGATTATCTCTAGCTAGCCTAAACTAAATGCTAGCCCTACTGCCACAGTTCCCTTGGTGGAATGCTACATCTGAGTTGTTTCTGAAGTATGAACTTTTCCACTGTGGATGTTTCTAACAGTTGGTAGGCTGGAACATCTGCACAACTTTCTCTACATAATCCAGATTTATTAGAATGAACAGATGTGAATTCCTGTAGTAAGATGGGCCGCAGATTTGAGAT
This sequence comes from Arvicola amphibius, assembly GCF_903992535.2. Lineage (NCBI taxonomy): Eukaryota > Metazoa > Chordata > Mammalia > Rodentia > Cricetidae > Arvicola > Arvicola amphibius. The sequence continues at coordinate 85,145,581 of NC_052055.2, forward strand.
TGATCGAATGTGTTTCCCAGAGAAGTAATGGCTCTACCTTGTGTAGGCTACTGACTGAGCATGCAGTATCTATAAGAAATCTTTAAGTTCAACTTAGAAATCATTCGAGGTTTAAGATACAGGTAACTGTGATAAGGTTATTGATTCTTACAGATTATTTTTCTGTTGCTCTCAGTCTAACAGTCAATAAAATATTATTAATTAATAACACTATTTTTAAGCTTTTAGAGTATGTGGTGACACATCAGAAGACAAACCATATCATAACAAATTTTAAGAAATAGCTATGGAGATTTATTACTATTAAGAATGTGGAAATACTACTTCATACCTTTAATATATTATAACACCAAGTTTTTTATGTCACAATAGGTTTTAGCAAAATAACATAGGGGCATAAAGTATTTATACAAAGATAAAATTATTGAGTTAAATAAATTAAATTTTGCATGTTCATGTTAGTTTATAAGCAATAATTATGTGATCTCTTTTTGATTTTAATATTAGACTTAAAATGTGTCTTTACCAAACACAGGCTATGATGATGAAGACATCTGTACATAATTGGCATAAAATATCTCTTTCCTAAGAGTAAGAATTCCCCTAAATCAATCTCGCCACTGCCTCTGAATATGTAGGTCTTTTATTTTTAAAATAACTTTACATCTTAACTTTTTCTTACTTGTTACTGAATTTTTCTTAATATGAGGTAGGCATTCTCTACACTTATTTTTTTTACAGATTTGGCAAGATAAAACATTTAAATTTCCAGTAGCCCTTTTAAAATTATCCATTTTTCTATAAGAACTTTACTCTGTGTAGTGGCTACAGGCAACTAAGGAATGCTGAGAGTAGGAGAAAGTATTCTTCTTTTTTTTTTTTTTTTTTTGGTTATTCGAGACAGGGTTTCTCTGTAGCTTTGGAGCCTATCCTGGAACTAGCTCTTGTAGACCAGGCTGGTCTCGAACTCACAGAGATCCGCCTGCCTCTGCCTCCCGAGTGCTGGGATTAAAGGCGTGTGCCACCACCGCCCGGCGAGAAAGTATTCTTAAAGGAAGAGCCCATCAATTGATTTTCTACCACCAAATGGTCTATACAGACTGAGAAAATTATATTTAGGAATATATACAAATATATAAACCCACTTTTATGTAACAGCAATTACTATAAAAAGAGGCCATGAATTTGAAAAAGAGTAATGATGGAGTGCTATATGAGAGGATTTTGGAGGAAGAAAAGGAAGGGAGACATATTTGAAGCATATTAATGACTACGAAAAAAAAAAGAAATGAACCAAACCTAAAGAAATTAGTTATATAAAAAATATGCTGTGAGCCTTGTCAGCTTGGTTGCTCACCTTCCTGGACTTGGGGGGAGTTGGGAGGACCTTGGACTTAACATAGTGAAGGGAACCCTGATGGCTCTTTGGCCTGGAGAGGGGGAGAGTGGGGGTATGGGTGGAAGGAAGAGGAGGGATGGGGGAGGAGGAGGGGAAGAGATGGAAATCTTTAATAAAAAAAATGAGAAAAAAATATGCTTTGTAGGCTTGTAGGCTGGTTTTTTTTTTGTTTGTTTGTTTGTTTTCTTTTTTTTTTTTTTTGCTTTATATTCACAATCCCAGAAAACCCAGACAACAATTAGGACCCTAAGAGAGACGTTTATGGATCTCATTTACATGGGAAGTAGAAAAAGACAAGATTTCCTGAGTAAATTGGAGCATGAGGACTGTGGGAGAGGGTTGGAGGGGAGGAGAGGGGTTGGGAGGGGAGCAGAGAAAAAATGTATAGCTCAGTAAAACCAATAAAAATATTATGCTTTTTATGTATTTATGTTACATAATTATGTTAAATATGGATTGAATTAAATTTGCCATAAATTTATAGATTATTTGAAATATTAGCATCTGATTAGTATGCTAAAATATATTGAAAATTATATTTAGTAGATTGGTCATAAACCTTCTTATTCAACTGAGAAAAGATTCTCTGTATTCAATAGATGAGGAAGGAAGATTGTCATGAATTTCCAGCTGTTGCTGTCTATATTGTGAGTTATAAGAGAGAAAACGTGTCTAGGAGGAGCCCCTTTATCAGAAAAGGTAGAAAAATGAAGGAGAAGGAGGAGGAAAAAATATAAGAAAATTGACAGAAGAGAATGACCTGGCCAAAGGTGAGATCTTGTGCATGTTAGAAACTAAGATTTTCATAGCAGATTAAGGCAATTCCTTAATTCCTGATTAATTAAGGCATTCCTGACATCAAACTCTATTATAGAGCTACAGTAATGAAATCAGCCTGAAATTGGCATAAAAATGAAGAGATTGATCAATAGAATTGAATCAAGACTCCGATGTTAATCTACACACCTATGAACACCTGATTTTTGAAGAAGAAGCTGAAATATTCAAATACAATGGAATAAAGAAAGCATCCTCAAAACATGGTACTGGTATACCTGGATGTCAACATGTAGAAGAATGCAAATAGATCCATATATCCCCATCTACAAAATTCAAATCCAAATGGATTAAAGACATCAATATAAATCTGACCACACTGAACCTGTAGAAGAGAAAATAAGAAATAGCCTTCAATGTATGGGCACAGGAGACCACTTGCTAAATATAACACAGTAGCACAGACACTGAGAGCAACAATAAATGGGGGGGACCTTCTAAAACTGAGAAGCTTCTGTAAAACAAAGGACATTGTCCATAAGACAAAAAGGCAACCTACTAAGTGGGAAAAGATCTTCACCAACCCCACATAAGACAAAAGTCTGATATATATATATATATATATATATATATATATATATATATATATATATATATACACCAAAATATATAAAGAACTCAATAAATTAGACATAATATACCAAAGAATCCAATTAACAATGGAATACAGATCTAAACAGAGAATTCTTAACAGAAGAATCTTAAATGGCTGAAAGACACTTAAGGAAATGTTCAGCATCCCTAGCCATCAGAAAAATGTAAATGAAAATGACTCTGAGATACCACCTTATACCAGTCAGAGTGGCTAAGATCAAAAATACCAGTGATAGCTTAAGTGGGAGAGAATGCAGTGTAAGGAGAACAGTCCTCAATTGCTGGTGGTAATGCAAACTTGTATAATCACTTTGGAAAACAGTGTGGTGGTTTTTCAGAAAATTAGGACTCAACCTTCCTTGGGACCCAGCAATGTCACTCTTGTACATATATTCAAAAGATCCTCAATCATATTATAGGACATCTGTTTAACTATGTTCACTATAGCATTATTTGTAATAGCCAGAACCTGGAAACGACCTAGGTTCCCCTCAACCAATGAATAGATAAAATGTGGTACATTTACACAATGGAGTGCTACTCAGGAGTAAAAGACAATGACATCTTGAAATTGGCATGCAAAAGCATGGAACTAGAAAAACCCATCCTGAGTGAGGTATCCCAGACTCAGAAAGATGAACATGATACGTACTCACTCATAAGTGGACCCTAACTGTGAGGTAAAGGATACCGAGTCTATAGTCCACGAAGGCAAAGAAGCTAAGTATTAAGGACAACCCTAGACAAACATATATTGATCTGCCTGGGAAGGGGAAATAGACAAGATATCCTGAGGAAATGCATAAATTCTTATTTAGTACTTCCAGAACTCACGCAGATGGCAACACTAAATTGATTAAACAAATAGTTTTATGGGGAGACATTTAATGATATTAATATTTTCTGATAATAGATAGACTTTCTTTTTATTTTCAGGAATATTATTTGGTTCTAAATTTTTTCCTGTGGTATATGCAACGTGGTAGACACGAGATGGTGGGTTTGCCTCAACATGGGAGCGGCTGGATGACAGAGACTAATTTTGTGTTGACAAATGCATCTGTATTTCTTTAATGTCTTTTGTGTTTCCGTATGAGCTTAACTAAATCTCAAAAACAATCCAATGGATTACTCAACAGGTTGTTCAGATGAGCATTGAATTAACTGCAAAACCTTATGGGTTTTCATGGAATGATGGTCTAAGTCAAAATTTGTTCAAGTCACTTTTTTCCTTGCAACATATATTGTCTCAAAATATATGTATTCATAATGATATTGAATGTATATGAAAAAGTTCAACAACTGAACTTTAGTTTGAAAAAATAACAAAGTAGATAAATATCTTACTATACATATGGGTCTGATAATTTGTATTTCTCACAATATTTTAAATATTAATTTATTATTTAAACCCTCTCTTAGAATTTTTTTGAGGGAAAATACCTATTATTTGTCCTAGCATGGCCTTCTACTCACTTCAGTGCTTCGGTCTCAGCCTCCTGAGCCTGTCTGGCATCACAGGAGCGCCGGCCATTCCAGATCATTGAAGAATTTTAACTCTTTGTCCAAGTCATAGATTCAGATTCCTATAGAAGTCTTTTTGAATAATACATATAATAACTTTAATTATAATATATGCCTATATATTATAAAACATATAAAACAAACATATAAAAGATGTTTGTTTATGTATATGTGTACATAAACATATTTATATCTCCATCTTTACATGTGTGTGATGCACAATACAATCAGAGTCTTGAAACCAAGGAAGTATTAGTGTTCACATTAAAAATCTTTTTGACATTTTGAGATGTCACAATTTTCTAAGTCCACATAGTAATGGTATAATTACAAACTGTCAGTGTATAATTGCTGATACTTGTAATATTTTGTAATTGCATAATTTGGCATGATTACAATTATGGAAAGAGTATGTGGTAATTGACTAAAATTATTTAAGTTTCTCAGAAACACAATATTTAGTTCTAAATTTAGACAAGAAAGAAAAGGTTTAATTGTAACAACCACCATAAAATTTATATGTATAATCTTTAAAATGTGACAAAATGAGACTTTACTTTTGATATATTTGAAAATTAATACTAGAATTATATGATTCTATGCATAACTGTAAAAGTAAATAAAATACAATGTCAATTACAATTATATGTTTTATTTTTCTTATCAATGCTGGATACTCTTCTTAATTTATTTTTATTTCTTTAAAAAATTTAGCATAGAGTGGGGAACCCTGATGGCTCCTTGGCCTTGAGAGGGAGGGAGGGGAGGTATGGGTGGAGGGAAGGGGAGGGAAGGGGGAGAAGGAGGGGAGGGAAGGGGGAGGAGGAGCGGAGGGAGGGGGGAGGAGGAGGGAAGGAGATGGAAATTTTTAAATATAAAAAAAAATAAACCATGAGGAAAAAAAAAGAAAAAAAATTTATACAATAATTTCAATCACATTATTTTCTCTCCTCCAACTCCACTTAATTATTTTACCCTCCCCATTCATCCAACTTCATATACTTTTAAACTCTGAAAAAAATAAAAAAACACACACAAACACATTTAGAGGGTAGGGCTTAATGCCCACTTCCTTTTTTTTTTTTTTTTTTTTTCATTGTGAGATACTTCTCCCTAGTGGGATAACTTTTTAGGTGTAACTTCTATAATTCTTATATTTTGTGACACAATCTTTGTGAGTTCATATATATAAGATTGTAGTGTATTAAAAATTTTGTTTTCTTACCTGGGCCGTGGTGGTGCACGCCTTTAATCTCAGCATTCGGGAGGTAGAGGCAGGCAGATCTCTGTGAGTTTGAGTCCAGCCTAGTATACAGAGTGAGCTCCAGGACAGGCTCCAAAGCTCAAAAGCTACAGAGAAAACTTATCTCGAAAAACCCAAAACAAAAACAAACAAACAAACAAAAATTTGTTTTCTTTTGTTAAAGGAAGCCACTTGTTGGTTTTCCAGCAGTCCAGATTCCTGTAGTAAAACAAAGAAAGTATATTATTTAAATATGCTTGGCCCATTAGCTCTAACTTTTTATTGGCTAACTATTACATATTAATTTAACCAATTTCTAGTAACCTGTGTATTGCCACATAGTGGCTTACCGGGAAATGTTCAGGGGTATATCTCCAGTGGGGCTACATGGCTTCTCTTTTACTCTGCCTCCTTTCTCCCAGCATTGAGTTTAATTTTCCCTGCCTACCTAAGTTCTGCCCTATCAGGCCAAGCCAATTTTTTTATTCATTAACAAATAAAAACAACTCATAGACAGAAGGACCTTCCCCACCATTCTAGAGTCAATCATCAACTGTGGCTCTTATAGTTCTTTCTACCTCCTCCTCCCCACAGATTCTTGGACAGTGATTAAAGAGATATGCCAGTTATTCCTTTTTGTGTTGAATTCTCTAAAGATTTTCATAATCTACAAACTGTCCTCTTACTGATCTCTTTGTTAATTACCATCTACTGTAAAAAGTAACATCTCTAATTGAGACTGAATAGTGGCCTAATCTATGAGGAGTATGTCATTATGAGTGATTTTATTAGTATGTTCATTTATCAGACTAACAGTAGTACATTTCCCACTGAGGTCCATGACCTACCTATTCTGATTCAAGACCTTATTAATAGTGTCAGGTATAGATTCCATCTTTTTTGGAAGAAGTCATACAGACAATTAAAAATGGTTTGTTTACTACCATAGCTTCTGTGCCACTATTGAAACAGTAGGATTATCTGTCAGATAGGTGGTGTTGTAGCTCCCAAGAGTAGTAGCTGGGTATAATGATGATTCCTTTACTCTCCTAGTACTGTATACAGTTCCTTCCAGCACTTTGTACACTGGTCAGTAGGACTAAAATTCTATTTGAGAAGAAGCTCAATTTCTTCACATTCATTGACATAAATATATGTTTTCATCTACAATAAGGTCTTAGTGTCAGGCTGTGGAACTAAACAACACTACCAACAACACCCAACATTTGGCAGTCCAGGTATTGCTTGGCCAGTGACTCAGGAAAAAGTAACACATTATTGGTACAGGATCACTTTATTTAGAAGCATATGATGTATATTAGGGTAATTGTCTCCACCATTACATGCAATAATGTCATTTAAATTCCTTTTTTATATATGTATGTATTTGGGAAAACATCTTCAGAAGTAGGCTTCAATATGGCGTTTTGCCTTATAGGACCTCCTCTACCCTCCTTTCTATCTCCTATTCTAATTTCCTTTTTATCTCTTTGTAGAACTGCCTTCTATTTAACCTTCGTCTTGAGTGACACCTACCTTTCTAGATACCTACCCTCAGTGAATATTATGAATGAACCACAGATAAGCTAACATTCATGTATGTGGGAAAGCATGCAACATTTGCTTTCTTTCTAGTTCTATCCATTTTCTTTCATTTTTATTGATTTTTATTGAGCTCTACATTCTTCCTCTGCTCCCCTTCCTTCCTCTCCCCTCCCCATTCAGCACTCCCCCAAAGACCCCATGCTTCCAGTTTACTCAGGAGATCTTGTCTTTTTCTGCTTCCCATGTAATTAGATCTATGTAAGTCTCTCTAAACATAGAGCAAAGAAAACCAGCCTACAAACCATTTTCTTTCAGATTTTATTTTTGAAATTTCGTTTCCTTGTAAGCTGAATCATATTTTATTATGTAAATATAGATATTTTCAATACCCATCCATCATTTGATAGGTATCTAATCTGTTTCCAATTTTCTTTCATTATAAATAGAGCTATGAACAAGGATGAGAAAGTTTCTCAGTAATAAGATGTAGAGTCCATAGTATACAATGACAATAGTATATACCTTTTGGTGTAGGAGGGTCTTCTTTCTATGTGCTGATTTCATTGGTTGAATAAATAAACTGCCTAGGCCTTTTGATAGGGCAACTCTTAGATGGGCATGGTAGAGAGAACAGAATTCTGGGAGGAGGAAGGCAGTGTGGCAGACACCATGACTCTTCGTCCTGAGATGGACATAAGCTAAAAATCTTGCCATAAGCTAAGCCAACATATATTTTCTAAAGGTATCTTGACTTCAAATTTGGGTTTAAGAATTTGTTTCTTGGGGTAAAAAGGGTTCTTTTGTTTCCAGAGAATATGAGAACCTATGGATTCCTTCCATACTAATGTGGTTTGATGGACCAAGATTCCCTGAAAGGTTGCTGTGAACACCCCCCCCCCAAATTACTTTGCCCAACAAAAAGCAGGAAATAGCTTGGAGAGAACTATGCCTAAATTCACAAATATTGTGTATAAATGTTTAATTACATTTAAAGGGGATATGCTATAGAGATTTCAATGGTGTGGATTTTGGTTTGTTGATACACATTTTAGCTTAATCTTGATATATACATATTTCTGCTCTTGATTAAGGTATTGTATTTGTGTAATTCATTTTAAACTTAATGCATAATTAAGAAATACAGATTAATTGATAGTCATCTATAATAGTCAAGCTTGTAGTCATGTTAGGTATTCTAGATATATAGAGATATATTTCAGATGGATAGTTATTTTTCAAACCTTTCAAAGACTAACAGAATATGACATTTAAAATATTTTAAGAGCTTATGACTTTTCATGACATGAGACATATCTGCTCCTGACAGCACCAATTAATTCAAGGGAAAGATGGGCCTTGACGAGGCTTCTCATGGAATTTGTTACCTATTTGAGCAAGAAACTGCTTTTCCTGGACTGTTTGATGTTATGTTTTATGAACTTGACTTGAAGACCCACAGAAAAATGAATGCTGATGTTGCCAAAAGAAGGTGAGACACTCCTTTGGGGAGCCTGCTTCATGAAAGGGTCTTCCAGACATTTTGCAGTACACAGAAAAAAGTGACTGACAAACTGTCAATATAGGGAGATCTGTCTTTGATATTTCCTGCTTCATAGAAAATTCTTCTGAGTACTATAAGCCGGTAGGTTGAAGATGGGTGCTTAAAATGTTACCGAAGAACTTTAGGTGACTGTTTAGGTAGTGAGATGTCTCTGTCAATTCAAGAGTTTTGGAAGCTGCTTACAATGCATTTCTTGTTTACTTAGGCAATATCATATCCTTCTGGGATCTTTGATGGAGTTGAAGAATAGATAGTTACAATTATAGTTTTCTTAGTTATGATAAAAGATAAAGTAGATATAAATATTATAGCTACAATTCTTGCTTGATACTTGCATTGTTATATGTAATTTTTATGTGATAGAGTAAAAACTTCCTTTTTATTTAAATAGAAAAGGTGGGGGAAGTCCTTCTGTATGTGTGTTGCATTAATTGGTTAATGAATAAAGAAGCTTCTTTCAGCCAATGGCTTAATGTAATATAGCCAGGCTATAAGGGACACATATAGTAGAGTAAGCGGAGTCAGAGTGACACCATGTAGCTGCCAGAAGAGAAAGATATGAGCTTCCAGCTGGAAACTTGCCGGCAGGCCACAAGCCTTGTGATAAAGTATAAAATAATGAAAATGGGTTAATCCTAGGTATAAGAGCTAGCTAGCAATATTCTTAAGGTATTGATCAAATATTGTATTGCAAATAATATAGTTTCTGAGTGGTTATTTGTTGGTCTCAGCAGCTGAGAATGAACAAGCAGCTTCCAACAACAATCAGTATTTAAATATTCAATAAAATTATTTTCTTCAATAAAAGATGTTCGTCAGTTGGAATTTAATTTCTTAAGATTTTTTCCATATAAATTTTATTTCCTGTCCCTTTGGTATCCCAATTTTCAATTATGCTCTTTCAATTCTGAATTATATTAGCAAGCAAATGAATTAAGTAAGAGATAAGCAACTTACATTAAGTAAAGGTACAATTTACATTAAGTAAAGCTATTTTTATTTGCTAACTGCTTGAGAAAAGGTTTTGAGATAATTCCGTCAGTCATTAGGATTTGAGAATGAACCTCAGATCTCTAAAGACTGAAAGCTGATGAGCATGTTTTATGTAAATTTTCCAGCAGATTATACAAATTCCAAAAAATATTGCTAGAATCTAAACTTATACACCTCATTTCAAGCTTGTATTTCACATTGCCCATTAAAATAAACCCAGTACACACTGAAATTTTTTGTCATTATCTTCCTTAATCCTTTTATGACCATGTCCATTTTTTATATGAATTTTGCATATTTAATGCAAATCTAACCTTTATTGTGTATGTACTTTTAACAGAACAGTAATGTTGTTACTGGTATCTAGCAAATGACAAGTATTCTCCAGTGCCTATATTCACAGTAACAACTTCATCAGCTGTGCACACACTGGAAAGAAAACTAACATGTAGAGCCTTAGTACTTCCCCTTGGAGAAAAAAAAATAATATTTAGGAAAGTTTTTAACTACTCAATATTTGTGATAAGTATTAAAAGTAATGCTGGTTCAATATACAAGCATGGTGGAGGCAGAAAATACCCATCCCATGTGTGTGAAGACTATCTTACATTGTATGCATTAAATGCTAACGAAGTGATAGTTTTCTAGAGTTCTCTGCAGTAAGCCTTTAAACTTTCTTTGTGTCCTTTCTTTGGTACATGTTAACACATTGATTGAAATAGCACATTTCTTTGAGCTTGTTAATTTTTTTATGAAACATAGTAACCAAGTTCATTTAGAATTTTCTCTACAATTTTACTTTCACACAAAAATTTCTATTATTAAACCATGCATTTTCAAACCTAATTCACATAATACTGTGAAGAATAAATAATAAAAACTCATAGAGAAGTTGGGGCTTAACCTGAAGGTTAGAAAAGTAAAACAACCAGCCACTGACTCTTACCTTGACCTCAGTCCAAAAATGGTGATCCTGCCTCCAGGAATCTCACAATGGGACTAAGCCTGAGAACTGTCCCCTCCCATTTTATAATCTTCTCTATACTGAGATTAAAGGTGTGCAGCCATGCTACTAGGAATAAAGAAGGTATATGTTCCACTGTCTCGTATGTAAGGCTGACCAGTAGGGCTGTTTTACTCCTTGATCTTCAGGCAAGTTTTATTTTTGAAAATATAAATGTAATACCAATACATTTCCCCTTTTTTATAAAATAATAGAGAAGGCTATAAGGGAACCAGCATAGGACCAAACTAGGCCCGCTGAATGTGGGTGACAGTTGTATGGCTGGGGCAGACTGTGGGGCCACTGGTAGTGAGACCAAGATTTATCCCTACTGCTTGTTATGGATTTTTGGAACCCATTCTCTCTAGAAGGATAATTTGCTCACCCTATATAGAGTAGGGAGGACCTTGGTTCTGCCTCAAAGCAACATGGTAGACTTTAATGACTCCCAATGGAAAACCTTGCCATTTCTGAGAAGTGGATTTGGGGGATGATATGGGAGATGGGAGGGGAAAGATAGAAGAATCAGGAAGAAGGGAGGGAGTGATACTGGATTTGGCATATAAAATGATAAAAGATAGTGTGTGTTTTTTTATAAGAAAACATCAATAGGGCTCTTTCCATTAATTTCTCAATATTTAGTTCATTCATAAAGTTGCAATGAGTCATGACTTTTCTGGCAGTACGACTGAAGAAATGTCTGTGATAATGTATTTATTTCCATTTTTGTCAAAGTGTGGAAGTTGCTGTCATTCCAATAACTCCAAATTACCTTAGCATTGAGCCAACTCACCAGGCACAGCAAAAAAAAAAAAAGCTAGAAGACAAAGAAAAATACATTGTCATGCCTGAGGCTTTACTAATCATAATACTGAGCTGGAGAAAAAGGAATGTCTGACAGGAACAAAGCAGTCAAAGAGCCTGTGCTGGTATTCTCTAAAGTTCACATATTCCAACATAAGTGAAAGTATATTTACCCGTCATGGTTTGATCATCTTAGAGCTATCTTATCAGAGAAAGGCCTAGCAATCCTAATTATATATTTTTTCTGCAGACGTTCTTAAGCTAAATTTGGAATATTTCATGTAATGTGATATGTATGTAACAATATTGCATATTTTATTTAAAGTAAGTTATCATAATTAATTTGATGGCTGACGTATATGTTACCAGAAGAACGGCTTCAGTTGACATAATGTCAGGGTACGAAGTGCAACTGAGGCATCAAATTTGTCTGAAAGTAAATGCTCAAATCATCAACTTCTATGTGTAGTCATGGAACTTTAATAATAACTTATTCAATATTTTTATTAATTCAATTCTCTTTCACATTTAAAAACATTCCAACTTTTGATGTGTAGTTGGAGAATATGTTTAAACTGATTTACTCAAAATTAGCTAATCCCAGGGTAGCTAAAAGAAATATCATGTTGCAAGTATAAAACATTAGATACTAAAAAAATTCTTGTTCTTACCTTTTTTTGAATGTATACTCTTTATATTATAAAATAATCATTAATAAGTTAATTATATCTTTGTTAACTTGTATCATTTTACTTTAAAAGAGATTGACAACTCATGTAAAATATAGCTCTTCAAAACCTAGCTCTGTTGATAAAAATTATGTTTCATGCCTAGAATTAACATCAATTTATTTTAATTTGACAAATTAATTCCATAAAGATAATGGACACATGCTACCTCCATAACCTAGAAGCTATCTCTAATTAGTAACCACTCATAAATGAAAATATAGTTCTTTCCAACAGTATCTCCCTAAAAATACAAAATATATATTTTACTATTATGAACGAGATTTTATTTCATATTAAGATTACATACCATTTCATTATGTATATTGTGAATACATGATATTTTATATTCCTGCCATCTACTCCTCTTGAGTGCCTTTGTTTCTTTCTGTTTTAGTGCTTTATTGTATGCAAATAATTTGCTGGCATGAGATTTCTCCAAATTCTTTAGGTAAGCATTTAGTACTATGAACTTTCTCTTAGCACTACTTTCTTTGTGTCCCATAGTTTGGGTATGTTGTCTAATCATTTTCATTGAATTCTGGTTTCCTTACTTCTTTTTTTCTTACCTCACTGGAAGACCTTTCCATTGGTGAGAGTGGGGTGCTGAAGTTACCCACTATTTATGTGTGGGGTTTGATATATGAGTTAAGCTTTAACAATTTTTTTTAACAAATGTGAGTGCTTTTGTATTTGGGACAAAGATGTTCAGAATTGAGACTTCCTCTTGATGGATTTTTCTTTTGATGAGAATTAGGTATCCTCTCTCATTGCTTTTGATTAATTTTAACTTAGTGTCTATTTTGATTGGATATTAAGATACTGCCACCATCTTGCTTCTCATGTTTATTTGATTGGAAAATCATTTTCCAGTCCTTTACATTTACAGGTAATGTCTGTCTATGAAGTTGAGATGTTTTTCTTCTATGCAACTTAAGTATACAAACTGTTTACATATCCATTCTGTTATCCCATGTCTTTTTATCGGCAAGTTGAGTCCATTGATATCAAGAGACTCTAACGAACAGTTTATAGATTTGTACAGAGAGGTGTGTAGTCTATACCTGTAACTAGAGTCTACTGGAGTTGGGATAAAGGACTGGCCACAGGCAAGCATGGGGCAAGGCATCAGACTGGTTCTCAGGGAGGGGAGGCTCTAACCCATCCAACTGGCAGACAGTTCTCTAACCTGCTTTCTGGGAACTGCTATTATAAACCACTCATAAAGCTACATGTCAAGTAGTAGTTGACCAAAAGACACATATACACAAAATGAAGAAAAAACCCCAAAACAAAAGAAAGCAAAATAAAAAACACTAAACAAATAAACAAAAATCCAGAAAGAAATTCATTGTCATCTTTGGAGAGGTTATATCTCATGATGTTTTGTCAGAACTCTTTCTAATTTTATTTTACAGGTAGGCTCATTGCATTTATTTTATGACTTTTGTTTGTGTTGTTATATGGAGTCTCTGTGTATATTACGGATTCATCTATATGTTTTTGAGCTATTTTTTTTCTGTTTTTGGTCTTTTGTTTATTTTGTTCTATTCCAGTTTGATGTTTTTGTTTTATTTTATTTTATTATTATTCTCTATATGCCTGATTTTTTACCCAATGAGTAAGCACAAATAAGTGGATGTACATGGTAGTGGAGGTTGGAAAGAACTCAGGGAAGCTGGGGAAGGGTAAATTTTAATTGGAAAAAGATGTATGAAAAATATTTAGTAAATAAAATATACATAGAAAAAATAACAGAGAGGTCCCAATGTGATAAATTATACTAGAAAGTTTGCCTACAAGTTACACAGTTCAAGCTTTTTTCACATACTAGATTATCTGCCCTAAACCAGTACCTGAAGAAAGGGAATAAAAATAAGGGAAACTTATCTAATTAGTGTTGAATTTACCTCAATTATTTATAGATTTTTCAGCTTAAACTTAATTTGGGAAAATTATATCAAATTATATGTATGTTGCTGTTTGTTCAAGATCCTTACAATAGTACTCAATTTAATAGATAAACAGGTGTATCACACAATGAGTCAATAATAAATTGATAAAATATGATTATCCTTTCCTGAAATCTTCATTTTGTTCTATGATTAATACGTGTTATTATCAATGCAATTCTTTAAAAGATAATGTCATGAAAATTTCATGTTGTAAAAGTGTTCCAATTGAGTATGTGTATGTTTTCTGTAAAAACTGTAAGAAGTAATTTGTTTATAAAACTGGTATGCATAACAAATAATATTGAATATATTGTTTCAAAACTTTAAATCATTCACTACATTTCCCACATGTTTCATCTCTGTGACTTTTTTGACAAGAATGTAAAGGAAGAATTACACCCAACTTTAGGTCTGGAGAAGAAGGCAATCCAAAGCAATATTAAAAAGGACTTAATCTAGAAACTATCAGGGTTTCTATGTTGCACTAGTACCTTAGTAGATCTGGGCCAAATTGCTTCAGAAATCACACCGAACAATAAATCTCAAGGGAGAGACTAAATGGCATTGGGGAATGGTGAAGGGGTGCCTCTGAGTGGGGACAATAGAGGCACAGACAGAGACAAAGACAGAGACAGGTAGAGAGCAAGAAAAACAGAGAACAAGACACAACAGTGATGGCGGGGACCTTTTAAGGATACTTCTTCTGGCATATGGCAGCTGGTAATGATGTGGCAGCTGGTGCTGATACACTGAAGGTAGGCTGGGGTGCACCTGGTTCCCCACAGAAACCATAAAAGGTAAATTTAAGTATGAAAAATCTGTCATGAGCACTGTTTTAATGAAAGCTTAGTTGTCACTTTTATTTTCAATGAATTTTTGGTCCCATGCTTATACACTAAGAAAACTAGAGTATTCCACACATAATGGTTAAGCAGCAATATGCACTGTACAATTAAAAATATAGTCCACAGATACCTATAAATGTTGCCCTTGTTTATATTTCACACATGTCAACCTGTTAATTCTAGTTATGTTTTTTATTCTGTACATTTGTTTACAATGATATTTTATTGGCTTTTAGGGGGTCTAAGGATTCAAAAATTCAAGTAAAGAATTTGGAGATTGTAAATATGATGTCACTTTTTCACAGTTAAAGATAAAGGTCAGATATCAGATGCTGGAACTTGACATAAAAAGGAGTTCTAAGAATAGAAGAAATAGTTCTCTCCAGAGGAAAGCCCTCTTAACCAAGTCATTTATTCAGCACTGAGTGGTCAACCTATAATCATATATGTGCAAGTAATGATTACAGATTCTATTTAAGCTCTTAGTAAATTGGCTGTGACATTGTGTTTCCTGGAAATAACAAAAGAGATTCACCCAATATTCCTTACCAATATGACTGCCCAATAGAACTAGGCAATTACAATATCAATAGACATATTAAAGTGTGAGAAAGCATAGAAAAGCCCACTCTAAGAGTACCACCCAAGATAAAGGACTATAGTCAACAAGGAATGCTAAGTGCTGGAGTCTCCTTCTGTATGCGACTCTTATTTGGCTAGTCACAATAATAAGTGGTCAGCACTGAAGTCATAAGAAAGAAGCAACAGTTAATAGAGTTTGCAGATATTTATGTATTTATGAATGTATATATGTGTATGTGGGGGGTCTGTGCATAGCAATAACTTAAAGAAAAAGAAGTCACGTATTGGGGGTAGAAAGGGAGACTATTTTATTTTTTTATTAAATTATATAATTTTAAAATTTTCACCTCCTCCCCTCCTCCCATTTCCCTTCCCTTCCCTGCATACCCCTCCCCCTCCCTCTCCAGTCCAAGGAGCAGTCAGGGTTCCCTGCCCTGTGGGAAGTCCAAGTTCCTTCCCCATCCATCCAGGTCTAGGAAGGTGAGGATCCAAACAGACTAGGTTTCCACAAAGCCAGTACATGCAGTAGAATCAAAACCCAGTGCCATTGTCCTTGGCTTCTCAGTCAGCCCTCCTTGTCAGCCATGTTCAGAGAGTATGATTTGATCACATGCTCCATCAGTCCCAGTCCAGTTGCCCTTGGTGAGCTCTCATTAAATCAGTCCCATTGTCTCAGTGAATAGACGCACCCCTCACGGTCCTGACTTCCTTGCTCATGTTCTCCCTCCTTCTGCTCCTCAACTGGACCTTGGGAGCTCAGTCCAGTGCTCCAATGTGGGGCTCTGTCTCTATCTCTTTCCAACGTCAGATGAAGGTTCTACGGTGATATGCAAGACAATCATCAGTGTGGCTATAGTAAAGGGCCAATTCAGGCCCCTTCTCCTCAGCTGCTCAAGGAGCAAGCTGGGGACATCTCCTTGGACACCTGGGAACCCCTCTAGAGTCCAATCTCTTGCCTACCTTCAAATGGCTCCCTTAATTTAGATATATACTTCCCTGATTCAGTATCCACTCTTCCTCCATCCCAACTGTCCCATTCCCCCCAGCTCTCCCCATCCTCCCCTTCTCACTTCTCTCTCCTCATCTTCCCTTACTCCCATCCTGCCCCCACACCTGAGCTCTCAATTTTTGCCTGGCAATCTTGTCTACTTCCAGTATCCAGGAGGATAACTACATGTTTTTCTTTGGGTTCACCTTCCTATCTAGCTTCTCTAGGATCATGAAATATAGACTCAATTCTATGGCTAGAATAGGGAGACTATTTAAAAAGAGGAAAAGGGACAGGAAAATGATACAATTTTATTTAAAATAAAAATTGAAGTACTTTTATAATTAAAATATTACAGTTCATGATTTTGTTAGGTTTTCTGTAACTAAATATAATTATATAAATATCTTAATTTTTTCTGTTAATATTAAATCCCTGGTGAATATCTAATATAAAAAATCCAAGAAAAAATATTTGTGTGATTCATTAAAATCTGGGAAAACTCTATTATTAATAAAATATGTGCATAATGTTAAACACATGCACACATACATATATATGTATATCATAAATAATATCTTGGAAAAATAAAAAAATAAATAAAATGAATATAATCCTAATGATAAATTCAAATTATTAAAAACAGCTTACAAATTATCTCCCAATTACCCATCAAGTAAGTTGTATGTGCAAATGGATGATTACTTGTTCATTTCTCATTATGTGGCTATTTTTAAACATTCCTAATTTAAAAGAGGAAACAAGCAGTGCATCCATCACAAAGGATGTCAGTTAAGCTGAATTCTCCTTCAGTTACTTTGAATACATGATTATTCTGAATGACAATCATAGTAGAACCTACTGTCATTTTCTTTCAAATGTGCAGTGTATTGGGTAGTAATTTGCTACTTAAAAGTAAACTGAAGAGATTTTGAGAATATGTTTCTTTTCCTTAAGAATTTGTCATTATTAACTATTACAACATCATAGAATTTTGGGTTCTACAGAAATTAAGGACTAGGAACTCATTGACTTCATATTGGGAATTTGTTTTTATAATATCTGAGTTTTTTATTCTATTTGTTTTGGTTGGAAACTCAATGATTTCATTCATTCTCTTTTCTCCTAATTCTCTGTATCATTTCCTTAAGTGGTTAAAGACTGATATGTGTTCTAAACTGCAGCTAAAACTTATGAGGTTTATGACGTCTAGAGACACACTTAGTTCACAGCTCATTGCATTTTAAGATCGAAGCCAGGAAATAAATCAGTCCCATTGAAGAGAGTGTAATGCATGTTACAGGATATTTCTGAGCTCCCCATACCTAAACATGAGTCTGGCAGTAACAAAGGTCTTGTATACCACCATAGAGCCTTCATCTGGCAAAGGATGGAGATAGAGACAGAGACCCACATTGGAGCACCAGCCTGAGCTCCCAAGGTCCAAATGAGGAGCAGGAGAGAGAACAAATAGCCTGATATTTCAATGGGACTATTGTAGCCAACAACTCAATTGGATGAAATCAAGTCCTGTGAAGAGAAACTTTCTTTGGAGACAATAAGTGGCTTATAAGAGACTGCATTATGGGAAGTTTAAACCACACTGGGTTTCCATACTGACCCTAATGTGCTCTTCACTTCCAGCTGTCTCTCTAATCATTCAGTCCTCAATCCCATCTCCCTTCCGTCCTATCTGACCCTCCCATTTTATTCCCCCTTCCCGATACTTCAGTCCGTCCATAAACTCTACTCTATTCCCCTTCCCAGGGAGATCCATGTGTCTACCCAAGTCCCTACCTCTTTACATAAACTCTGTGGGTCTATGGATTAAAGGTGTTTAACACAAGTAATAAAAACCCAGAGACAGATATTGGGACTCAACCTAAATGTCAGAAAAGTCACTGACACTTACTTCCACTTCAGGCCAAAATGTCAGTCGTGCCTCCAGAAATCTCAGAATGGGATTATGTGTGAAAGCTCTCTCCTCCCATTTTATATTCCTTTTCAGTGTTGGGATTAAAGGCATGCACCACTACTGCTCAGTTTCTATGGTAAACAGGTGTGGCTACTGAGATTAAATGTGTGTGTCACAACTGCCTGGTCTGTAGGACTGACCAGGGCAGCTATTTTACTTAAATACAATTAACATATCACTACAAAGATTAGTTATTTTTAGTAGTTAATATTGATAGATAAACAAATACATATCGCATTTACATTTCATCATCTGAGTTACATCAAGATGATTAATTTTTCTAAATGTATCCATTTGCCTGTAATTTTTTTTATAACTGCCTGTGTTTCTCAAGGTGGTTACCTTCTGAGGGACTCAAGATTACAGCTTAAATTAGATTTTGAAGGAAACACTGCTCATCATGTTATTTCATTCCATCACGTTCTACTCCCATATCTTTTGTAATGCTCATGTTTTTTATATTTTGCTTTTATCTAATTATAACACTTGCTTTTTACATCTTTCTTTACATCCTGATTGATCATTATACAGTATGTGTATATCATTCAATTTTTGTCTCAAAATGGTTTATAGTTCTAGAGTATAGTTATAATTGTAAGGTAAATGTTAACAGTCACTATTATATTCATACAAAATTTTTATACAACATATTAAGCTAGGAATCATATTAACTTTCTGACAATATTACAAAAAGTGTATTCATCATGATGTATTTTTTAATTAATTGTTCAATGCATCACTAACATTATAAAATTCTGACAACATGGCCATTGAAGGTAATGAGTTTAACAGATTCCCTGTTTGTTTAATCTCTGTGGCCATGAGATTTTAAGCACCTGATACAGTCTTAATATTGATATATATATTCAATTTTTGAATATATAAAGAGGTAGGGACTTGGGTAGACACATGGATCTCCCTGGGAAGGGGAATAGAGTAGAGTTTATGGACGGACTGAAGTATCGGGAAGGGGGAATAAAATGGGAGGGTCAGATAGGACAGAAGGGAGATGGGATTAAGGACTGAATGATTAGAGAGACAGCTGGAAGTGAAGAGCACATTAGGGTCAGTATGGAAACCCAGAGTGATTTAAACTTCCTATAATTGATATTATATTCAATTTTACTGGGTAGTAAAATCTAATAAAAAGAAGAAAATTTACATAACTCTGAATTTTTACAAGCTCTCATATTAGTTGTGTGATATATTTCAAACACTTTTGAGAGAAAAGCGCAAATTGAGGTATTATACTATTACTGGGTAACAAATCTTCCTTTGTTCTCTGTCTGTTTTACGTGCCTACATGACTTGAACACAAAACACTTATTTGACATCATTACTGATCTGTAAAAATGTATATTCTAGATAAAGTTAATATTAGAGTTGTTAGATTGAAAAATTAGATCCTGTATTCTCATGAAGATAGTCCTCATCTAAATTGTTAAAAACAATAATTAAAATAATTTATAAACTTTCTTTGCCTTTCCTCATATCTGTTTTTGTCTTTACCATACCTTTCATTGGATAGATATGTCTATATATGTCTATATAGGTCATGACTAAGTCAGCCATAATAAACAATATATTTCCCTGCAGTAATCTTTGAAGTTTCCAGGAAGAAGATGAGGCCCCAGAACAACAACTCCACCTGGTTAATATGACATCATGATTCTGATAGCGCTACTACAAGACCTGTTTTGGGTACCAGCTGCACAAGACGGTTCCGACTTGGTTAGCTAAAATGGAGCACATCCATTACAACATTCTGGCCAGACCTTCACAAAGTACCCAAAGTCTCAGAGACTGTTTACAATTTTATAAGACCAAATATTAATCTTGATATTTAACCATCATTTACTTTCACAGGATCCCCTAGGAAGAACATCGCCCCCATGACAGCTAAAAGCAATTTTAGAGGACGACGTCCCCTCTCCGAGAAAAGTCGCCCTCAGGTTTGGGGACATCGTTTAGGGGTTGGTTATAATTGATATATGGTTGAGGGATGGGGGGTAATTTTATAGGCTTAGGGGTTTTCTATAAAAATGAGGAAAAATTGGTGATGGGATAATAGATTGGTAATGTGAGTTATTGTTTTTAGACAATTATATTGGTATTGATTCTTGTATATTGACACAAAGTTAAATTATACTAAATATTGTATGCATGTATGCTTCTACCTCTGTTTGAAACATTGTTTATGTATTGACATATATATCTACCATATTGCAGTGTATACTACTACCTCTTTTCAAGATACTTATACATTGTTTACATTTGAAGGTTATTGTTCTTATTTATTGGAAGTTGTTTATTGTCTTAGTCTTTAAGTTAGATAGGTATTGAGAATTATAGATCAATAGTCATCTATGTTTGTCCTATTTATATTTAGGCTAATCAGGTTCTTTAGATACATAGAGATTAAATTAAGTATAGGTAGTATATTCTTCAACCTCTTCAAAGAGATGTAGAAAATGGCCTTTAATCTAACCTAGATCTCCATAGTAGTGAGACAATCACTCCTGGCAATACCGATCTACTCCTGAGAGAATGCTAAGCACCTGGAGCCTTTCTTTTTGGCAGAACTGGCCTTTGGGCAAAGAAAAGCCCATACCTCGACCACTGCGATACAAAGTATCCGTAAATAGATAAAACAGGACTGTCATATCCTACCAAGACAGGGTAAGATAGTTCTAAAAAGTCTCTTGCTTTTGAAAATGGTATGTCATTTAAGTTAGGCCTTAGCCAAAGTTGGTTGCCTCAACATTGCAAATGAGACTTTGGGTGATTGTCCAGGTAGTCAGTTGTCTCTGTCATTTGTTGCACATTTTGGAAGTTTCTCGATTGTACTTCCTGTTTCCTCAAGTACTATTACTTCCCTTCTCAGATCTTTGATGAAGTTGAGGATTATATAATTGTAAATACCCTCCTCATGATTTAGTTAAACTTATTTTCAATACATTATTTAGACTCCTTGAAACAGAATGCTTAATAAAACTTTTGTTATGTGTTTCTTGCTTAATATTGTTTA
Source organism: Arvicola amphibius (assembly GCF_903992535.2). Lineage (NCBI taxonomy): Eukaryota > Metazoa > Chordata > Mammalia > Rodentia > Cricetidae > Arvicola > Arvicola amphibius. The sequence goes on from NC_052055.2 coordinate 85,167,185, forward strand.
TTGCTTGTAATCTTATATTTGATATCTGTTCCTATTGTATATAGTTGTATTGGGTTTGGTTTGATCTTATTTAGACAAAAGGGGAAGATGATGGGGAAGCTCAGCCAATCACATCTGGCTAAGGTGTGGCCGCCTGGAGCCCAGGTAGATAAAAGGGGGAGATAGGTGCAAGCTCTCTGCTGTCTGCACATGGTGCTTACCTGATCCATTTGGACTTCGGACCATCTACTCTGGTAGAGTGAGTTTCCCCATTTTTCAATTATTAAATTATATCTGTTGCTTTGAGCTGGTCTGGTTATTTTAGTGTACCTATCGAATGAATACGCATTCACTGACAAGAAAGGAGAGGCAAAAAAAGGAGTGAAAGAGGGAGGGAGGGAGGAAGAAAACTAAAAGGCTGAAGGAAGCTCAATGTGAGAGGTTTTTATCTGAGAGCTGGATCTTTCCTTGAATGTCAGGTTCAGACTTGAATCAATACCAGGGTCTCTCCTAGTTCTCAGGTCTCTACAATGTGGGCCGGAAATGTGTGACCTACGCTTTATTCTACTAACCCTTCAAATGAATATGTGTGAGTTTACATCTTAAACTCTGTTAAGAACTGGCTTGTGGTTTTGAGATTTACAACTTCTAAGACTCCAACATTATCTATTGTAACACTTTATTATAAATCAGTCTCTACATACCTGTCTTAATAGTTTTGTTTCTTATGAAAAATGTTCCCTATTCTCATTCACAAAATATATGTATTATTAGCAAATATTCAATATAAACATAGTTTTCCTGAAGAAAGGTAAAAGTAAAAACAGAGACAGAAGAGTGTTTAAGTGCCTTGAAGGGACTGAAAGACACTTTCCTCTAAAAACTTCATGATTTGTGTATATGTGTATATGTATTTATTTATATTTGTACACATAAATATATGCATAAAGTAACAATTATTGAAAACCGAGGTCTTGGATTTGAAAGAAAATAAGGAGGAATATTTGTGGAGGTGAGAAAGGAATGGAAAGGGAGAATGTAATTATAACCTCAATAGAAAACAGAATGAATTGTAGGGTATTTATCTGATTGTAATCCTTGTTATCTCTGCATATTTACTACAATCTAAAACTTTCTTCCTCCACTCGTGACTTGAAAGAAATGCAGACTATTAAGTCTTACATGTAAAAATTTTTGTCATTATATTTCACATTTATTCAACAATTTTTTCAGTGATGTGTTATTTTGGGACATATATTTTATCTAGCTCTTACTAGCTATTACTTAGTGTTAAAAAAATATGATCCTTAATGAAGAAACACATGGTGATTGATAAGGAAAGAAATTTAAAGTCAAAATAACTGAAGCTAAAATTTGATTGTATGTTTCTATGTTTCCACACCTATACAAATATGCCTCTAAGGAGTAAATAGTTCTAGCCAGTTTTGAAGTTTCTGTGACTTAATCATAGAATACATTTTGGACAGTTTTAATTCTCTAAAAACTTTATACAAGAGCACTTCATATCCATTTACAAACCCCATCATCTCCTCACTAAGTCTTCCTGAGTCACTTCTCCCAAAACTGTGATCTCTTCTATATTTATTATTGTTACATATACCTAACTCTGTGTGAATCTGCACACACACATACACACATGCACAAACATACACACATATTTATATACACAGATATATTAGTGTATTCATTCACATATGTTTATATAGCATATGCATTTTTAAAATACTGAGTCCATTTAGCTTTTCTTAAATGAACACATGTCTGGTGATGATCAGCTGTTAATGGACAACCTGTGATGGACCTCCTCTCTGGATGAGATTCTTTCTCTCAGTAGCCAAAGACCATCTGTAGCTCAATCTATGGTTGGAGCTACATGGCATTTCTCATGTCTGTGCTTACATTTCACCTGCTGTAGCTATTTATTATGCTGGTCTTGTTCAGGTAAACCTCCTGTTGAGAGTCCATGAGTACACTTATCCTGTTATTTTTATGGGACACTATCAAATGACAGATGAGCCTGGTGTCTGGTCTTTATAACCTACTTACCCCTGGTTACATGTTTTTTTTTTCTTAGTCTGATTTTCAGGGATTGTAAACTAATAAAAATAAATAAATTCTGTCTGTGCAGTATCAACTTAACTATAAGACATGCAGGATAACAGCTTGTTATGGAGAACTTGACGAATGCTAGAAATTACCTAGATCCTGTAGATGATTTTAGAATGCTCTCTCCAACTTCTGAAAAGTATATGTCCCCATCTCATATGCATAAAAAGTATTTATTAGTATAAATCTCATTCTGAAATATACTGTATGTCTTAATCTAAGAGACAAATTAAGTATATTTAAAAACCACATTATAGTAACATATTTAAAGAATAATAACTGAATAAAAGTTGAATGTTTTTAAAATATTAAATGCAATTTTAAGCAGAAACCTAAATGAACAATTGAAAAGGAGTTTAAGAAATTGTTGATTCTGATTAATTGTGGACATAACAATGAACATATAAGATGCTGTGATCATAGAATCTATAGAAAAATTAAAATAATAAGATATACATAGCAGAAAATAACTAAAGATGAATGACATATAATTACAAAGCCTATATAAAATAATTACACACCACATTCAACTAGGTTTTATTACAATCAGACTAACATATAAAATACACTTAGAAAAACTCATTAGTTATTTAGTATAAAATCTTACAGCACACTAATTATAAGGGTTGACCCACTTTTTAAAATATGTACAAATTAAGACAATGGCACCATATATATTGGTAAGTATGCATATTAACTACTTAATACAGATAATTATAATGTCATTCTCCACCCAGGTGTTGTCTTTCTGTCTGTCTATCTATCTATCTATCTATCTATCTATCTATCTATCTATCTATCTATGTATCTATCTATCATTAACATGGGGTGTCCTTCTGTATATGTGTGGCTTTTATTGCTTGTTGAATAAAGCTGTTTAGGCCAATGACTTAGCAGAGTAAATCCAGGCAGGAAATCCAAACAAAGATATAAGATACAATTTAAGAAATATAGAGAGAGTAGGCAGAGACAAAGAGAAACCATGTAGCTGCTAGAATCTTACTGGCAAGCCTCAACCTCATGGCAATATACAGAATAATAGAAATACATTAATATAAAATGTAAAAGCAAGCTAGAAATACAACTGAGCCATTGGTTCAGCAGACTAGTTAGTTCAGAAACTAATAAATATAATTTCTGTGTGATTATTCATGTCTGGGAGCCTGGAAATTAAAGTACTTTTCTGTTTACAAATGGCACCCAAATATTGACAACAATTTCTTCATAAGGCCTAAGAAATCTTTAAGAGAGAGAGAGAGAGAGGGGGGGGGAGGGAGAGGGAGAGGGAGAAGGAGAAGGAGAAGGAGAAGAAGAAGAAGAAGAAGAAGAAGAAGAAGAAGAAGAAGAAGAAGAAGAAGAAGAAGAAGGATTGTAGGCAGACAAGAACAGAGTCAAGTGTAGCTTCTTGATAACAGTCTTGACTCCAGGAGACCCTGTTTGATGGCAGTGAGCAGACATACAGCTCCTTTAATAGAGGCTTCCTTACTCAACTTTATTGACAAAAACCTCAGAGTCTTTTAAGAGACCCTGCCACTAAATACTTAATAGTATTTATGAACAGGTGGCCTCAGACTTCTTGGTGGTGGCATGGACTAAAAAACTTCACAGAGTTGTGGCAATGAATCTAGATCCAGACAGTACGTTCACCATGAAGCTAGACTCTCAGCAAGATAAGGAATAAGGTGGAATTAGCTGCCAAAGCCGCAGCTTTAATTCTAGCCATCTTTCTTAGCAGGCTAAAGATTCATGTGGTCAGAAAATGAAACATACATACAGTAAAGACAGATTCAGATATAAAAAACAAAAGCAAAACATAAGACCTCTAAATGGTTTACAGTGTGTTTATAAATATATATAGGCTCGGAAGAGAAAATTAAAAGATAAGAAAGTCTTTTTTTAGTTTTCTTTTTTTTAATTAAATTATATAATTTTACAAATTTTCACCTCCTCCCCTCCTACCATTTCTTTTCCCCTCTGCCCATCCCCCTCCCCCTCCCTCTCCAGTCCTAGGAATAGTCAGGGTTCCCTGCCTTGTGGTCAGTCCAAGTTCCTCCCCCATCCACCCAGGCCTAGGAAAGTCTTTCAAAAAGAAGTTGAGTAGCTAGGCATGGTGGCACATGCCTCTAATCAAAGCACTTGGGAGGCAGAGGCAGGTGAATCTCTGTGAGATCAAGCTTGGTGTGGTATGCAGAATGAGATACAGGACAGCTAAAGACACAGAAAGAAACCCTGTCTCATGAAACCAAAATATAAAATATATATATATAAAAGAAATAGAGTAATAAAAGAGAGACAAATACACAGAGAGAAACATGCATAGATTCCCCGGGGAAGGGGAAATAAGCAAGATCACATGATCTGGGGAAATTGGGAGTATGGCAGGGGAGGGATGGCTCCTTAGGAAAGGAGGGGGTGAAGAGGGAAGTGGGAAATATGGCAAGACAGAGTGGTTAAAATGGGGGAAAGGACAGAGATGGAAAGCAAGAAAAGAGGTATCTGGATTGAGGGAGCCATTATGGGACTAGAAAGAAACCTAGCACTAGAGAAATTCCCAGGAATCCAGAAGGATGACCCCAGCTAAGACATTAAGCAATATTGAAGAAGGTGCCCTCACTGACCTTGCCCTATAGTCAGATTGGTGACTATCTCAAATGTCATCATAGAACCTATATCCAGTAACTGAGAGAAGCAGATGCGGAGAACACAGCAGAGCATTGGGGTAAGTTTGCAAAGTCCAATGGAAGAGAGGGAGAGTGAGAATACAAGGAAGGAGGTCAATATCATGATAGGAATACCTACTGAAACAGGTTACCTGTGCTAATGGAAGCCTTACAACTCTAGCCAGACAGTGAGGGAAGCTGATTAGGACCAAACTAGCCCTCTTTATGTGGATGACAGTTGTACAGTTGGGGCAGAATGTGGGGCTGCTGGCAATGAGACCAGGACTTATCCCTATTGAATGTAAAGCATCCTGAGTGAGGTAACCCAGACCTAGAAAGATGAATATGGTATGCACTCACTCACATGTGGGTACTATTTGTAAAGCAAAGGATAACAAGCATATAGTCAATGACCCTAGAGAAGCTAAGTAATAAGGTGAACCCTAAGAGTAACATATATAGATGCCTCAGGAAAGGAAAATAGACAATATCTCTTGAGAACATTAGGAACATTGGGGTGGACGGAATAGGGAGGGGAGAAAGGGAGTGAGGAGGAGAACTTGAGGAACTGGATCATCTAGATAGGTAAGGACAGAGACAGAGAGCAAACAAAGAGTTATCTTGACTGAGGTAGCCATTATGGAGCTAGAAGGAAACTTGGCACTAGAGAAATTCCCAGGAACACACAAGGATGACCCCAGCTAAGACCCTAAACAAGCTCTCCATTTATGTATCATCTACTCACACACACATATATGTTCTCTGTATGCTATGGAAAATTGCAAATAAAACTCCTTTATCCATGAGCAGATCGCATCTTCTTTCAACAACAAAGTTGTGTAACATAAACATTATAGTATCTTTAAGTTCTGAAGAGCAAAGTGACACTTTACTAACAAGAGAGCACAAAAAAAACACATATATACACACAGAGAGACAAACACATTCTGATGGGATAATTTTAAAGAAATAAGAACGATAGTGAAATAGAAGAAAAAAGGAAACTCATAGCATGGCCAAATTTAAACAATAAATATGGATGATTTTAGACTAATGTAATGAAAATCACAAATATGTGAGATATATATATAGATGATAGATAGATAGATAGATAGATGATAGATAGATAGATAGATAGATAGATAGATAAATAAATAGATAGATAGAGAGAGAGAGAGAGGGAGGGAGAGAGATATTATTTCCATAAAAATGCATCACAATTCTCTAAGTGACGCTTTTATATTGTCATTTGTTTACAGCAATGTATGGAAAAAACAAGAAGGAATTTCCAAATCTGGCACCTTGCAAAAGTACCACCTATTCCAGACGACCAGGACTCACAAAATGTGATCAGTCATGCTCTGGAAAGTATTTTTGATGAAGTGGGAAAGCAATATCTTACATCTAACAGCTAGAAATTTTAAACATAAATGCCATCAGAATATATTTTTAAAAAAACATCAGAGCAGACCTTTATAAAGCTAAAATTAGACTTCTAGAAAGTGTAGAATACACAAATCTCCAAGATATGCTGAAATAAGGCAACATTGACAAAATAATCGAATCTTGACAAACAAACCTGAATTAGGAAGATGTTCGGAAATATAAAATGTATGAACCTAGTTTATCTGAATAGAGTACACATTTCTGTTAATGTATCAGTAATGTAACCATTGCTGTAACATGGTAATTTTAATAACAGAAATGGTTATGGCTTATATGGAAAACCTCATTTTTCTCAAGTTTTCAGTAAATCTTACAAATCCATACATTATGCAAGGAAATATAGTGTGTGTGTATTGACATTATGCATGTCTACACACAGTAACCTGTACATAAACACATAGACTCATATATATTTAGACACATTTTTGACATCATGTTTAATTTTAGATAAATGTCCTTCAACCCATGCAGAGCATTGATTAGAATAGGTGCACAGAGGTATTGTAATCAAAAAATGCATAAAGTTGAAGAAAGAAATGATGTAATTGTGACTACAGAAGCATTTTGAATTTTTGTTATGTTTTAGATCAGGGATGAAATAAATTATTCTTCAAGAGCAAGCACAATCAAATGTTTCTCCCTTGCTCCCCTGATAAAGCGTATACACAGCCATCATTTACAAAGCTAATGAGCTATGAGTAAGGTGGAATTGGCTTGATTTTAAAACAGCCTCCATGGCTCAATCACACCTCATACCTAGGAGAATAGACCTAATATGCATGAAGAATAGTCTATTTCCAGAAACATATGCTTACCAAATGAAAATAAATCTGCAGGTTTTATTTGTGTGTGTGTTAAAAGAATATATTATTGTCCATTTACATATCATTTGAGATATACCCAATTTGTTTTCCAATTATTAATTGGAAAATTTGTTGCTGTTGTTATTGTTATCCACAGTTAAATGTATAGTGGGTATGATGAAGGATCTAGAATTACTTAGGATAAAAATCTCAAGACTCATATATGAAGTGTGTTTTAAATTAGATCAGTTGAGGAGGAAGGCCAACTATGGATTGGCACCATTCTACTGAATGAACAGTAGAGTTGAGCACTAACATTCATCCTTCTTCCTCTTCAATGTAGATGCAATGTGACCTGCTGACTTCAGCTACTCTTATCATGAAGCCTCTAGCATGATGGATTATAATTTTGAGCTGTGAGCAGAAATAAACTTTTTTTTCTTTTGTAAGTTGATTTTGTTTGGTATTTTACAAAAAAAAAAAAATAATGTAGCTAACTAAAGGAACGATTTTTTTTCTGCTTCCTGAACTCCATCCCTTCACTTCGGTGACTATCTCCTTTGCTTTTAAAATGCAGTGGGTCACATGGCCCAGGGATTTTCTCTTGTGGTAGGTTCAATTATTGTGTGACTCTTATTGTTTATTATGCCTTTGTTTAAACTGTTTATATTATTAACTTGTACATATGCATATATAACATTGTTTATATTATATTGATTTATTATTAGTAGGGCTCATATGGCTAGAAATTAGCCAGTTTCTTCAAGATTTGATAATACTTTCAATGTGCTCCTCAATGATTTTCAGTATTTAATTAGATTTACTCTTCCAAATGTCCTATTATAGTTGTTTAATTTTTTTCTTCTTTTATTTGCCTATTCTGCAATGATGTTTTAAAACATATTTTACTCAAAAGAAAAAAAAAGCCATTGTTATATCTATAGAAAATCTTTATGGTCTCTCATAAGAATGTACATTATATAATAACTGTTGATCTTTAAAATACAGTTTAAGCTATTTAATATTTTGTGTGGATTAACTTTGAATTTTATCAACTTTTAGTTTAGAAAAATATATTGTTGTTAGAGTGGAACGGTAAAATAACCTACTACTATTGCTTATAATCCTATCTGACATTTTATGTCAGTTAATACATTTTTTTTTATAAAATTAAGTGCACATATGCTTATAGCAATTATATTTTCTTGAATTATTTTTTATTATTGTGTTATGGAATTTTTCATCTCTTCTGATTAAATTCTGGTTTGGTTTGGGGCCTAATTTCTGAATTCCCATATCAGTACTTCATGATTTTCAGCTTCCATTCCCTTGAGAGATTGACTTTTTTCTGTGACTTTGTCTGTCTTTGCTGGTTAACTGTCTTTCTTTGCGAGGGAAGATAGGTTTTTCCTTAAAATCAAGTGAAATTGTCTACATATTTTACTTGGTGTGTTGAGATCATTTACATAATAATATTGCAAGAGCTTTGCTTGTTCCTGTGATTTTAAAGACCTTTTGTTTATAGTTGCATTATTGCTTATTACTTTGTTCCTTCCTGCAACCATTAAGGTTCTTCGTTGTTTTGTTTTATTTTTAAACTATTGGGTATTAGGCCTTTTTTATATTTTTACCTTTTTTCTTCCTCTGTGATCTTTTTCTCAAAACCATGCTCTTTAGCAGATTCTTACAACTGAAAATGCCTCCTTGTAGTGTTAAAGATTTCCTTGAGGCTACTTCTGTCAAATTGATAGAGTATTATATTTGCAGGACAAGCAATTTGGAGACGTATTTTAAAACTTGATAAATAACATGCACTGTATGTGGGGATAGACAAGTAAATAAAAATTTTCAAACTTTTGTTTTGTATTATTTTAAAATATTTATTCTATTGTTCTATTGCTCATGTGTGTTATGCTTCTAATATTTTCCCCTTTTATATTTTCATAAAATATATCCTGATTACAGTTCCCTTCCAGCTACTCCTCTTATTCTAATCCACTTCTCCTCCCCCTGCATCCCTTTCTGTCTCTCATAATAAAAGAACAGGTTTCTAAGAGATAACAACAAAACATAATGAAATAAAATTTAAACAGAAAAAAATAAAAACTATAATATCAAAGTTGGACAAGACAAACCAGAAGAAGGAAAAGAGCCCAGAGAGAAAGCATAAAAATCAGCCCCCGAATCATTCATGCATTCAGGAATTCCATAAAATAACTAAACTCTAAACTCTAGTGTTCAAACCCATGTAGGCTCCAGGCTTGTTGCTTCAGACTCTGTGAGTTCATATGACCTTTGCTCAGCTTATTTAGAGGGCCTTGTTTTCCTGGTTTCCTCTCTCCCCTCTGGCTCTCATTCTGCCTCCTCTTCTCAAGGGTCCCTTGAGCTCTAAGATGAGAGATTTGATGGAGACATCCAACTTAAGGCTGAGTGTTCCATGGTCTCGCATTATCTACTTATTGTCTAGTTGTGGGCATCTGTATTGATTATCAGGTGGAAGGTAACAGAAAGAATCTTCTCTGATGGTGATTGATCAATACACTGAAATATAAGTATAGTACTTTGGCAAGGAAAAGGGATGTCATTCCATCATTACCTTTGGCGGTGATATTTTGTTTGTATTTTAATAAATAAAGCTTGTATGAAGTGCAAAGTGCAGAGCTAGTCACACTAGTTAGCCATAAAAGCCAGGTAGTGGTGGCACACACATTTAATCCCAGTACTCAGGAGACAGAGGCAGAGGATTCTCTGTGAATTCAAGCCATCCTGTGCTACATGAGCTTGATCCAGTCTAAAAGAAAGCAGAGTCAAGTGATGGCGGCTCACACTTTTAATCCCAGCACTAGGAAGGTGGAGACAGGAAGTGATATGACTCGGAAGAGAGAGGAATATAAGGCAAAATGCGACAGTGCACAGTTTTCAACCTGAAATTTCATAGAGATAACTTTCAGCCTGAGGACTGAATACAGAATACCCCATTTGGTCTGAGGAGTTCGTAGAGGTAAAAACTAGTTGCTGGTTGCTTTGCTTCTGCTTCTCAGATCTTTCAGCTTTCACCCACTACTGACTCTGGGATTTTATTATTAAGACCAATGAGAATTTGCACTACAACTTTCTTTTCTTTTTCTTTCTTTTTTTTTTTTTTTTTTAAGACTGATAAGACGTATTTGGTTTAACCCTAGGTCTCTGAGATATCTAGTTCTCAGTCACCCAAGCAGTGTTATGAGGTGGTTCCATAGCATAGCATTGCCTTTAAGTCAAACAGATGTTGGTTATAGAGGTTTTAAAGTAATTAACACAACATGTTTTATGCTGAGTGTATTTTATCAAAATATAAGTAAAATATTTTTAAAAAAGATCTTTTGAATATCCTTAGAAATGTCTGCTCAGTAGTCATAAACTCCTTTAGTTTGCCTTTGTCTTGAAAATTTCTTATCTCTCTAACAATTTTCTAGACATAGTTTTTCGTTAGTACAGAAGTTGTGATTGTCAGTCCAACCTGGAAATGAAATATTCTGTGTTTTCCTGGTCTTCAGAGGTAATGTTCAGAAATGTAATACTATTCTAAAGTGCTTGTTATTATAAGTGAGTTTGTATGTTTTTATCTCTAAATAATCTCATCAGCAAGGGCCTTTCTCCACTTAATCATCTCAGTGGCCTCTCCACCAGATCCAACTTACTTTATTACATGTGTGTTTGGTCTATGTAGTTATTGCTGGACTATGGTCTGCAGGACCATGTAGAAGGAGCAGAAGTCAAAAACAAACAAACACAAACTAAACAGGAATTTGATAAAATAGGCTTTTAAGTGTAAGAAAAAAACTTGTGTACATCAATTACATAAACAATCCTATAGGAGAAATTAGGATTGTCTTAGAATGGATGCAAAAGAATTTTTTAAATAGAGGTAAGTTTAAAGATTTTTGAACTTCCCTGCTCCCATATCCACCCTTCCTATATCCCAAGCACCCCATTCCTCCGAGCTCCCCCCCGTTCTCCCCTTCACACTTTTCTCTCCCCATCTTCCCTTGGCCCAGTCTCGCCCAACCCTCAAGTTCCCAATTTTGCCTGGCGATCGTGTCTACTTCCAATATCCAGGAGGATTATTATATCTTTTTTTGGGAGTTCACCTTCTTATTATCTTCTCAAGGATCCCAACTTTATAGGCTCGATGTCCTTTAATTATGGCTAGAAACCGAATATGAGTGAGTACATCTCTGTGGGAGCCTTCTCAGCTTGGTCGATCACCTTCCTGGACCTGGGGGGAGTTGGGAGGACCTTGGTCTTAGCATAGAGTGGGGAACCCTGATGGCTCCTTGGCCTTGAGAGGGAGGGAGGGGAGGTATGGGTGGAGGGGAGGGGAGGGAAGGGGGAGAAGGAGAGGAGAGAAGGGGGAGGAGGAGGGAAGGGAGGGGGGAGGAGGAGGGAAGGAGATGGAAATTTTTAAATATAAAAAAAAATAAAGAAAAATAAAAAAAAATTAAAAAAAAGATTTTTGAACTTAATATGGATAATTAAGGAGTAAAATTAAGAGATAAGGAAAAAGATGAAAATGAAAAGGCAAGAAGAAGCAGGAATATAATTCAGAGATATGAGGTATTGTACAGAAAATGAGATAGAATATATGCATATAGGCATATGCTAATATAATGATATATTTATATATAACACATGCTAGAATATTATATATGCATATATGCACAGTATATTTTAGTCATTAAAACCAATTATGTCAGAGGAAAAATAGAACAATTAAAACAAAAGGGAAAATCTTTGAAAAATAGAAATTCAATGAAGTAGAAAGTCACATATGTCGTATTCCTTCTGTTATTAATGGAAGCAGAGATCTCCAAGATCAAACTCGTATATTTTTTGGGGGGTTCACTCTACTGAAAGAAAGAAGGGTACCATTCTCCAGTAACTCCTAAAAAGTTCCACTACATTATCTTCTGGCTTTGTCCCTTCTCTGCACATGAATAGCCAACTCTTTAGAGATATTTTCCAATTATAAGAATAGGATACCACCCTTCCCCCAGCTCCCACCTTTTGTCTTGTCATACTTCATTGTCTATGTGTCCTTCCACGGTTATTAATCTCTCAGTATTTAAAGAGAGGCAAAGGCAGCAGCCATGCCATTTACCTTTCCATCTGGTTTCCCCTCTTCCTGTCATGTCCCCTTTTGTGTTTCCTTTAAAAATGCAGTTTCCATCACCAGAGCTTACGAAGACCCACTGTTTCAGATTCAACTCACTTCTATTGTTGAAATTATCAGAACCTTCATTTTTCTAGAACATGAAAGGTGTGGGGCCTTGGAGATAGTTTACAACCATATTTTCTGTTCTCCACAGATGAATAGTTCCTTCACTCCAGTCTCAAAAGAATTGAGAGACACAGTACAAGCAGAAGATCTGGGAAGAGTTGGAGGAGGAAAAACTGAGATAAAAATACATTGTATGTGGGAGAAAAAAAAAAACTACTTTCAAAATCCAAAATCTGCGTCACAGACTAATTATAGTTTTCTGTGTTTCTAGTTTTTCTCCATATGCTTAGGACACATGTCTTCTTATGTTTGTAGCTCAAGGTGGGACTGAGGGGTAGTCTTCTGGCTTTTCTTTGATTCTTTTCAATTTTGTTTCTGTTGTAACTATAAAATGCAGTCTTTCTGTATTCATCTCACTTCTCTATCTACTGTTTACTCTGGCCCTTTCTTATCTTTTCCCAATACCAATACTCTCTGTGGTCACTGGTTTCCTGTTCCTGGTGGGATTGATGAAGGCATAGTTGAGTGGTGTTTGTCTCTATATCACAATCTACTCAAAGCCACAGATTTTATTTTATTTTATTTCCCTTAAAAGAACTTCTAAGTGTTCATAGTATTTTCTAACTTTAGAAATTGAAGCACAAAAAAGTAAATAAATAAACCTTTAATCTTACTGAATTTCCTTGTCACATTCATATGATAGTCACATTTGTAGCAAGGACCTAAGCATTTTTAGGTCTTGCATTTACCTACACTGTTATTCTGACACATGAAATTGTTGTAAATATTTTAATCTCTAAAGGACCTGGTAGTTGCAAGAGTCTTGTCTTGAGGATGTATGAGTTGCCTGTGTCCAGAATAGAGTCTCTAGAAAAGAGATATACAAGTTTCGAAAATTGCTCTGTTCTTTGTGGAGTGCTGACAGTAGCAAAGGATTCACTTCCCTGCTCAGATTTCTATTTGAAGCTTAAATGGAATAAAATTTTGATTATTTACTTAAGTAAATTAATCTTGTATAAAAATCAATTGAGTTCTGGAATTAGAGCATAATGTAATGTATGATTAACATAAAATGTTATTATGTTATCTGATCTGAAATGAATAATCAATGTTTTCACTAGAAAATTGGCAACAGAACAAAAACAACAACAATAAAAAACACCTTTCTGCAGCCAGTACCAAATTCAAACATATTTTGTCTTGTTTTAACGTGTGATATTTGTCTGTAATGCTCACTTCATCTCTACCTACCTGAATCTCCTTGTGTAATCATCAACTAATTGTTTTGCCCTCCTATGTCATGCTATCATATTTTAAGAAATTCACTGAGGTGTGTAAACTAAGATTCTAAATAACTCTTACGTGTTGATATGAGATGCTGGCTTCATCGCTTATTACTGTTCAAACACTACTATACATTTGCTTCCCCATTTAGCTTTCAAGTCAGTGTTATGATGGAAGAAATATCCTTCTCTTTGGCTGCATTATGCTTTAGTAGATTACATGCAGAAAATGAATACTTGAAATGCCAAGCTGATGTTGACTGACTGTTAAGACTTAAGATTGAAGTCTTAAAATCAAGTGAGTTGGAAATTTATATAGTCTAATTTATTGCAGCAATTTTAATTGATGTGCCTATAAAATAATGACTTACTGAGTGTAAAGATGTATTTTCCCTGTCTATTGCCAATAGTTGGAAGAAATTATTGCTAGTGACATTCTAGATAAGGATCTAAAGAGAGAGGTTCTACAAAATGGAAAAAAATCTTCACCAGCCCCACATCAAACAGAGGGCTAGTCTCCAAAATAAATAAAGAACTCAAGTAATTGGTCATTGAAAGAACAAATAATTCAATAAAAATGGGGCACAGACCTAGACAGATAAATCTAAAATTTCTGGAAGACACTTAAGGAAATACTCAACATCCTTAGGCATCAGAGATATGCAAATCAAAGCAACTCTGAAATTCCATATTACATCTGTCAGAGTGGCCAAAATCAAAAACACTGATGACAACTTATTCTGGAGAGTTTGTGGGGTAAAGGGAACACTCTTCCATTGCTGGTGGGATTGTAAAATGATACAGCCACTTTGGAAATCAGTATGGTGATTTCTCAGAAAATTAGAAAACAACCTACCTTAAGACCCAGACATACCACTTTGGGGTATATACCCAAAGGATGCTCAATCATACCACAAGGATATGTGCTCAGCTATGTTCATAACAGCTTGTTTGTCATAGCCAGAACCTGAGAACAAAATGCCCCTCGACCAAAGAATGGGTAAGAAAAATGTGACACATTTACACAATGGATTATAACACAGAGGAAAAAATAATGGTATCTGAAATTTGCAAGCAAATGGATGCATTTAGAAAACATCATGTTGAGTGAGGTAACCCAGACCCAGGAAGACAAATATAATATGTACTCACTCTTAATTGACTTTTAGACATAATGCAAAGAAAAACCAGCCTATAATTTACAACCCCAGAGGACCTAGACAACAAAGAAGATCCTAAGAGAGAAGTACATGGATCTAATCTACATGGAAAGTAGAAAAGGACAAGGTTGGCAAGAGTCTTGACTCTAGAGGGGATCCCAGGTTTTCAGGGATAGCTTGGGTAGCTGAGGAGAGGGTGACTGACATGGCTCGATCCTATAGCCATACTGATGAATATCTTGCATATCACCATAGAATCTTCATCTGGCGATGGATGGAGATAGAGACAGAGGCCCACATTGGAGCACCGGACTGAGCTCCCAGGGTCCAAAGGAGTAGCAAAAGGAGTAAGAACATGAACAAGGAAGTCAGGACCGTGAGGAGTGCACCCATCCACTGAGATGGTGGGGCTGATATAATGGGAGCTCACCAAGGCCAGCTGGGCTGGGACTGAAAAAGCATGGGATAAAACCGGAATCCCAAAACATGGCGGACCATGAGGGCTGCTGAGAAGCCAAAGACAATGGCACTGGGTTTTGATGCTACTGCATGTACTGGATTTGGAGGGCCCTAGCCTGTGTGGATGCTCACCTTCCCAGACCTGGATGGAGGGGGAAGGACCATGGACAGGGCAGGGAACCCTTACTGCTCTTCGGGCTGGAGAGGGAGGGGGAGGGGAGTGGGGGAGAGGGAGGGAAATGGTAGGCGGGCAGGAGGCAGAAATTTTTAATAAAAAAAAAATCTCCTGGGTAAATTGGAAGGGTGAGAATCAAGGTAAGCAGTAGAAGGGGAAGGGGGATAAAGGGAGGGAAGTAGACAAAAATATATAGCTGAATAAAAATGATAAAAAGGAAGAGAGATAGGTTTTGTTGGTTCCTATGCTAGAAATGTCCTGAAATGAATTTTTTAGCCTAGCTTTCCCACAATTCTTTCCTTTAAATTTGGAAATACAAGCTTAAAGTACATGAATAATGTCACATACTGAGAAAAAGAAAAACTACTTTCTGGAACAGATCTGCTTTTACCATTCTCTTCCCTCCTAGAACATGAGCCCTGTAATATGCTAGTCAAGAGTATCAGTGCACAAATGAGGAATGAAACCAAGATTAAAGTGTATTTCACAATCCCTCTGGAAAGATACTATTAACAATATATGCAGACAAGATTCCATCAATTCCAGACTGATTTATTGTGCCTTGTGGCATTAGATAATCATGAGATGTTACCATTTATTTCCTATGGCATTAGAGAATCATGAGATGTTACCATTTATTTCCTATCAGCAAATAATTAAATTATTAACTTGTATTAACATTATTGTCTAATGCACTTAGATTGACAAAATATTGGCAAGATGTTTTGAAAAAGGGGGACTGATACACGTGGTCATAAAGTGTATTTCACATTCTCTATTATGATATTGAAACATAGAAGAAATCATGTTCTTTCATGTTGCTTTTAGATGCAGCAAATAGCTCAGTGTCTGATATATTGTAGATATTATTACTATTAATTTAGAATCAATGAAGTAATAAAGGTAGTAAATAAATATGTTTTCACATACATATATCTATATATAAAACCATTGACTATAAGAAATATATTCAATGTTCAAAGCAAATCATAATTTGATATAATGAAAATATAATTTTATGTATTAAAATTGTCACAGATTTTGTATTACACATTTTGTTTGCACCAAAGTGATTTTTGCACAAACATTACCTTCTATTTTTAAAATTAACTGTTCATCATAGAATGTGATGCTCTGAAAAATGTCATCCATTTTGTCTTAAGGAAATGTATGTGATCTATAAAATCAGTATAGTTACTAGTTTACAAACTATTTCATTAAAATTGGAGGAACTTTATACATATGTATCTGTGACACATTTTAATGGTTCAATTAAGAATACTTTATACTCCAAGTGTGTCATAAAAACTGGGTATTGACATTTGTACTCTCATAAAAACACATCTTATCATCTTGTTATGACCACACCTTTTTATATTATGATGATGCTCATATTAGTTCTGAGTCCCTCTACATAAAATCTTCCAAAATATACTCTACATTTATAAAAATCTACTATAGGAACATAATAAAAAGAAAGCCCAAACTATATTATGTGGTAGTCTGATATTATGAATATAATATGTTAATTAAATGCCACAATAATCTCTTATACACCTTGAAGGATAAATAAATACGTTTGTTATCTTCAAAGTATTAGAGAGAGGTTCTCAATTCTTTGGAAATCACTCCTGCCAATCAGTCAGCCTTTTTTTTTTAGATTCTAAACCCACTATTGAATTAACATGAAAATTTTACTGAAAAATATCAGTCTATAATCTATTTAGAGCACTTTTAGACACTATTTTAAATATATGGGTCAGAATTTTTTAAAAAGACTTGTTCTTTTTTTCTAATATTACATTATAATATATCAGTTACAAAATATATATTATTTCCTTCATCAATATACAGCCTCGGGAAGGTATTTTACTTATGTGTTATGTTCTTGGAATCTATTTCAAAGAAAGTGAAGTAATCCCTAGTAAATAAACCCTAAGCGATTAGAATCCCTCATTACTTTTATGATCACATAGTTGTCCCTCAAGGGGCTCTAACTTTCGGGGGAAGACAGCAAGCTGGAATGAGACAATTCAATTGTGGTAGGAAGGAAATTGACCAGGGCTGCATATATCCATGCCATGTAGTACCTGATGAAATGTAAAATGAGTAATAAGAGGATTAAATGCTCACACATTTCTGAATCAAATGCTTCATGGGTTAAGCATTACTTTGACCTCCATCAGTCTTTGAAAATTCTGTTGGTCAATGTTTACTATGGTAGTTGAATTTCAGTAATGTAAAAATGGTATAATTTATCATCACATCAAATGCCACATCAAAGTTAAGATATATAACATATACCTTCTGATAAAATCTGATATTTGCATGTCTAGTTAGAGATCTATATGTGCATCTTGATCAGGGTATGGTATGTGATATTAAAAGTTCAGAATCATTTTAGTAGCTATCATGATCTCAGATTTGCCAAGTGATAAGCCAAGAATCAAGCTTTTGACTTTGGTTGATCTTCACAAGTAATTAAAACCTCCCAATCATGTCTTTAAAAAAATCTATGATGTTAAACAGAGTAACATGACAGCTTCATAGTATGTTTTTAAGATTGTTTCAGTGTGGTTTAGTGATACCACCTATTTAGACTGTGAACTTTGTTTCCCAGTATCAGCCTCAAAGTTGTCCTTAAACTTCACCTGAGAAATCTGATCCATAGCAAGATAGGCCTCGCGGATCTTCCAGTTCCCAATAGTTCAGGAGGAGTGCAACTTCTTCTACATGTTGACTTTTAATTTTAGATACTCTACTTCCCTTTAGATTCTAGTATGAATCATTCCATCTGAAAATCTAGTTAATTAGACTCAGTTATTTAAGAAAATTGCTCAAAACTAAGATATTTTCAGAAGGACTATGTCATAAGTATTAGTTTGCAGACTCTGATAACACCTTTAACAAATCAAAATTCTGTGTTTAATGTGAGCTAAGAGCAGAAAAGTGAGTATCTCAAATATTAGTTAAGGATAGTATTTTTGAGACCCTAAATGAAAATGAAAATAGTTTCCAATGAATCAAGTGGCATATTGCTCTCTAGGTTTGATGCTTTCTGTAATGATACTATATCCATTGACAAGTTGCTAGTAAAATAAAGTCATTATAAGAATGGATATTTTGCTTAATTCCTCACACAACTTTACCAAGGAGATACCTACCAAGGTAACAGGACTTTTATCTTTGTTTTCTGGGGAAAAGCAAATAATAAATTGAGGTATATAGTATGAATATATAGTAATATATTCTGTGTACAAAATACAGAATAAACATGACTCAAGATTTTGGATGCAGAAATGCAGTCCTTGTTTGTATAAGGAGGACATTTGTCTGCTATTAAACATCATACTAATCATCTAATATAGCTTTTCTGTAGTACTAAAGAGTAGTTTTGATATTCTCCATAGGATTAAAGGAATAATGTCTTGTCTTGACAGACTGTTATGCTTCTCACAGTACTGTCCAAATATCCAGCACCAAGCTCTGACTTTTAGGTTTTATCCTTGCACTAGAATTTAGATCTCATAACAAGATACCTTATGTTTCTAGTTATTAAGGTCTAACCTTTTATAGCTGAGACAGCCCTCCAGCTCAACCAGCATGGCATTGAGTTTAAACCTGCTCTACTGCATGGGCAGACCTAAAACGGAAGACAAACTAATTCTGTTCTCTTTGGGGGTCTTTCTGGGTTTCTTCTGTCTGCATTATTTTAAATATTGCTTTTGTCTTTAGCTTGGTCCAGGACACTCTCCTCTCATTTTAGTTACTCTCACTGTGTGATCTCATTGCTTCTCAAGATTCATCTGTCTCTTATGTGCATGGTAAAATTATTCTAAATAAATAAACAATTCAAAAAATTATAGCAACAAATGAAATACGAGTGGTCAAGAATCTAGAAAGTGGAAGGCATGTTATTTTCTTTTTAATTCTATATCAAAAAAACTATTAAATCTCACTTCTGAATACCTATAATGGTAAAAGTTGGTATGATTTATGAAATCATAAAACAAATCATATCTGAGGAAAACAGTTGCTAATTTGTCTTATCTTCTTGTATATCTAAGACAATGGACTTTGTAGCATACCTGGTCTAGTTTACATTTTTTACCAATATATAAGCTGAAAATTAGAGATTATTCACTATTTTTAAATAACTCAGTAGTTAGAGGTGATAGTAATACATTTTTTTTCTGTTTTCATTAATGAATAATTAACAGAATAAAACTTTATGTAATTAAGGCATATAAATTTCAATGTACTAGTCCTTCCTTTCATTTTGTTTCCAGATCTTACTTACTTGTTTTAGCATATATATTATCCTTAAGAAGGCATGAAGAGCACCACAAGAGAACTTCTTTAAAAAGCTTAACTTGTTAAATTAAGCAAATTTTAGAAATGTAGGTAAAATAATGGAATCAGGCAATGAAGTTATAAAAGTGTTAGTCAACTAAATAAATATAATTACATCAATTCTTCCTTTTCTTCTCCCCATCTCATACCCTCCTCCCATGGCCTCCTATATTTATGGTCTAGTCTTCTTTGCCATTGTTGTATCAAATGCATTAAAACAAACACCTATATTATTTCTTTCTCTTTTTACTGATCCCTAACCAAAATTAATTGTAATTTCTAGATATATCTAAAATTATTTCTAACGTCTCTTTGTAGAATTATTGGATGATGCCACAGTTACACAGAACATGCCATCACTAGAGAGTCTTTGACTATGTATGTAAAAATCCAGATGCAATCGAGATAGATAAGGGAGATGATTAAGGACTATGTTTTTGTAATTTTTTCATAAATTATATTGTAAGATGTTTTATTCATAATTTCAGAATAGTCAATAGAACAGAGCACCTTTGAAATGTTATGGTTATTAAGCGGATTGTTTTGATCAAGTATTTCGAAAATCAACATTTATATTATGCTCTACTTAATTCATTTTCTTTATTTTCTTCTTAGATGAGAACAATCATAAAAATGAGTGTTAGAGAATGTAATTCAATCTACCAAGAAAACTTCCTCATGTCTGATAAATTAGACTTCACATAAAATTAGGCGGAAGAGATGAGGAAAACTACTAAATTGAAATAAAATGAATGAACAATTTATATAAGCACAAAAATTATAAACCTTTATGTACCAAATACTGGGAGACTACTTTCATAAAACAACACTAAAAAGCATAAAATGCTACATATGGCCTGGCAAAATAAGGATAGGACACCTCAATATCCTACTCATTCATTTAGATTTCATCTAGACATGTTCTCCAAATTGAAAATCATCAGAGTTGACATAGTTAAAATTTATCATAGATCAACTGTATTTTATAGATATATATGTAATATTATATTCAAGATAAAGGAAATACACATCCACATCAGTAATACATAAAAGTTTAACCAAAATTGATCACAGCATAAAGCTTAACAATTATAAAAATTCATGATACTTCTTTGTATCCTTTCAGACCACAATGAAGAAAACTAATAAAGCCATAGCAGTCTTTATAAACTACACAAAGAGGAGGCTGAATAGCACACTTTCAATTGAAAAGTGATTTGTTGAAGAAATAAAGATTTCCCCATGAACCTGGTACCTTCAATATGCGGTGGGTAGGGGATATCCATGCAATTGAGTTTGGACGTTAGCCAATGATGTCTCCTGTTGTCTCTTCAGGGACACTAACAGTGCCACAAGATACCAAACTTCATCTCTTCATCTTCTATGAATGAAATCCTCAATATTTAAAGATTCATGCTTTCTAAACCAGTACCATATGGAAAACTCTTACTCATTGCCAAGGCCATCTTCCAACTTTAGGTGCACACTTGATCTCTATGGACCAGAGTTTTTGTGTACTAAGCTTGGGGAATTACTTCCCCAAAATTTCAATTCAATGATCCCAATCTCCTTTTAATTACCACGTATTTTTCTGTCCCAGATTACCAGAAGTAATTATCCCAGTAAAGCAACAAATGAATCATTTATACATTCTAAAGTTAATAAAAGATATATAAAGATAACTCCTAAAAAGAACAATAACTTTTTGGACAGCAGAGGAGAGGGTGCCTAAACTGACCTTGTCCCATAGTCACACTGATGAATATCTCCAATAACACTATAGAACCTTCGTCCGGCAAGGCAATGGATGGAGATAGAGACAGAGACCCGCATCAGAGCACTGGACTGAGATTCCAAGGTCCAGTTGAAGAGCAGAAGGAGGAAGAAGATGAGCAAGGAAGTCAGGACCGTGATGGGTTGGTCCACCCACTGAGACAGTGTGCCTGATCTAATGGGAGCTCACCAAATCCAGCTGGATTGGAACTGAACGAGCATGTGATCAAACTGGACTCTCTGAATGTAGCTGATAATGGGGGCTGACTGAGAAGCCAATGATAATGGCACTGGAACTTTTTTATACTTTATGTACTGGCTTTTTGGGACCCTAGTCTATTTGGATGCACAGCTTCCTAGGCCTGGATGGAGGGGGGAGGGCCTTGGACTTCCCACAGGGCAGGGTATCCTGCCCCCTCTTAAGACTGGAAGGGGAAAGAGGAGTGTGAGTGGGGGAGCAGAAGGGGAATAGGAGGAAGGGAGGGAGTAGAAATTTTTGAATAGAAAAATAAAGATAAAAGAAATAATTAACTACAATTAAAAAATAATAATTTAAATATATAACTTGATGAAACTTATATGAAAAAGTAACTTGATAATTAGAGACACTCTTCACCCTGAGAAGTCAATCTGACTACTTTTACAAGTGATATTTTATCTGAACAAAAGAAGTGATGATATTTTACTGAAATTTGTTCATAGAAGAGACTAAAATAATGATTCTGAGCACATTTTTTTATCAGTGAACAGGACTCTACCAACTTCTCTCCACTCACCATGTTCCAATCCTTTCCCAACTTCTAGTAATTATCATTTTACAATCAAAATGACATATTTCAAACTTTCACATATGAGAGGGAACATGCAGTACTTTTCTTTTTGAGTCTGGTATATTCAATTAACATAATGTCCCCCAGTTCATCCATTTTGCTACAAATGAGAGGATATCATTCTTTTTTATGGCTGAATAAATTTTAATGAGGACACAAAACTTTTATTTTTAATGAGAATCACTAAAAAGTCTTGATGAAATGGACTTCATTAAGATTTTGAATTTATGTGCATTCATAGACACTATACTATGAAGGAATGGAAAAAGAAGCCAGGCATAATATTGTACACTTAAATTCCCAATATTCAAGATGTTGAGGAGGAGGAGTATGAGTAGGAAGACACCCTGGGATATATAAATGGATCTTATCTATACTATGATACATAAAAGAGAAGATTATTAATATGTATAAGGCAAATTATATGTCAATATAAATATATACCCAAACAGGTATTTGACATTTTAATAGACCTTATAAGTTACAATACCATTTGTCATTCGAAAGTCACTTACAACTGCAATAGTGGCTTGACTACTACTGGCATAATCAAGTGATTTCTCACTGGATCTGAGGCCACTCCAGAGGAATATTTATGACCAGGACTGTAGACTTTATGAAAGTTCTGGTGCTGGGGACTTTATAGACATGAGGAGTTAGCTTATTCCTTTTGTTTTGGTAAATGGACTGGTAATCAAATCACCTCTTTAGATTTATTTTGATATCCATAAATTAAAGAAAGATTAATTTTTGATAAATACATTTCTTTTGGAAGTAAGAATGGTTAAGGAAGATAAAAAAGGTTAAATGAAGGCACTATAAACAGATTAATTTTGAATGCACACCAAATGATTCACTCTAAAACTAGGGAATGTCTTAAAAGAAGAAATGGATAGTAAAAGATAATAAGAGGATGAACCCAAAGGAAAACGTACAGTTTTCCTTCTGGATATTGGAAGTAGACAAGATTGCCGGGCAAAAATTAGGAACTTGGGGGTGGGGTGGGATGGGCAAGGGGAGATGGGGACAATAACACTGGGTTTTGATTCTACTGCATGGACTGGCATTGTGGGAGCCTAGTCTGTTTGGATCCTCACCTTCCTAGACCTGGAGGGAAGGGGGAGGACCTTGGAGGAAGGATCTTGGAGGGAGGACCTTGGACTTCCCACAGGGCAGGACACCCTGACTGCTCTTAGGACTGGAGGGGGGGGGGAAGTGGGGGAAATAGGAGGGAAATGGGAGGAGGTGGAAAGTTTTAATTAATAAATAAATAATAAAAATAAAAAATTAGGTCCTATTGTTAGATCATATGCACATCTTTGAAAAGATTATAAAGGCTAAAAAGCACAGACTAGTACAGCCATTGGTTCACCTCTCAGTCCAAGAAACTCATAACAAATGTTGAATTGACAGAAAAATACTTTCATATTGTAACATAAACAATAATGCATCACAAACATAGAGATTACTAACAGATGCAAAGAGAGATACTTCTTACCTTATACTAAGTCCCATCAAAATTTTCTTGTTATAATTATAATTAAAATGCAATGTATTTGCCTTAGATATTAAATATCATAGTTGGGGAAAGAATGAACTGTCAAAAAATTTTAGCTGTTTATTCACATACACATGATATTGTAGCAGCTCGGTGAGAGAGTCCAGCATTGGAGACAGTTTGCAATAGCACGGTGCTAGCATAAGTAAAGATAAGAACTCAAATATGAATCATTTTCTACTGAATGCACATTTCTTTTATAACTTCTTATAGTAAAAAAGCATCATAAACTAAATTATCTTATTTGAGGGAACTTATAGAACAATTCTTTCTTCACTAGAAAAAAATGTAATCACTAAGGACATGAGATGGAAAAATAGTGTCTTCATCTTGTATTATTTTACATATTACTAACATTATATTAAGCACATCTAAATTATTTGATATGATACCTGGATATGTAAGGTCAGATGATTTGGAAATATTCATATAAAAATCTATTTATAACAGGGTTGCATGTATGATTATATAAGTAGAAAATAAGAGTTTTGGATATAGCAATGTACATTAATGAAAGGTAAGGGGGAATTATGTAATTATGCTATAATCTCAAAAACGAAAGAAATATTATTAAAAAGAACCATAAAACCTGGACATGATCAAAATACATTATACAAAAATTTTTAAATTTAAAATAGTAATAAGAAATAATTTACACTGGCACTGCAAAACCTTTCATGGTATCTCTTACTGTACCAATTTCATGACCATTGGTATCTCTCAGCCAGTACTGTTAAAGAATCAGACCACTGTGGTCACTTCCTTATACCATCCATCCAAGCTTCTTAGAGCCTGTGCTTTCTATTAATCCCCAGCATGTTAAAACATTTTAAAGTTAAAATAACCCGACGACCTACCAGTTGAAAGCCTTTAATCGTTTTACGAATACATTTTACTTAAAATATAATTATAAACTCTCATTTTTCCATTTCCTCCCTCCAGCCTGTCTTATTTTTCTCCATCTGGTGTTCAAATCTGTTTTCAATTATTTTAGAAAAGTAGAGAGATAGATAGACAGAGAGACAGACAGATAGAGATATAGAGATGGATAGATATAGAGTGTGGTGTTGTCGTTATCACTCATATAGTTTCATATATGATCATTTTCCCCTCTGTATCCTGTGACTAATGTTTCAAGGTTTATATTAACTTAGATGAAATCAAATTAAAAAGTACATTCTGTTTATATCTTGTGATTTTCTAGCTTTAAAGGTCTTATCAAGAATTGAGCTAGACCACATATTGCCAGGTTTTTTTTTTTCCTTATGAAACTGTTACTGGATTAGCCTTTTCTTTAGTGGTTAGAGTAAATATATCTTAATTCAGGTATTCTAAGGGGTGATAAAACTGCCCCTGCATCTTATAGACCAATCAGCTTCATGCCTAGGAAAGATTATTATTCTCTATCTCAGCAGTCAGTACTTGTGGTTCTTTGCCTATGCTGGGAACTAGTAAAGCTTTTCATTCTTTTATATTATAATGTTTCTAAATCTTATTATTTTTTAAAGATTGATTTATTTATTTATACAGTATCCTGCCTGTAGGCCAGAAGAGAGCACCAGATCTCATTATAGGTGGTTGTGAGCCACCATATGGTTGTTGGGAATTGAATTCAGGACCTTTGGAAGAGCAGTCAGTGCTCTTAACTGCTGACCATCTCTCCAGCCCCCTCTTATTATTGTTTATATTTCATTTTTGTATCCTTTTCTAGGAAAGTCAGTCTCACAGCAGACTGCTTTGTATTCTTGTTCTTAAACATAGGTCTTCCCCTCTTTCCTAATATTCCTGGCACTGTAGATGTTGGGGTGATGTTGCTGGTGTATATATTCACTGGATCTAGGTTCCCCACAATCTACTGGGCCTTAGGTTGTAAGTAGTGAGTATTCTGTGATTAACACCATTGCATTAATAATAGTTTTTTGATGAGTTTTCATAGCTACACTTATCAATAGATATAAGAATATAGTTAGATATTATATTGGCCTATCAAAGTGGCAGCGGTAGATTCTCTATTCAGGTCCATGACCTCACTAGCCAGGCTAGTTTGCCTAGTTTCTAGTACCAGGCATGATTTCCCTCCTGGTGAGTGATTTTTAAGTACAGTTATACAGACATTGCTAACCATTAATATGTGAGTGTCAGTTATTGTACATTCATGGGCATTCTCCTATGCTGGTTACTGCTGTAGTTCATAGGTGTCACAGCTAGGTAGAATGATCAATTGCTTTCCTTCTGTGACAAAATCTATAGTGCTTTCTGGTACTCCATAATATAGAGCACAGGAAGGAGTTTTTCATGTTAGACCCATCCTAATAAAACCTTTAACCTTAATCTTTATATGGCAGGATCATCAGTGAGAAAGGTATCAAACTGTTCTACTAACAAATACAGAGAAAACTGATAAACTGCTTACTTCTTATGATAGTAGTCATGGGATTTTAAAAAGTGAGCACAAAAAGTGGTGGCATCAAAGAAAGAGCATTTTAGTTTTGCAATTAGAGCAAGTGACATTCATTATACTGATCACATTGTATAGAGATACCAAGTTTCACTTGTCAATGGGACAGTTTACAATAGAATTCAAATTTCTGTTTATCATTCCACCCATGAATCTTACATCCTGTACCCATTTACCCATTGGAAAAATGCCATTATTTATGGGTAAGAGTGATTAATTTTATAAATTGTGATCATATTTAGTATCCTTGTTCAATACATCTTGATAAGTATTAATTTAATATAAAAATAACTCCAATCTATCTTTGTTTTTTCAAAATGAACATGAACCTTAATGATAAATTGTCTATTCTGAGTGCAAAGTTGTGGCATCCATACAAGATAATTAAGAGTTAATTATGTATTTCTCTAGGATCAACATATTCTATATAATATAGAAATCATATTCCTTCCCTCATTATCTCTTAATGCTTCAATTTGTGAAAATGCTAATCCCTTCTTTACATAAGGATATGACAATAATTATGTAACATCTCTCAAACCACATCTTAGAAATAAAGATTTTTTTTAAGGAAAATAGTATATTTCTTTTGCAAAGACAAATGACAGTATTAATCAAGGGTCTTATGTGTTTTCTTTGAAGTAATATGTATCCATTTATTATGCTGATTTTTTTTAATTTTCAAATACTCAAATATTGGGTTACAAATGTATATTATTTTTTAATAAATAATGAACTGTCTAAGTCACTATATTTTTAAAAATTCTATAGAGCATTGTAGGAATTTTTCAGTGGTTATGAAAATTTACTAGATAATCTTAAGGACCTGAATTAAAATTCCTAACAAAAGCTGGGAATGGATTCATGCACCTGTATCACAGTTCTCAGACATTGAGGTAACTAGATCCTGGAAGCTCAGTGGTCAGCTCACTGGCACAATAAACTCTTCAGAGACTGCCTTAAGGGGCCAAGGCAAAGAATGGAATAGAAATGGAACAATTCTCTTATTTTTGCCCAATGTGTGTAAATTCATGTACACACACACATACCACTTTACATATATTTTAATAGAATTTAAGCATGTTGTTGAACTGATAGTAAAAATATAGTGTCCACATCAATTTTTTGGTTGATTTTCCTTTGTAGAAATGTTAATGCCTAATTTTGAGTCAACCATTTGATTTATCTTGAGTATCCTGACCCAAAATAAACTCACAAATTCACTGCTCTTGTCATAGCCTGAAACATGGAGTAGAAATATTCACACAAAATAATTCAGAATTAAGTGATTTCTGGACATATTTCTAATCAGTTTCTCTAGAAAAAAATAAAATTAAATTATCCTAAGCAATTTTGGAAGTCAGGGGAAATATTCCTTCAAGTTTAATTTTGTTTCTATTTGTAGAAAATATAAAGCATAGATTGAGAATGTAGCAATCACTTTAACATAATTTTCTTCTCCCAGTATTTATTTGGGCATTTACACTTGGTGTGGGAGAATTGTCTATATTCTGTCAATCATGTTTTAAATAAATGCTGATTGGCCAGGCAGAAAGTATAGGAGGGAAAACCAGACAGGAAGTAGAAGTGGAGCAAAGAGAACAGGAATATTCTGGAAAGCAGGAAAGTTCCCTCTGCAGTCCAGCCCAAACACCAAAGAAGAAACATGTGACCTGCCCCATTGTGAAAGGTACCAGGCCATGTGACTAGCATAGATAAGAATAATGGTTTAATATAAGCTACAAGAGCTAATATATAGCCTGAGCTAATGGGCCAATCAGTTTTATAACTTATGGAGATCTCTGTGTAAATTTCTTTGGGGCTTGCCAGCTGTGGGGAACTGGGCAGGACAGAAACCCCGAACAAGCCAGCCCCTCATGTTACAACTCTGTAGCTAGTACAAGTTGGCAGGGGATAATCTAAGATGGATTTCATATGAAAATTATAACATCTGTGCCAAGAAAAACATAATAAAATTAAAGGACAGTGTTCTCCTGATGCCTTCCAATTTGTTCAAACAGAAAGGCCCTAATATACAAAATATAAAATCACACAATAAAGCACTGGTAGAAATCAAATGTTAAGCAGTAACTTTATCAAAGCTTACTGTATTAATATATATCTCATGGCCTAATATAGGTAATATTTTTGAAAGTCTTAGTATTGATGCTACATGGAATATTTTCAGTATTTAGCAAATGCTGCTAGTTGACTTAATATTTATAACATTCCCCCAAGACATTCATTTTCTTATACCACAAAAAGGTTAGAAAATTAGGCTGAAGTCACATAGTTGAAGTGTAGTGCCTATAATATTTTCTCTGATGCCTTGCAGGCACACATATATAGTTATCCCTTTCTCTCTATGAAATCCATATCTGCAGATTTCAGCAGCCATGAAATACATCTGCGTCTTTCCATGGTGTGTGTGTGTGTGTGTGTGCGCGCGCGCGCGCGCTTGTGCGCGCGCGCGCGTGCATGCACTCACGTGTGTGCGTGCGTGTAGTAAACAATGCACAAAATTCTGATCTTGTCAATTTTATTTAAAAGATACCATTTAAATTTGGTCACAAGTAACCTAGAGACAATTTAAAATATATGTGAGATAAGCGTAAATTATATGCAGGTAGCTTTCTATCTTGTCTATTTGATTGGAGCACACATAGATTCAATACCTAAAGAGTCCTGAAACAAATCCCCGGTGATGGTGCCTATTTCGGAGAACAATCACAAATGATGGCAGAAGGATTGTTCATATTCACACGTTTTATCAATATCCGACCATTCAACAAATGGTATTGAAGAACCCAGTGACTATTTACTCTTTTGTATTAAAAAAGCTGGAAATAATGAAAGTTAAATTTCAAAGGGGATCTTTTGCTTTGAACTTAAAGAAATATAGAAGTCTCATACACTTCATTTTCCTTCTTACCAGTTAAGTAAACACTAAATTTTCACCTTATTTTACAACTTCTTTGAAATCCTTATCATGTATGTAAATATTTTATTCTACTTCTTTAAACGTTTATAGTATCAGTAGTTACAATATATACTTAGAGGAGCTTCCACATAAAATATGTACTCTAATTATATCTTATATCTGATATCAACATATAAGTAATATTTAGTTAAATAATATTAGATTATTTATCCGGGCTTCTCTTCTCATTGTGCAATTAATTAAGTCAAAAGAAATGAAGACATCAAAATACGACTATAAAGAATTATTTGGTTAATTCAGACACCTAAATACTTGATGCAATTACAGAAGAGATTATTTCAGAAGAGATGACATGCACTAAAAAAATCCAATTATTGTTATAAAATGTTACAGGTATTGTCATTTAATAACATAGTCATCTTAAAAGTTAAAATCTTGCTAATCAAAATTCATAATACATTGAAAACATAATAGACAAATAACATGTTCATCACTTAATAAACAAATATATATTGTATTCATCCTATATCTATTTTGAGGAGGTATATTCAACTGCTACTCATCAGCAGAAAGAGGCTCATAGAAATTTTAGTAAAATATAGCATGATAAAATATTAAATATGACTTTTCTGTAAAAAAATATTATTTGCTTTCCAAAAAACTACAGGAACTAAGTAAGGAATGCTGAAAACAAAATAAATTTTCTTCTGCATGGTAGAGCACACTGACTGATTATCCAATATCAGATGGTCAACCATGAATACATACATTCAAGTAAATTTATACTGACTGAGCAGGTTGTACTTATGTACTTTGAATATATATGTATATGGATTAACATATTTGTATGTTACAACATTTGATGATAAAAGATGACATTAATTTGAAAGAGAACAAGGAGGCATATAGGAATGTTTGAAGGGTAGAAAGGGAAGGGGAAATGGTATAACTATATTTAAAAAAAATTTTAAATTTTAAAAAAAATTATTTTAAAAAATAAATTGCTAAAGCCCTTGGCTCAGTTCAAAAGTTTGGCATCATACAGCTGGCCACACAGAGGCATGCATACAGTAGTTACTTAATATAAGTAAACCAATAATGTTAAGCATAAATTTTATAGATGTGTGTTTCAGTTATATATCTATATCAGAAACAAAAACTTATACTATAATAAACTATATTTTTACCAAAATTGTTTACAGTCTTTTTCCTTAAACTAATTATATTCTACCCTTTGTGACAAACTGTTTGGAGAAACTCCTCAAGCAATCAATAGTGAAGAATTCTAACAGCTTGCCTCTTTGTTATACACTTGCAGTTCCATAAGAGACAAAGTTCATTTAAACACTGACAGTTGTTTGAAAACAGCTCATAGTCCATTGAAAGCAACTAAGATTGAATGCCAGTTTCTCTCTAACCAATACTCAGAGAGACATAGTTTTATTTTTACTTAATTGCCTTTTATTGCTTAAATGTTACAGGGTATTTTAGCATGTGAAACATGTCCACCTATTAGAAACAATCACTCAGAGGAAGACACATGATTTTGAGATGTATTATTTGTGACCAAACAATCCTTGCCAAGCAATCAAAATATTTTATCCAATTCTTGTAAAAAATATTGTTTCCTTGGCAGAGTAATTTGCTATTAAAATATAGAACTGATGCTTGTTTCTGTAGTTACGATGGCTGTCTTTGAAGGCTGAAGGATATGGGCTTCAAACTGCTGCTTGTTTCCACTGAGTTTTAACATGTTTTATTGATAGAGGCTTATTAAAGAAATCTAGTATCTATGGAACATACAGTGCATGACTTTTACCTGCAGTCTTTAAACAATATGAGGGTCATTAGATAATGTTTAGACTATTTCCAAAGTATTCCTAACTAATTTCTAATAATCCTCTCTCTATGCCTGCCAAATTACAGATAAATATTTCACTATGTTAACATTTACTGATTTCATGAATATATTAGAAAAATTGATGTCGATCAACTTATTTGGGGACCATACATTGGATTCTGAATGTGTTCCATGACTGTCTATCTCTGTTCTGCTGCTTATTTTGTTTTGTTTTGTTTTTGCTGTTGTTGTTTTGTTTTGTTTTTTTGTTTGTTTGTTTTTGAGAAAGTAGGGCTTCCCTTACCTCTGATTATATGTCTTGGATAGCTATTTTACATCACAAAATTGAAAATCTTTTGCGGGTTCTATCTCAGGTTCATTTTTCCAGGAAGAGGAAAATAATACTACTCCTCTTTATTCTCTCTGACAAAACAGAGGCAGTGCTGGAGAGGGAACAGCTTCTGTGAAACCAGAAGGCAACTGCATAAGGAAAACAGTCACAGAACACTGGCCCATGATTTAATCAACAGCACATCTGAATTTATTTGATTATCCAATTCAATTGCTCTTTGTAAGTACCTAATTTTGTTGGTTTTTTTTTTTTCCTAAGAGACAGTGGGAGGCATCTATCTGTTACCTGCAGTGCTGTAATATTAGTGGAATCAGCAAATTTCCTAAGTGACCTTTGGTTATGGTTATCATCTTGAACTCAGGCATCAAAGGTGCAATGTATACTCAGGCTTCCTGGCTCTGAGGACAAGTGGGATTGGATGGCTGACTTGTACGTGTTCAGGAGCAGGCTGTGGCTGCTGCTCTCAGTGTATGATAAACTTGTTCCAGCTAGCAGCAAGGCTTGATTTATATGTAGGGAGGAATTTGTAGTTAGGGCCTTGAACTTTTGATGAAGGAAAGTAGCAGGACATGAGAAAGCTCCCAAAAGCTAAAGGCCTTCTCTACTCCCTCCTAAGAGATTATTCTAAATTTAGTAGTTCTGTATTTCCCGAGATGTTCTCTGAGACTGAATGAATCACCTGCTTAATGCCAAGAGCTTTACCTGCCTGAGAAAATAACCTGAAGACATCCTCAATGTTTTTCATATCATCTGCTGTATTTCCACTACACCACATCTGGATTCCCAGGGACTCCACACTATAATTACGGGACACAACTCTTTTTCCTAGTTTTCAAGTACGATTTTTTTTAAATTTATGGTTTAAAACAATCCTTTCTTATTTTATACACCAATCTTTCTCTCTCCCTCCCTTCCTTCTGTTCCCCACACCTTCTTCCTACCCAACCCCCATCTACTCCCCAGAGAGGGTAAGACTTCCCACAGGGAGTCAACAAAGATTGGCACATCACTTTGAGGCAAGGCCAAGCGCTCCCCCTATATCTAGGCTGAACAAGGTATCCCTCCAAAGAGAATGGGCTCAAACAAGCCATTTCAGGCACTAGGTTTGAATCCTGGTCCCACTGCCAGTAACCTCACAGTCTACCCCAGCCATACAACTGTCACCCACGTTCAGAGGACCTAGTTTGGACCTACCTGTACAGCTTCCCTTGCTGTTAGTCTGGAGTCAGTGAACTCCCACTAGCTCAGCTCAGCTGTTTCTGTGGGTATCACCATCATGATCTTGACTCATTCAAATTATCGTTCCTTCCTCTCTTCAACTAGACTCTAGAAGCTCGGTTCAGAGTTAGCTGTGGATTTCAGCACCTGCTACCATCTGTTACTGGATGAAGTTTCTATGACAACAATTAAGGTAGTCATCAATCTGATTATATGGGAAAGCCAGTTCAGGTACGCTCTCCACTATTGCTTAGAGTCTTAGCTGGGGTCATTATTGTGAATTCCTAGGAATTTCCCTAGTGCCAGGTTTCTTGCTAGTCCCATAGTAGCTTCTTCAGTCAAGATATCTCTTTCCTTGCTCGCTCTCTCTCTCTCTCTCTCTCTCTCTCTCTCTCTCTCTCTCTCTCTCTCTCTCTCTCTCTCTCTCTCTCTCTCTCTCTCTCTCTCTCTCTCTCTCTGTCCTTCTTCCATCTTGACCATCCCATTTCTTCATGTTCTCCTCCCCTCTTCCCTTCTCCTCTTACCCTGTCTTTCCAACCTCTCTTCTCCACCCTGGTCTATGCTCCCAATTTTATCTGGAGTTGTCTATTTCCTCTTCCCCAGGGAATCCATATATATTTGTCTTAGTGTTCTCCTTGTTACCTAACTTCTCTGGGGTTTTGGACAATAAGCTTGTTTGATTTACATCTAAGATCCACTTATGAGTAGGTTCATACTGTGTTCGTCTGTAGTAACAGATGAATTTTATGGTTTGCCTTCATTTATAATCAGATTTGTGACCTTCCTAAAGCCATGATCCTATAGTATGTGCCTTTTCTCATCTCTAGCCTGATGAACATAATCATAATCACTTTAAAATTCAGTTTAAATTCTTGCTGATAATAAATTCACAGATAACAGCCATTTTATTTCCTTTCATCTGTTTTGATATTCTTGAGGTATTTTATTAAATAATTTTAAGTTAATTAGTAAGATATTCTTACAAAACATAGCATTTATGTAAATGCATTATGTGTTTTTATATAATATATGCATACATAAAAATCTCAAAATTAAGAATAAAAAATCATTTATTTAAATAGAATTACAACTGAATTAGAGGGAACTTTCTGTCTGACATTGTTAAGCACAAAATGAAACACTAATACATGAAGATGGTACATAGCCAGTTTCACAGTAATATGTCTGTGCTCCAGTCTGAGCAGCAATAATCAGGGTATAGTCTAAAATAGAAAAATGAATATCCCTTAAACAGGTATTAAGCAGCAGAGGAATAATTCAAAGAAGGTTAAACCTTGTCACTTCTTGTAGGAGGCTCTGAATAGAAATATTTTCACAGAGCACAGTTAATTTAATTTGAATTTAAAATCTTGACTTCTCATTGACCCCTTATTCTAAAACAGATGAACTAAAGTCTTAATGGATTTCTTTAAAGTTAATTAGAATCTGGTTTAAACCGGACACCCAATCCCAGAAGAAAAACTTTAGCAGGTGTTACAGCCAAATCTTTATTAAAATACACTACTCCACAGTAGAAATACATCCAATACAAAGAATGCATATGGCAGGACATGGTTTTTTCTCTCACTTCATTTTTCAGGCTAGTAGACACATTGACTTAAAGCGAAAGCAAAATTTTATCATTTATATAAAATTTGTTTTACATATACATGTATGCAATATATGGATATAGACATGCTGGCAAATATATGTATACACACATGCATATATGTGTATGGATTTTACTCCACCAAGAACAGTATTTATTTATTTATTTATTTATTTATTTATTTATTTATTTATTTATTTATTTTGGTTTTTCGAGACAGGGTTTCTCTGTGGCTTTGGAGCCTGTCCTGGAACTAGCTCTTGTAGACCAGGCTGGTCTCGAACTCACAGAGATCCGCCTGCCTCTGCCTCCCGAGTGCTGGGATTAAAGGCGTGCGCCACCACCGCCCGGCCAGTATTTATTTTTTATAATCTAGTAATCACAGTCTTAAAATTAAAAAATCTCTAAAATGTAATTGAAAAATAAATTTTCCTAATCTCACAAATTGTTGACTGTTTTGTTGTAGATCAATCAAACCTTTAATATCTGAGAGTTCCCTGCTAGATCTGCAAGCACACTTTTGACTCAAAGCTTGGGAACATTGAATCCTGGTTTCATAACTGTGTATGTTTAGAATGCTTGAGTGGAGGTTGGAGGTAGAAGTTATTGATGAAATCCCACACTCTGTCAAGTAAATTCTAATAGGTTTAATTTTCAGTTGCTATTTTCATTTGCCTTGTCATGTTTACTTCATTACTTTTAGTAATAAAGTCTTTTCTGAAATTTCAAATAATATATATTTTAGAAAATTCATCAGTTTGGTGGGCAGTGTTTCATCAAAATTTCCACAATATACTGTGAGCACTTTATCAACAAATAGAATTTTCAAATTCTATTACCTATGGAAAGATAACAGGTTTCTGAGTCTCAGATAATTTGACCTTGAAAACAAACAAACAAAAAATGTCCTAACTTTTCATCACTTCTGGGAAGGGATTAAAGACAGGCAAGTAAAACGTGTATTTATGTCTCTTCCCTGGAAATAGTATGAAGTGCAGAGATGGTCCTGTTTTTAGCATCTCTTCATCTCAGAAGGGCTTTATCATTGATCTGCTGTGTCTATCATTGTCTGTCTTTGATCTCTCATTTTTCAAGGGTGTCTTGCTGCTTTGTACAGTAGGGTACAGAATACTAGTTTGTTTCAGAAGCAAGTCCAACCAAAGAAACAGAGAGAAAAATAACTTGAATGTAAATATAAAAGTTAGGCAGAATGTCTCATCGCAAAATAGGTGGTTGATGACAGTAAGATGGGGAAGGGCAGACATTCTTTAGAGGAAAAGGAGAAAAATTGCTCCTTTTGAGTTTAGTAAATAAGGTCATCCACTGCTGATGTTATGTTAGGCTAGACAAACATTCTGAGGAGAAAGACCTGTGTCTTCTTATTGAGTTAACTTCTTTGATGATTGAATAAGTGTATACATTAATTTTCATCATTTATTTTTAAGATATAATTCCTTTCATCAGTTTTCTCGAACAATAACTAGGATTTATTGCTTGATATAACTGAAACCCCAGAACTATTATGTTTCCACTTTTACAATGGACATATCAGGAGATAAAATGGGCAATATTTGGGGAAGTGTTCACACTTTGATCGGATTAATGTTTAATTACTGGTAATACTTAGCAGCAGCATCTGTCCTCTGTTGATCATTTTGCACTGAATTAAACTGTATTAATTTATTGATTTATTTATTACATGTGAAGGTTTTTTCCAATTATCAATGTTCCCTATAAATTAAGTCAATCATATTTATTTCTTTCATCCAAAGCGGGTCAATACACCTACCGTCACAAATACCAATATTTAGGTATTTAATAGATCTTTAGTTATTCATGCATACAGGTTTAAATCTCATATAGTTTAGTAAGTTTACTTTGTTATGCTCAATTAACTGGATCTAGATATAGATAACACGTGAGTAATATCAATTTTACTTTCTAAAAGTATTTTAAGTGAAAATGAACACACAATTAACCTTTGCAACAGATTAGTCACAAACTTAATGTGTCATCCATACCCATCAATATACCAACTGTGTTCATAGTGGTGTAGCTGGCCTTGGCTCAGAGGTATTTGTCTCTCTGTTGGGACTCTGTGTTGACAGCATCTTCCTGTTGCTTGTCCATTTGCTTTCCTTGGCAAATGTCCAGGTTCATGAGAAATGGTGTTAATATTTTTCTCACAGTGTGATCTGGGGACAGATAAACATGCACACAGAATGGCTGAATGGGCGAATCAAGTTATATACTTAAGCTTTATTACTAGATGCATTAGGAAGGATACTTTTATCGTATCTAGCACTATCATTAATTTTCATTTCTGTTTTTCTCTTTACATAGGAGAGTCTTGAGACAGGGATCTACTGAATTGCAGAGTGTTTGAAGCAATGCAAGGCAATACAGACCTAGAAATAACAAGTCTATTACTGCAGAAGTACAGGGTCTATAATTTCCAGTAGAGGTAGTTTATGCATGTAGACTATCACTTCTAAAGAAGATTTAATGTTGGGAAGCTCAATTACTCTTTCTTTGTAATAAGACTGCTGGGAGGTCTGGATTTTCAAACACAAAGATAATGTGAAAGTAATGTTTATTTCATAGCTCATTCACATGAAGTTTCTTGGCAACACCACATCACCAAATGTAAGAATAAATTTTCCTATACAGGATTTCTGTTAGCTTTTACCTTCCTAAGCTGCATAACAAAATGCCAAATCTATATTAAACAACATGTACTTAAAGTTTCTTTAGAGAAAAGAGGAAGCATGCATAATAAAAACTTTTTTGTTAAATTAAAATGCCAATAATAATGGCATGTTTGGATATGTAGGAGAAGGCTTCCTTTCCTCAATAATTGAAATGTTGATTAAATAATTTTAATATGTAAGCCTACTTGAAACTGACAGCATTTTGTGTATTATGAAAACTTCACAAACATCTTTGAAAACCCTTTCATTCATATATTGCCTTTTTAAGGTTTTATTTGTACTTTATAGCCTGGCTTTCACTTTATGCTGAAGTCCAAATGACATTAACATTTGAGTCTTCCTGACTTCACATCCCAAGTGCGGTTGTTATAAGCATGCTCACCCTAATCTATTGTATGTTCTTTTGAGATCTCTTCTGGGACAAACACTCTACTTAGTGAGCATGTTGGTGATTTAACCTGAGGTCATCTTGGATTTTGAGCGATTTTGAAAGTACCTAGGCCTTTATTATTTGCCAATGTCTAAAACATGAAGATATGTTCCATTATTAGACCTATGTCATACTGATATCATATAGTCTAAAACATCCAGTTTCATATGTCAACATTTAAACTGAAACAACCTCAAAAGGGAAAAATTACACGAAAATTGATTGTCAAAAACAACAAAAATAAAAATGAGCTTCCCCAATATGTTATAGATTAACAACTTACATATAAAAAATAAAATGACATCTCTCTTTCTTCTTTCATAATAACTATTCACAAACCTGATAATGGCATATAGTTTGTGGGGAGCACATGGGTATTGCAGCTCACACTGATCGAAACAGTGATGCCATACAACATTAAGAAGAGTGGTCTGGCATTAAATTTACTCAGCACCCTTTATTAACAAAAACTACCAGAAGTCTATGATGAGCCAAGGTACAGAAATTTATTGGAACATATTTGCACTAATTGTTGTTGAAGACAGTCACATTGACAGTGGAAAAGCACAATGAATAACATATACATTTTAGAATTCTACAACAAAGCAGAAAGAGATGTCCAGGTTATACTGCAAGAAAGTAAAAGGAAGGATGAAAAAAAAGATTAAATTAGAGCTACATGGTATTCAACATATATATTATGATATCATTTACATCTCGAGAGACGCCTTACAGACTTAACATGTAATCTTGGCAAGAAAGGTACAAAACACGATAGAAATTAGAAGCACTTTTAAGCAGTATACAGCTGGAAAATTTGATAATTAAGGCCAAAAAATTAAAACAAGAGAAAAACTTGGAATGAAGAGAGTAAGATATTTTGACCAAAGTTATATGACTATTTTCATTTTCTACAGTTTGCAAGACAGGAAGTATAAAGAAGGAGAAAAATCTTAAATTATTTTTGAATATTTAATGAATATATTTAAATTAACAAGACATTTTTCTAAATTAATCACAGGTGCACACCTACATATATTATAGTCAAATAGTGGAGACTAAGGAAAAATAAAAATTTCAGAATTAAGAAACAGCTAAAATACATTGTAAAAAAAAAAGGTGTCAATGAAAATAACAGGGCACCTCTCAGGACAGGACACCGGAATGGTATTTCACTCTGATCAGATAATAGACCCCAAAGGAGAATGTCAAAGGCTTCACAGTAATTACTCTCTGAAACCTTCAATTTGGCTTTGCCATGTATTCATCCAATATGCACTTTACATGCATGCTATTTCAAAATATTTGTTACCTTGTGTCTCGAATGCACATTGCAGAAAGCTAATTTCTACAAGAGAAAACACTGAAATTATCTTTGGTGAAATGAATCGATAGAAGTTAATAGTTTAGGAGAAGTAACCAACAATATGCCAAAGCTTCATTTTAACAAGCACATGAAGCCTTCCCTTCTCATTTGCTGAAGAGCCTGTGTTGCCTCAAACCTAGAATCTTGACCATTCTTTAGAAAACTAGATTTAAAAAAAAAAAAAAAAGACTACCTGAAAAGCAAAGTGAGAACTTTTCTAGATCAGGAGCCACCATTTGCATACGGAACGACAAAGAGGACAGAATATTTCTTTAAAGCACTGTTTTTGGTTTGATCATAGTAAAAGCTGTTTTAAAGGAATCTTGGCTCTTTTAAATAGATCTTTAAACTTTTACTATATGTATAAAATTCTCTTATACATTGCATCCCAATGAAAGTCTCTCTTTCTGTCACTCCTCCCAGTTCTTGGCTCTTCTGCCAGATTCATTTCTTCTTTGTTCTGCTACAGAAAGAAAGCAGGATTTCCAGGGATATCAACCAAACAAGACTAGGCACAACCCCTCATATCAAGGCTAGACTTTGGAATTTTTAAAGACTGGGATTTAAAAAGTTGAATTGTTATCCAAATAAACCGTCAAAAGACGAATAAGACACACAAACAATAAAATTCTTAATAATGAAAAATGAGACAAAGGTTTATGAAATACATTTGATTTTATTTTGTGTTAGCCATTTATTTTTGAGCACTGTATTTGAAATTACATTAATAAACCCAATTGTACTCCATTGCAAAAATCTGATTTTTCCTTTTACAGCAGGTATCAATTGCAGAAAGCTTCTTGGTTATGGTTGGGAGTCTTTGAGTACATCTCTAATTTTTGAGATCCTATGTAGTTTGAGCCTGTGCAAGAATTGTGCTTGCAGTAAGTCTCTGTGAGTTCATTAGTTCAGGTACGTCTGGAAGATCTGTTTCCTTGGAGTCATCCATCAATTCTGGGTCTTAAAAACTTTTGACCTCTTCTTTTGCAGAGTCCTTAGGGTTGAGGGAGGAGCTTGGTGAAAACATTCATATATGACTGAGTGCTTCTGTTCTCTCAACCTGTGCATTGCACACTTGAAATTCTACATGCTAGTTCCCATTTATTGGAAGAAGCTTCACCGATGATGGTTGAGTGAAGCATTGGCCTACAGGTATGTCATGAGAGTAATTTTATTGCTAGATTTCTTTATCAGAACCTCATTATTTTGTTCTCACCTGTAGATAGAATGGCGGGCTGTGTCCTGCCATCCAGCTAGCTTTACCCAAAATAATTACACAGAAACTGTATTCATTTAAACACTGCCTGGCTCATTTGTTTCAGCCTCTTATTATCTAATCCTCACATCTTGCTTTAACTCATATTTCGTAATCTGTGTAGCACCACGAGGTGGTCGCTTACCAGGAGAGATCTTAACCTGTGTCCATCTCAGAGAGGAGAAACATGGTGACTGTCTGAGCCATCTACCTCACTTCCTTCTTCCTATTCTGTCTACTCCACCCACCTAAGGGCTGGCCTATTAAATGGGTCAAGGCAGTTTCTTTATTAATGAATGAAATCAACACAAACAGAAGACTCTCCCACATCACTCACCTACACCCATGTTCTTTTTAGTCTGAAGTTCATGTTCACTGTCAGGCTTGTGTTCCATTTCAGAGAATGGTTGATTCCCTCTGCAACATTTGTGTTGTGATTGCACCCAAATATCTAGAAGTCAGTTTACCATTATAGATCACAGTGTTTGTAGCTGGGCTAATGGTCACCTTTCTCCTCTGATGGAATGAAGAGTACTTTACAATACTATGAGCGCTGGTCAGTGTGGGTGAAACTTCTAATTAGTTACCATCCCTACTTTTCCTAAGTAAGTAGGTTGTAAATAGCAAAGAATAACATGCAATGTTTGGGAGTTTCTTTTGGGTTCCCTGGCCAACAGCTCAACAAGATATAATCTATTATGGGCAGTAAAGATATAAAGTAATTATGAAGGCTTTACTTGGTATCATACTACATGAAACACTTTCTCACATATTTAGTGAATCATTTCAAATCATTCCTTATAGGTACATATTCATTTTATTGTGTATTTTCATATTTCATATATATATTCATTATATATTTATTTAATTTATAATTTATGAAGCCTCTCAAGTAGTAGGTTTCCATATGGTTCTTCAAATGATATTATTGATAGTTGCCCCCCTTTATATGTATCCCATCCTTTACCCAACCCTTATATCCCTATTACTATTTAATCAGTGTTTTTCCCTTTTATCTCTCCATAATCATATAGTCTATTGTCCTTTAACTGGAAGACCCTCTCTTCCCTCCTAGTCCCTTACTTGGTACCAAACTTCTGTGGTTATAAAGATGGTAGCACAGATATTTCAGGCTTAATATATAACATCCACCTAGCAAAGGCAACATAAAATATTTTTGTTTCTGTCTGAACTACCCCATTTTTGTGCCTTGGCTACCTACTTCACTTAAGATAATTGTGTCTAGCTCATCAATTTACCTGCAAATTTCACAGTTTCATTTTTCTTAACATATGAAAAGTTTACCATGCATAAATGCACCACACAACCATTATCTATTCATTAGTTGAGGATACAACTTTCTAATTACTGACTATTTTGAATAGAATGATTATTAACAAGTATTAGCCAGTATTTTTATAGTGTTTTTGTAGGTTCCTTTGGGGATATGCCTAATAGTGGTACAGTTGAATCTATTTCCAACTTTCTGAGTGAACTAGCTGTTTTTATGTAGAGACATAACACAAGCTGCAGTCATCAGAAAGGAGGGAGTGTCACTGCTACAAAAGATGAATAAAACTGTTCACACAAGGCTAGTTAAAAGGAATGTAGCTACAGTTACTTTGGGGATCTACTTTGCAGTAAAATGTAAAGTTGGAAATGAAAATATGCATTTAATATGCCTGTTTAAATTTTCTATTCATAAATCTTAAACACCTGTAAAAGTATGTTCATGAAACATTGTTCATCAAATATATAAGAAAGAATTATGCAAGTATTGATAAGAGGAAAATAACTATATTCAGCTACTGTAGAATTATGCAAAATTGAAGATAAGTAAATATTATTTACCAATCTGAATAGATATCTATATATAATTAAGGCTTTCTAAGAATATTCTTTGTAAAATATTGGATGTTTATGGAATATTCTCTTACATTTTGGAGCTAGTTATTATAAGTTAATAGTAGAAAATGCACATATAAAAAATCATCTAGTTATTAATGCTAGTTATTCATTGTGCAATATTTCATTTTGATCTAAATAAAACAGAAACATTTTATTTATAAAAAAATTCATTTATTTCACTTACTTTTCCTGCTCAGTAGGCATAGTAAAATTTCTGTATAGAATTCCATGATTAAACACAATCATATCGCGCTTTTTTCATCAAGGACTTCCAATTTATACTCTGGGAAATGTATCCACTCCTAGTGTGTGCACTTGCATCTGCAGCCTTCAGACCTAACCAGAACAACCATTCGCTGATTCCACATTTGCAATTTTCTGCAAAAATCTACCAGCTGTATGTCTCACTGGCAACATTGAATGTAGTATTTTATAACATGAAGATCAAACCAAGTTCAACCCCTGCTCACTGAGCATTTCCATCATTGTTAATAAAGAACATGTAAATATTTTTATTCATTATACATACTAACCACAGTTACCCATCCCTCCCCTTCTTTGCCTTTCCCCACCTCCTTACCACAATCCACTACTCAGGTGAGTTAAGCCCTTCCATGAGGAGTCAACAAAGTCTGCCATTTCAAGTTGAGGCAGCACCAATACCCTCCCCTCTGAAGAACACTTAAATAATTGTGTATACACATTTACACATTCTTTCATAGCTTTGTTCTCTCTCTCTCCCTCTCCGCCCCTCTCTCCATATATAGTTATATATAAAATATATTTATATAGAGTATATATATATATATGATATCCCTGTATATTATTTTTTAAATCTATTTGCCA
Source organism: Arvicola amphibius (assembly GCF_903992535.2). Taxonomy (NCBI): domain Eukaryota; kingdom Metazoa; phylum Chordata; class Mammalia; order Rodentia; family Cricetidae; genus Arvicola; species Arvicola amphibius. The sequence goes on from NC_052055.2 coordinate 85,209,985, forward strand.
GAGGATACAAAAATCATAATGTTCCCTTATTGTGTCATTTCATAATTTAAATGGGGTGAAATAAGATAATGTTTAATGTGGCCTGAAATGGTTCAAATTCACTGAATGCGCTTGATGTTTTGAATGAATACAAACAGTAAGCTATTCTTTCATCCATAAACACTTCTCTGTATGTTATAGTTCTCTTCTTTTGACCATTTCTATAGTACTTTCAAGAGGAAAGGGGAATTTTAAAGGATCATTTCTTTCTAAGGAGTTAGAGTGAGAATAACCAGAGCAAAAAAAACCAGAGAAATGGCAGCTCTTAATATTTTGCAGAAAAATCAGCATAACATTGCTCTAAAGGACCAAGAGGATGAGAGATTGAGTGTCACAGAAAAGATAGGTATCTTTCAATTGAATTTCATAGCTTCAGAACCCATCTCCTTTCCAGTCTTTCCCTAGTCATCTTTCTCTATATACCCCACGCATTCATTTCTTTCAATTCGAAGCTTCTGCATCAGCTAAGAGAAAGCAGGCCCCGATTCTTAGTGTCCTGGTTTACAAATCTAAGCAGACATAATTTATGACTCTTGAGAATTCTTCTCTACTTATGTGACTTCAGTGGGAAGGAGTGAATGTCCTGTTTGTTTGGTTTTCTTTTTATTTGATTTGCAACTATAAGAAACAGAATACATTTTTTCAATGTGAAGGGAATGTGGCAAATACCTAAGATGTGATGTTACCTTTGTTTTCATGAAAATACCTTAGCAAGGGGAGTTTTAAAGAAAAATGAGAACATGGTAATAATTGTTGTAGTGAACATGAGTTCAGCTCTGAAGCGTCAAAAGAGCTGAGAAAACAGAAAGTGTTGGCTGTCCACCTAGGATATTAGTTCTGCCCATGATAAAACCTGGGAGTCTCTAGATGACTACAAGAACAAAGGTTCCCATTTGAGTTAACCACTGTGAAGACTTATGAGAAGCTGGACCATCTATTTGTAGAAATATTTGTAAAGTAATAGATAGCCACAGAACAAGATCAAAGAAATCCTGAAAACTAACAGTAAAATAGCACCTCGGAGATCCACAACACAGCTGGCTGGAAGGGCTTTGCTTAAGACATCAGAATGACTTAGGACAGCTCCTCCAGTGCCTTCTCTGTAAAGAATGAACTGGCTTTGCCACATCCACCATATGACCTTGGGTACATACTGCCAAATTCTTAAGAACTTTGATCCACTGCCTCCCAATTGGGGTCTCAGGTAAGAGAGTTTAATTGATAAGGCATTAATGGATAGTAACTCTGTCCACCGGAGTAAAGTATGAACTAGTGTTTAAGATAGTATGGCTCATGCCTTTAATCCCAGCACTCAGAAGGCAGAGGCAGATGGATCTCTGTGAGTTTGAGGCCAGTCTGGTCCACAGAGCCTTCCAGGACAGGCTTCAAAGCTACACAATGAAACCCTGTTTCAAAAACATAAAAAAAAGTCATCAACACTATTAGCTTTGAGTGAAAACGGCAGAAAGAAATTAAAGCGAGAAAGACTTTGAATGTTTAAAATCTGCAAGAGAAAGGGTCACTTTTAAACAACATTGTTTTCATCTACCGACCCAGAGAAGTAAGTAACATGTAAGGCTTATGGGCTACACAAGGATCTCCCTAGGAAGGGGAAATAGAATAGATTTTGAGAGTGGAGTGGGGACTGATGGGGATAAAATCAGAAGGGATCAGATGGAGAAGGAGATGGAAGAGGATAGTGCAAGAAACGCCTGGAACAGGGAGCACAGAAGGGACAAGATAGGAACCTAGTGCAATGGAAATTCCATAGAACCTAAGAAGGTGACACTGGGGAAGATTCTTAATAATGGTGGATATGGACCTTGAATGGGCCATATTCTATAAGCAGGAAAGGCGCTAAATTGAGGAATTGGGACACCAAACCAGCCACAATACTTTCACCCGCAGTATGTCCTGCCTGTAGAGTGTTCTGGGACTGGAGACTCACATAACTGTCATCAGAGAGATTTCATCCAGCAAATGATGGGAGAAGATGCAGCATTCCACAGCCAATCACTAGGTGGGGCTCTGGGAATCTTGTCTAGAACAGGGAGGAAGGATTGAAGTAAAAGAGGAGTCAGAGACACCTGAAGAACATAGCCCACAGTTTCAGCAGGTCAGATCTCCTGGGAGTTTGTAGAGATCAGGGAACCTGTGAAGTTCTTGCCTAGGTTCTCTGCATATAGATTATGTTTCTGTAGCTTAGTGTTCTTGTGAAATTCCTAGTAATGAGAGCAGGGACATTTTAAAAATTATTTTGCTTGTATATGGGACCCTTTTCTGCCTAATGGGTTGTCTTCTCCAGTCTTGACGTGAGAATTTTTGCCTGGTATATATGTAGCTAGTTATTCTGTATTTGTTTGAAGTCCCTGGGAGGCCTGCCCCATTCTGAAGAGAAGTGGACGGTGGGTGGAGCTGGGACAGATGGTAGCTGGTGGGGAGAGACCTGGGTGAGGGTAGGGAGCAGAAACTACAGTCAGGATGTAATATATCAGATAAGAATACACAAGAAAGAAAGGGACAAAATAATTTACCTATTAGGAAAAAAATCATTCTTTCCAGAGCACAGGAGTTTTTGATGGAAACAGACATGTGAATCAGTGGGGAAGCCATAAGGCAAATGTGAGAGCAAAGTAAACCACAGCCAGAAATAATCTCTCAGTCTAGAAATTATTTTCACATGCCCAGCTCTGTTTCAGATCTGATCAGGACTGCAGAGGAATTCCCACTGCTTCCTCTTCATCTGTGCTGCCATTGTATGCTGAATGTGTGTGAACTGACAGCGTGCCTGGTCCCCGAGGGGCAAGGACAAACATGCCAAGGGATGGAGCCAAATGTGAAATATCTCTATCATGTTCATGCTTAATTTGGAGCAGCCGAATTCAGGAACAAAATGAATTATTTTATAGCCCACGACATTCCAACTTTCATTAGGAAGTGATTGTTAGAAAGCAGTCATGTCTTTTCTCTCTCTCTTTCTCTCCTTTAGATTTTCTGAATAATCATAGAGGAAAACACATAAACGATGCAAAATAAACTTTTCTAATTAACATTGAAAAGAGGGGGCCCATCAAATTCACTGGGCATTTCACAACAGGAAAATATGGCATAGCAGAAAAACAGTCAGTGGGGAGCTGGGTAGATTATTCCAAATCTGGACATATTTAAGAGCCCTAAGGCATCATCCCAGATAAGAAAATTGAGTGTTGGGGATGAAGAACCTGTGGAGTTCTTGCAAAGCCAGTCTTGCAATCCAAACCAAGTTTCACTATTCAGCTATGACTATTTCCGATATTACCAAAATGTATCATTATGGTGGCAAGATGGCCTGAATCATCACTGCTTCAAAGGAACTTTTATTCTGGCAAGAGACCTACGTCATGGAGAAAAAAAACCTTCTACCAATCAACATAGAGAGACAAGATTATGTTTGGTGCAGACTAAATTAAGGATTAAAAACCTGAAATGCTCCCCTCGTTCAGACAGTTCTCTGATGCTGTCAGTTTTCAAGGACAGAGACAAAGAAAGACAAGAAACTGGATATCCCCAAAGCTGGTGTTCTAGAGCAGTCATTCTCAATCTTCCTGATGCTGCAACCTTCTAGTACTTTTCCTCGTGTTGTGGTGACTGCCAACCATAAAATTATTTGATTGCTACTTTATAACTGTAATTTTGCTACTGTTATGAATTATAATGTAAAATTCTGATATGCAGGAAAAATATGTGATCCTCAAAGGTGTTATGACTCACAGTTTGAGAACCACCATTGTAGAGATACTAAGTAACTTCTTTTTGTTAGCACTGGCCCCTGGAATGCTATTATCAATTACCACTGCACTGAGGCCATGTTCTAAGTCTCACCAATTAGAAATTGCTTTAATAATAAAATAGGTAATTATCAATTATTTCGATCATTTAGTGTTCAGCTTTGTCTGTGTGCTGAACTCTGGATGGTAACACTAGATTAATATGTCTTTAAAATTGAGGCAGTTCCTGCAAGAGGACTGATAGCTACTTCTGAGTCAGAGCCCAGGCATGAAGGCAATGTTCTTCGTGGAAAAGTTCCACTGGGTAAGAAAAAGCTCTAATGAGGCATAGATAAAAAGGATTTGAGTGGAACATCTTGCATCAAGTGTTGCAGGTATCTAGGTAGAGTCTGGATAGAATGGCTGCTCTGCAGCCCTTTCCCAGTTTTCCTCATGGCTGTGCATGAGAATTTATTCACAGTGGGAACAGAATGAGACCCAAATATTATTTTAAATACTAAATTGATTTTTATCTTCTGGATTGGCTTCTAACTCTACTATGTGTCTTCTTTCAAAATTTCACATACAAACCTATTTATCTTTTTCCTTTGTTTATTTGCTTTCTGGACTTTGAGGTACATTAACTCGTTTTGTTAGACTAGAAAATGGATTTCTGGCATTGGAGAGATGGCTCAGCATTTGAGAGCACTGGCTCCTCTTCCAGGGCACCTGGTTTCAAGTCAGTTCATAACTGTACAGGACTCCAGTTCCAGGGGATCTACCCTCACAAAGACATACATACAGGAAAACAACAATGTACATTTTAAAAAAATTTAAAAAGTAAAGAAAAATGTATTTCTGGAACATTGAGACATTAAAAATTCCTAGACTTGGAATTTGTTACCAGGATGAAGGCATCCAGATACCCTGAAACAGCCACAGAAATGTGTGCTATGTCAAATCATATTCAAGAGATTTGTGCTTAAAACATTCAATACAAGAAGCCCTTGAAAACTGATGTAAAACATCTATATTGTCAATAGAGATACAGCACTATTCAAGTAGCATGCCAGACTTTAATTAACACAAGCTTTAATTGTATTAATACCTGTACTCATCAAAGTTTTTGCTGTGTAGGACTTTAATAATATATAGAATATTCCAAAAATATAGTAACCTAAACAATTCAAGATCAATATCCAACACAAAGTACAAAAAGATAATTGATTTAAGAAATTAATCTGTAGTTGCTGAGGGATCTTTATGCAAATGAACACCTTAAGCAGTCAATTTCTTGGTGTGAAGAGTACATTTCTAAAACAATTTTATACTATAGAGAGACAGCATTATCTAATGAAAAATTAATACACTTATAACAATGTAAAATTACTTTGGTAAGTTTTATAAAATAATCTTAATCTCGGCCTTGGGAGCTCAGTCTGAAGGAGGGAGAACATGAGCAAGGAAGTCAGGACTGCGAGGAGTGCGCCCACCCACTGAGACTGCTGGGCTGGTCTAATGGGAGCTCACCAAGGCCAGCGCGACCTGGACTGAAAAAACATGGAATCAAACCGGATTCTCTGAACGTGGCGGACAATGAAGGCTGAATGAGAACCCAAGAAAAATGGCACTGGGTTTTCTTTATATATATACATATATATATATATATATATATATATATATATATATATATTTTTGGTTTTTTTCGAGACAGGGTTTCTCTGCAGCTTTAGAGCCTGTCCTGGAGTGGCACTGGGTTTTGATCCTACTGCATGTACTGACTTTTGGGGAGCCTAGTCTGTTTAGATGCTCACCTTCCTGGACCCAGATGGAGTGGGTTGGACCTTGGACTTCCTGCAGGGCAGGGAACCCTGACTGCTCATTGAACTGGCAAGGGAGGGGGAGGGGAGTTAAGGGAGTGGGGAGGAAAATGGGAGGTGGGGAGGAGATGGAAATTTTTAATAATAAAAATAAATAAAAAATAATTTAAAAAGATAATCTTAATCAAAAAGACCATTTTAAAAGATGCAAAAGTAGTAAATATGCTAATCTATTAATACATCCAGAATGAAAGATTATGCAAAGAACCTGCTTAGTTTTGGTGGGTTGTGGTGATCACTGTTAGCTGTCACCAGTTGCCACTTAAGGACACTTCATCAAGTTTTCTGTTCATGGAGTGTCTTGAGTTCAGTATCTATCTAGATGCTCCAAGACAAGACCTCTATATGTCTGGATTAAGCACAAACAGAAAGGGAAAAGTTGACAAATCCTGTTTTCTGTGTCCCCAGTTACTCCAAAGAATATTCTTTAGTTAACCGGACATGATCTATTAATATTATGAATTTGAGACTTTACTATTGGTTATCATAGTATATTAGATATATAGTATATTTGAGCTTTCATGAATCATCCACTGGGTATAATAAGATATTTTATGAAGACAAGGTTAGAAGACTGAAACAAAAAATCTTAAAATAAGAAATATAAAATATCAATGTCAGATTATTTCTTTTTAAAAAGATAGAAGAATTTTAAGGAAAACAAGAATTGTATGGGAGGGAAGAAGAGAAATGATATAACCATAATTGGAAAAAATTAAAATCATTAAAGCATAAAAGTGAAAATTAATAGGATATTGGAGGAATTTCCCATTGTAATTAGCCGAGAATTAGAACACCAGTGAGCAGAATTTGACATATGTGTGGTTGAGGTCACTAAACGTTCACATTATCTCATGTGACTTCCTTCAATTTCTCTAGTTAGATGACCATGGTTTGTTAGCACAGCATGTACAATGAATGTTTACTCTTCTATTCAGTTTTGCAGTTTTACAAAAACCACACAAATTGCTGAAGATGGGGGAAAATGTTTCTCCATTGCACTGACCATGTTGGTCAGTAGCTGGGTGACTGACAGAGAGTATGTTCATATATCAGGAACAGGTACCATTAAGAAATAACACATTTTGAGAAAACAAATATCAAGAACAGTATTACTTTTCTTTGCTAGTAGGTACAGGACAATTTGCTACTAAGGTGTTTTAAGTCACATTTATTTTTCATTTCTGGTAGCATTACTCTTTAAATGCTTTTGATAAATGTGCATAGTATCCATGCCAATCTTCTAAGGAAGTGCTATAAATGGTCATTAAGACTTACCTCTTTAAAAAGGTTTATATGATAAAGGTGGGATTACTCTCTATTAGAAAACTCTGTGTTACCCATTAGAGTATTCATCATATAGAAAATCATATAGACAATAGAAACTTTCGGTTGGAAATTGGCTCAAATGCTTGTTCACAAACCCAGTACAGACATGCATTGCAGCACATGAACCTGGAGCTCTATTCCAAATTATTTTTGAGGGCAGGATTCCAAGACAAACTTGCAAGTTGTAAAAGGAAGCAGCATTATCAAACTGAAAAGCGGGAATCTTGAAAACTTATAAATTAGAAACCATGTTATCATATACACTAAGGAATTCATGAAAGTTTATAATGAACAACTAAGATCTATTGCACAAAAATATAATTGTATGAGATAGGGCAGACATCATTCACCTCTTCATCTAGTCAAATGATAAATTTTAGTTTGTTTGCAGTTATAACATTTCTGAATTATACATTTTAAATGATTAGTATCATTGTATAAGATTTTTAAATATTGCATTTATCTATCTAAAGTTTACAGAGAAAATGCAGATTGAACTTTCATACAATTCTTTTGTGATTCAGAAAGTCTAATCATCATATCAGTAACTGTCATCTACATTTCCAAAATTTTAATAGTGCTTCTTTTTCCATTCTTTTCTTTTTTCTTTACGTTTTTTTAAATCCTATCTTTTCTCATGGGTTCCAGACTCATTTTACATACTAATCCCAGTTTCCCCTCCCTCCCCCTTTCTCATTCCCTCCACCTCCCCTTCCAACTCCAATAGTAGTGGTAGCATCCCTGCTGGGCTACACCATGCCTTGCTCCAGAGTGCTAGCACCAATCCCTAAACCATCTTTTGTTTAGCAGATACCTTTTGCTCCTCTTGGTACCCCGTGATAATATTGTCTAAAAGTTTCCCAAGGATACAAAGCCTATGCAAAACTTAGTTGTTGTGGGGAATACCTGGATAACAAGGGTACTGCCCTTTATTGAGAATTTCCACTTCGTGTTTTTCATTTAGAAGCTTCCTCTGGTTTTTTGAACAAAAGGGAATCAACTGGCTAAGGTGTAATTTGGAGAACAGTAAAAGAAGCTCTTGGTGAAGGGAAAGCAATTCAGTCCTTAAAGGCTGAATCCCCCCTGCAGCCAAGAAAGGATAAATTCATTCTTAAGATGTCGGAGTCTTCATTCCACAGACACGTGTGAACACTCACACCCATACCACAACAAATAGACAGAGCACTCGGATCTATAAATACCAGAAGCGTATACAAATAGAGTTTGAGAGACCTTATAAAGAATTAAATATTAAACATGTTGCCTGAAAAAAAATGCTAACTGCTAAAGTTCAATTGATTTATGTGTACAAAGATATGTATAAAGATGTACAGTACATTTATATGTACAAAGATACATTTAATTTTAGTAAAATATGTTTATTTATAAAGATTGACTACATTCTTATAGTGTGCTCTAGAATACCATAGTAATAACTATTTATTTTAAATAAATGTCATAACCAGGTTACAGTGTGTAGCATCTCACTATCAAAACAATGTAAAGCTCCATTATATCATATGTTTAAATGCGGGGCTTTCAAAATGTCTGTATACCATGAATACCAAGCTCCTTGTGCCCTTTACTCAGCATTGTCTTTCTTTTATAATTTTTCCAGGGTTATTTTTAAGTGCAGATTTACTCTCCTCCAACCATGTGGTCAGCACTTCGTACACTCATTTCAACTTCAGAAAAAAAACATTCACCAGCAATTCTTGCTTCCTCTGGGACCAAGGGAAATGAGACAGCTGCACCAATTGAGGCTGTGGAAAAAATTGTTTGTTTGTTTGTTTTCTTTTTCTTTCTTTCTTTTTTTTTTTTTGCTTGTTTGTTTGGTTTGGTTTTTGTTGTTGTTGTTGTTGTTGTTGTTGTTTGGTTCATTTCACATTTTGACAGTGAGCATTTTCCTGGTGAACACAATGCTATAACAAATGTATTGGGATAATTTAAAACATACAACATACAAATTGATTATAAACTTGTTTCTTTCACAGATACAAGGCACTGGGAAGTTTGGAGATGAGGTGTTCCACAAGTATAACCTAGTCTCCAACTTTCAATAATATTTAAAAGTTTGAGACACATTGTCTTGGACATATGAAAAAAGTGGCATCACTGCTCCAGATTTGGAGTAGTGGAGGTGACAGTATGTTAGGCTTTTTACGAAAAGGTTTCATTTAAACACATCGGTGAAAGGACAGAAAAGTGCTTAATTAGGGGATATTACACATCAAGGCATGGAGGAGACTTCTAAAGCATACCAGCTAAAATGTATTAACACCACAATCAACATTTTTCATACCTCAAAATAAATTGCTTGAGGTTTTTTATTTACCTTATTGTTTAATTTTCCTCATTATGTTGAATTTCTTGCTGCATCAGTTTTTTCTCCTTTAAATATTCTATTTAGTAGTGACAGTTTCATATCTGACAAATCTGTGTCAATGCTGCTTGAAAAATTTTTTCAAAGCCCTACATTATGACAAAATAGAATTCATACCTTGATTAAAGGCACAGAGATGGTAGGCATGGATATCTTTACTCACATGTAGATCTGACATATAAAATTGTATCTTACTTTAAATAAATAGAAAGTAATGTAAGAACATCAAGCTTGATTTCCATTTTATTTTGAAAATAAAAAGAGAAAAACAGAAACTGAGTACATGTGAAATACAGGAATTTTGACTATTAAGTATATAATCAAAATGAACATGGGTGATCAAGTATCTCTCTGTTAGGATACTTGATTCCCTGGGTATATGCACAAAAGTCATATAGCTGAAGCTTTTGGTGGACCTAGTTCAGAAATTTGTGGAAAATGTATTCTAGTAAATAGGTGTTCCACTTTCCCTTCATCTTCATCAGTATCTGCTGTCATTTGTTGCTTTAAAACTTGTCCATGCTGAATGGGGTAAAGTAAAATGTCAAATGGTTTTAATTTGGATTTTACCAAAAGATAAGTGATGATGAACATTTTCATATGTTTTGCAACCGCTTTGGTTTCTTATTTTAAAAACTATCTGTTTATTATTATATCCTGTTTTTAGTTAAAGTATTTATTTTCTAAGTATTGAGCATTCTAGTTATTTGCAAATTCTAAATATTAAAATCTTTCAAAAATATACTATAAAAGGTTTTACCTATTCTGTAGGGCTCCTATTAACTCAAATGATTATATATATATAATATATATATATATATACTCATTAATCTACTTTAAAATCAGTCTTTTAAGTAATAAAAATTTACCTATTAAAATACTCAGTAAAAGCGCTTATTCTGGTTAATTTAGTGATTAGGAGAGATCACAGTAAAAAGAATCAATTGTTTTTAATTCTCTTTCATTTTACAACTGAAGTCAAAATAGGAGCCATGTTTTTAAAGATTTATTTGTATGATATTTAATTATGTGTGCAGGTTTGTTCATGTGTATGTGCGTACAGGAGTACATACAGATGCCCCCAGAGGCCAAAGACATCAATTACCTAAGATCCCCATTTATAGGCAGTTTTGAGACTGTCAATGAGATGTGGATGCTATGAACACGGGTCTTATATTCTATCAGCAATAAATACTCTTCGAAACCATCTCTATTTTGAAGCCAGGAATTTAATAAAAACTCAATTAAAATACATGATACTGAAGTAGGTTATAACTTCAAATTCTTAACATGTCCTTTAGGATATATATATATATATGTGTGTGTGTGTGTGTGTGTGTATATGTGTGTGTGTGTGTGTGTGTTTGTATGTGAGCCCGAATGTCCTTCTAGAATCAATGAATCAAAGATTTATCAAATCTTTATGTCATGAGCCAAATAAAGCAAAATACATAACCCTGAATACCATAACTATACACCAACCAAATACCCATAAAAAGTTGAAAACTGGGATGACCTAACACGTGTCTTGATGACAACAAGCATATTAAAGGAATTATGATCAGACTACTCTAGCTAAGTAATTTGTCTTCACTTTATAGTATTATTTCCACCCATGGTAGTCTCAGCTGTACATTGCTGTCTCACAAATAAGAGGACATTTTCTAGCAGAGGTTTCTACTTATGCAATTTTGAAACAACTTGTTATAAATAGACAAAAAACTGCCTTATGTAATTTAGTACACAAAATTACATTTTGAAAATGGCTTGATTTGATTATATTAGAGAATATATGCAATACATTATGTACAATATACTAGTATAATTAAAATTTGTTATTCTATATTATAGCTTCAAAGTTGTTTTCCAGGAATATCTATAAAATCAGTTGTTGAATTTAGCAATGTTTAAATGCAAAAATATATTTTATTTAGAATTTACCTAGCAAACTCAAATTATAAAAATGTCTTGCAACAGATGATTATTTTAACTTCAAAGAAATAATGTACAATATGTAGAAGTAAGATATTTTGATGTAAATATTTTGACACATGTATAAACTTTTCCACCCTAAGTAACAGCAAGGTTTGTTTCATGCCAGAAGATATCAGTGTTTGTTCTCAATGAGCCTTTGTCAGCAACCAGGAAGCAGACATTCATTGACTTACCACCAGGGATAAGTGCCTGAGCAGATAAATAAAATGAAAACATCTGTAAACACTTGAATTGGTCTGCACAGCTGATTCAGAAGTATGTGATTGACTATATAAGACTATTTCCTGTTTATGAAATACTGAGATTTACTGTTTATTAGTTTGTTTATTGATAATTGAATGCTTTGTTTATTTGTTTTTGCTTTAACTCTGAAGCAAATGGTTATAAATTCGCCCATCTGTTTATACATGTTATTTAAAGGGTTGCTTAAATGCACATTATCACTTTCTAAAATATTCAAAATTCAATTCCAGTGTGATAGTATCAGTTGATGCCACCACAAAGAATGTAGAAAACACCAGTTGCAATATCTTTGCCAACATTATCGGATATTTGGGTTTAGACCTACAATGTATTTCTTTTTACTTTTAATTTTCATGACTTAGATACCCATGAGTAGATGATATTTTAAAATGCTTTTGCATTTATAATTTTACATTTTTTTTATATTTCGATCTTGAACTTAATAGAACTTTTCATGTTTTTGCTGAAATGTATGTATTCCATATATTTTCAGGGATCAACATGATAATTACGTAACACAAATATTTTTTCTTGTCTATAATATGTCATTTAAAAACTTTATTGGTAATTTTTTACTTCTTTAGTAGCATAAGTATGCATGTGTAGAGGTTTATACAGCAAAATATATAGGTTTTATGACTTTCATTTCATGACTTCAGACAAATATATAAGCTATATATTAATTAATTGATTAAGATCATGATAACAGGACTCTAACAATACTCCATGGAGGCACATCCCATTACCCACACCCAAGCATTAGAGCCCAGGAAACCTGAGATCACCCTTCCTACACCGTAACCACCCCCCCTCCCCCCACACACACACACATCACCTGTGACTATCAGAGCCTTGGACTCGCCCCCACCTGGAATGAACCTTGGCCATGCTCCCACCTGGAGAGGTGACTATCTAGCTTGCCTGCTGGAGGGTCTTATTTTATAGGCAATAGTCCCAGATGTTCATCTGTACCCCATCCCCACACACTGGAGCCCAGGATATCTGGGAATAGCCTCTCAATACCTCCAACCATGCCCACAGCATGAGTAACCACCAGAGAGAGTCTTGGCCCCACCATCACCTAGAGAAGTAAATATCTGACTCCCCATCTTGAGGGTCCTATACACTCTATGTTCTAGTCCCTGGAGGCAAATCCCGAACCCCACCCATACCCACCAGAGCCCCAAAATACCTGGGAGCACCCTCCCCATACAATCAACTATACCCGGTGACACTACCAGGGCATTGGATCAGATCCCAAGGTGAGTATCTGGGTAGCTAGCTAGAGGGCCCTACTCTCTAGTCCATAGTCCCCGGAGGCTCATGAAATGCCCTATCTGGAACCACCAGAGCTCAGGGTACTGGAGAGCAATCTCTGCACACACCAACCACTCCCCAAAGCATCTGAGACCAATGGAGCCTAAGCCCCACCTACTACATCTGGAAAAGCTTCAGAGAGAGTACGAGCTCACTTTAGACACTAGACTGAAGCTACAATGGTCCATTTACAGTATTAACAGATTGAAAACTTTCTTTTCTATTCTATTCGACTTCTTAAATTCAGTGAATTTTTAAGAAAATTTAAAATCATTAACTAAATATTTTAGAGGAAGAAGGTTTTCCAAAAAATCAGTAAAAGTAGTCAGGTGGTAGTGGCTCACACCTTTGATCGAAGATTTCAGGAGCCAGAGGCAGGTAGATTTCTCTGAGTTTGAGGCTAGACTGTTCTACAAAATGAGTTCCAGGACAGCCAGGACTGTTTCACAAGGAACTCTGTCTCTAAAATAATATTATTATTGTTATAAAAGATGAAAATGCACCAAGTACTCAAATAACAGAAATAAATGAGCAAACACACAAATCAATATGAGAATAAGAAAGAATAGACCAAAAGTAAATTTATGACAAAAGAATCTAATCAAAATTCTTTGTGATTACATGCTATTTTTATGCATGTTTGTTACTAAATAAATATTAAAATACTTGAAAATATTCATGTGTTATTATTTCCAAGATATGTCATGGTATATAAAGTTTAAGATTATTGGAAAATATAATATAAAAATATTGATAAAAAGAATGACAACAATAAAAGCGGGAAGCTACATTAGATATAGTTTTTTCATTAATCACATCACAAGTAAAGTATTATAATAAACCTAAAACTCAATCAAATTATAAAACATTACTAAATATAAAAATATGCATAAATTAAAATTAAAAGCAAGTACAAGAGTATGATAAAAATTTCAATAATATCAGTGCATGTCAATATCATACACTATTAAAAGAATATAATGTGTATATAGATATATATGTATACACACAAAATGATTAATGCAAAATTCATATGTTTTAGCAGTGCTTAATATTTACCTAAATAAACCTGACAAAGAAATCACATCAAAGGCAAGGGATGAACTCAGATATAATGGTAAAATGAGGAAAGTTAAAAGTTGAATTGTTCGTTTAAGACAAGGTGTAATTAATGAAGAAAGCATTCAAGGAGACAGAAAACATCATTTTATATTGATAGAAAATAGTGTGTACAGTGAAAATATCACAGTCGTAAAATTTTATGAGCCATATAATGGAGCATTAAAGTATATTAAGCAGAAAGTGTTAGAAATTTAGGGATACAAACAAAGCATACTTGATTTTATCATACCATTATTTTCTCATGAAGTGTAAAATTCTAAAATGCAGCCAACCATGTTTGGTACTGTAGTTCGAGCTCAGATAAAAGTTAGATAAAAACTCAGGAACAGATATGCAAATTTTATTTTCCTTCTCTTTTTTATTTTATTCATGGAGAAGTGTTAGTATAAGATATATATTGAGATAACTCTTGTAGTGATATTTCACTTGTATTTTAATAAATACAGATTTCCTGAAGATCACAGGCCTATAGATGTGCAGAGCACATTTTCAAGAATGTAAGTCCTTAACTATGTAATGCTGAGACTGAATCTGTCAAACCAGAGTTGCCCCATCTTCTTACAGAAGCAACGTTTCCTTGCAGAGCAGAGCATCATGTTGCAAGCAAGCGTTTATTACAGTAAAATTTAACTGATTCTAAATATTATGTTTAAAATATGTAATCAATTATATAGGCTACTAGTAACTTAATAAGAGAAATAAAACACTTCTCTGCATTTGCTTAAAACATTAAGGAAAAGCAGGACCTTGTCCCAGGGCTGACACAGAGCTTTCTATTCTGAGAAGTCTTTTAAAGGGAAGAGAAATGCAAAGTGCAATGCTGTCAGACTCAACCCTGCAGTGGGACAAACAGCATCTGCCAATTGTGCTTTATTACATAATCAAGCATTGGAATTTTCCTCAGAGGACTCTCTGCTGCAGTTGCCATGGATACAGCTGAAAAGTAAAAGCAAATTTACCAAATTTCAGGGAATTCATATTTACATATGGAAAAAGAAGAAAAGCAGCATACAGTTGGACTCAAATTTTACCTCACGGAAAGTGGGCCCAATCAATGTGAATTATTAAACTCCTACTGAGTCTTCCCATTACGATTATCAATATGACCAAATCAACAGGCCATGCTGCCCTCCCATAGCACACGTGTTTAATCACTGACAGATACAGGCAAAGTTTCAGGGGCAATTACAGGAATTAGAAAATCTATAGCACATTTTGAATAAAGTTTTTGAAGGTGGCCTAATGAAACACATTTTGTTCAATCAATACAAAGCAGCGGGGGCAGAGCTCTACAGGGATTCTCAGTCTGCATTCTGATGTAAATTATGGGGCTGGCTGTGCAAAGCCTTCCCTACACCTTTACATTTCAAAGGTGGAGAAACTAATAACATTGCTTTTTGCTGGAAATGACAACTAAAATTGCACACATTCACTTGAGAAAGAGAACAAACAAATTAAAAGAGCTGTATGTTTGAAATGGGAAACTGACCCTACAATAGGATTAGAATTGTCCTTTTCTTTCTGACCATTGTGTGGGTTTTTTTTTTTCAAGCAAATGTAACTATTTTTTTGTTAGCATTCTGCTTCATTTAATTTATTGCAATTATCATGAATTTCTCCCAAATGGTACGTTATGATTCATGAGTGTTACTGACATCCAACAGCATGTTAAACATAAAAGTATGCTCTTGTTGAGTGTGCCACCTTAAGTAGGAGGGAGATTAGATAAAAAGAAGAGAAAAGTAAGCACGAAATGAAAGAGGATAAGAGAGCAAGGGGAGGTGGTGAACATTACTGTAACACATTACATACTTCTTTACATGCTTCTATGAAACTGTCCAAAAGCTTTACAAACTTATTATGTCTATTACCTTAAAAGTTGGTGCACTGTTTATTGAACATATATTACATCATGCATAGAATTGCTTTGGAGATAGATATTTCAGATAACAGAAAAATACCACATTAAAAATTTTAGTATTAAAATTTTGGTGTAAACATCATGTTAACTAAGTTTCTTATTTTCTTTTTATTCTGAATGAAAGAAAATATGTAGGTGCCATCATTTAGTAGCATATAAATTTGGTATTTAAGGAGGATATAGCTACATGTATAATGTGTATGTTGTATGTGTACATATAATTATGTCTAAGATTGTTAAGCTTTTCTACATTATAGAATTGCTTGAAATTATCATTGAATAAAGATCTTTATTCTGTTTACAAAATATATGTATCCACACTATATTTTGTAATGAAACATTCTTATTTTTTGACTTTTATATATTTATAAATTAGTTTTTTTTAAAAAAATCATATTTTGGTTCTTTCCTCTCCCCCAATTTGTACAAGATCCTCTCATGTCTTCAGAGTCTTAACATCATGTTCTTTCTCACTCTCTCTCGAAAAAAGGAAAATCAAATAGAAAAATGAAAATCAAAACAGACAAATTAAAAAAAAAATGAAGCCGGATGGTGGTGGCGCACGCCTTTAATCCCAGCACTCGGGAGGCAGAGGCAGGTGGATCTCTGAGTTCGAGGCCAGCCTGGTCTACAAGAGCTAGTTTCAGGACAGGCTCTAGAAACTACAGGGAAACCCTGTCTTGAAAAAAAACAAAAAATAAATAAATAAAAAAATAAAAAATGAGAAAGAGACAATAACAAAACAAAACAGAAAGCATAAACAAAAGAATATAGAGTCCAATTGTCTTGCCTACTAATGTGAGCTGCCATGAATTGTGGCTGATATACCCAATGACATTCATTTGAGAAAACTGATTTTCCTTTCCTTGCAGGTATCAACTGCAAATAACTTTTTGGCTAAGTGTGGGGCTTTCTTTCCACATTCCCTTATCAAGGCTGGGATTTCATCAGGTTTTGAAATTGACCATAAAAATAGTACAAATTCAGTTGCAAATTTACAAATTGGGTTAGAAGATTTAGAAAGTGAGAAAATTGGGGTGTAGGAATGGACAGAAATTGGCATCAATGAACTGGTAGTCAATTTAAAAGGAGTAGTGGTTAATTATAAGACCACCGAAGTAAGGCCACTCAAAAGAAGAGGTCACAAATGTGAGGTTCTAGGATTTGGGCTATAGAAAATCAAACTTTATTGAAATTTGGACAGTTAAGCAGTTATCAAAATCATTAAGCAATGTGGCAAGATAACTGGAGTATTAAATACAGATATTTATTAGAGAAGAGACACAGGAAACTACCAAGGACTTGAAGCACTTGCTCTTTATGTTTACTTATGTATGATTTTTAACTACAAACAATGTTTATAAGAAAGATACTTCTTGGTAGGTGGTCTGTGGCTCTTGGAGGAAGCAATATCAATCCAGATGAGAAAAGATTATTAAGGTTTATGTGAATACAGTAAATTACATATGTAACAGTTTTATTTAGGTAAATGCTTAGCAGTATGATATTCTGTGGCTTCTTTTTCTTTTTAGCAATTGATATTCTTATTTTGGCCCTCTCCCTCATTCTCCTGCAAGTACCTCTACCCTTCCTTGATAAGCCCTCCATTTTTTCATTTTCCTCTATTAGATCTATCATATCCTGCTTTTCCTCTTTACCCTCCTCCCATCTTTTCTGCGTTTATCTCCTTCTATTTCCCTAGAATGACCCTTTTCTCCATTTTCTTGATAAGATTATTTAAAATCAATTCAAAAAGAGTGATATCATTCCTAGGATGGGAGACCTAGCTAATGACTCAGTTCCAGTAAAATCGTGGTACTGGATGAGAATCTACAGCTGCAAATTTCCTACACCAGCATACTCCCTAACAAAAACACTTTAAAATTTGTCTTTCTACCCAAGTATACATGCAGTCTCAGCCCATCATCAAGAAAGTTTCTCTTTATAACAGATGAAAACTATTTTATATATATATATATATATATATATATATATATATATATATATATCCAATCAAAGTGCAGAGTTCCAGGGCCATATCTTAGTACATGTATCTATAAAGCATGCCAGACCTAAGGTTTAGAGAAACTTGGAGAAGACAGGGTGTGATGACTGTGAAAGCCAGAGGTTCAGGAATTGTACTATGAGCTTGTGTATCCTATTAATATTTGAAGCTACAGCTATAAAATCTTGCCACCATAATAGACCAAACAAGAGATCAATAAGGACATTAATAAGTATTACAATCTGGATTGGAAAAAATTCTGAGGCCTTACCCATACCCGATGATTTAGAGACAAATGAGGAAAGCTTAAAGTAGGAGAGATAGTCCTCCCTCAAGAAGATCATATTAATTGGTTGTCTAGTACCAAGTGGTCCACTCTTAAACATGACATATATACAACATTTTATATACTCAAGATGTTTTGTTTTTAGTGTATATGCATATACAAATATACATATGTATACAATAAAATTGGTGGAAAAACAGGCCATGGATTTAGAGGAGTAATGGGAGGGGTATGTAGATGATATTGTGAAAGGAAAGAAAAAAGAAAAATTAAAAACTTTAAATAAAATCTCACAAATAAACAAAAAGTGTTTTTAAAAGGAGATTTCTTAAGAAGGATTAGAAAAACAGCGATTTTCTACTCTAAGACTGAAAATTGATTTTGTTGAAATGACCAGCTTGTCCTTGAGGACTAATCAAGAAAGCATAATATTTTGAAGAAAGAAGTTATATTTCTAGCTGAGTCTCATAAGGAATCTTCGGGGGAGATTTTAAGATGTTAAAACAGCTCATTTATTATCTTCCACAACTTAAAAAGGAGAAAAATGTGAAGATAAATAAAAAAGTCAAGTTCATTTCTATTTATATATTTCAGATGAAATGTGTTTGATTGTCTTGAAAGGATGCTTTCAAACTATTGAGGTATCCTTTGCAATTCAAGATTTTAGTTTGATCTCAACAAATATTAAACTTTTTATTTTTATGGCAAAAGTGTAAAAAGTCTCGATAGAAATAATAAATAAATAAATAAATAATAAATTATTATATAAAGAAACCCAAAACTAGAATCTCCTTTTATCAAATAATTTAGGATAAACCTCAATCAAGAAACAGCTGAATGTTCTGAGCAGTTGAGTAAAATTCATGAAGCATTATCTCTTTGTCCTGAAGTCAATGAGGTCACTTTTGGCAAGGTCCAATCATTGATTTGCTGTCTGTGTCAGCCAAGAAAGGATTACAAACCCATGTTTCAATTTTAAGGTCATCTGAGCAAGAGTAACCTTCTATAATTTTCTTTAGGGTTTATAAATATCTGCAGATTTCTTTATGCAGATAAATTAAAAGGGGGGATTTTCATAGCTGTCCTTCACAGGTACTTTCAATATAACTACCAACCATGGTCAGAGCAGTGCCCCCAATGATGACCTGCAACACTTGGATTTTAAAGGCTTGTTTCTCCTTATATCTATAACATGTGACACACACAGCACATTTATTCTTGTGTTTTCTCTCAGTTTTACTTGTACATCCACTATTCATTCTAAAATAAGTCTAAAAGGAGCTTTTCCTTATCTTTGAAAAAAAGAAGTTTCTGCTAGCTTTTGAGTATAATTCATCTTATCATTTGCTCCGATCTTCTCTATTAAAACATTATGTGGCTAGGAAATGTTTTATTTTTCTTCCAAGTTCTTACAAATCCACAGGAAAACACATCACTGTTTATCCAGAGAACAATTTTATAGTGGTAACAACAGCAAAAGTACCTGAGTCACACAACACTGTTAGTCACTCCTACATTCAAGCTCAGTGGAAACAAGTGTGTCCTCACCAAGCGGGATATTTCCATCTTCCAAGAGTTCATAAATATCTCATCAGTTGTGAAGAATCAGAATGGCCTTATGAGAGAGTGAAGTTTCTAGATTTTCTCCCACCTGAGCTTTTCTGTTCTTCAAGAAAAGGAAAAAGAAAAAAAAAGGAAGGATGGAAGAGGAAACAAAAGAAAAGGAAAGGAAAGGAAAGGGAAGGGAAGGGAAGGGAAGGGAAGGGAAGGAAAGGAAAGGAAAGGAAAGGAAAGGAAAGGAAAGGAAAGGAAAGGAAAGGAAAGGAAAGGAAAGGAAAGGAAAGGGAAAGGGAAAGGGAAAGGGAAAGGGAAAGGGAAAGGAAAGGGAAAGGAAAGGAAAGGAAAAAAGATAAGAAAAACAAATTTCATGCTGATGGCACTAAGAGAATAAATGATCATTCTTGATAGATGTGTCCATGTCAATCAAATTCATGTTTAAGAAGTAAGGCATGACTACCTCTCATAGCCACAATTAAAATATGAAGAAAACAGGATTTTATATGATAGCATTTTATGCAGGTAAATCACTTGACAGGTTCATAGCTTTGCTTTATTTTTACTGTGGGGATTCATACACATGAAGAATTTGAGTGTCTTGCTTCATTAAATACCCCTGGTGCACGGCTTTCTTTCTTAACAATGTGATGAGCAAATATTTTGTGTTCTGAAAATCTAAATTTTCATAACATTAAAGGTTTATTAGCTCAACCTACAATTTGAAACTAGAACACATTTTTCTGTTTTTTTTCTTTTTCTTTTGCTTTGTTGAATGCACAAAATACAACTGTATTTATTTTAGTTTGTATTGCTGGATTTTGTTAATCTACTATGATCAATGGAAATAAATCAAAGTACATTTGTCTTTCAGTTTGTATATTTGCTTAAGTAATTTCAGAGAAGGAAGAAATCTAGTTATGGGAGACCTACATTCATAAACATAAAATAGTGATATACCTATATACATTCTGTTCACTCAAGAACTTTTGTTATTCAGAGACCCAGACATAAAACAATGCTAAGGTGATGTGGGTAATAAATCTATGTATGGATATGGAAGAAGGAGAATCTTGTGCTCTATATATGTTTGAACATAATTATAAAGAGATCCACATATTTCCATACATTATTTTGCTTATATATTTTAAGGGGATTCATTTGTGGGGTTTTTTTCTCAAATAATATATCCTGACTGCAATAAACCCTCCCTCCTTTTCTCCCAGTTCTCTCATCAACTCTCTTCAGATCTGCTCCTCTTCTGGTTCCCCCCCAAAAAGAACAGGTCTCCCAACGTTATCAATCAAAAATGGCAGAACAATTTACAATGAGGCTAGGTACAAACTCTCTGTGATTGCCTCTTCAGTATCTGTGAGCTCATGTGAGCCCTGATTAGTTGATTCTGTGGGGTTTATTTGCCTGGTGTCCCCAATCCCTCTGATTCCTTCAGTTCTTTCTTCCTCTCTTCCTGTGGAATTTCAGAGTTCAGAGGGAACCTGATGGAGATCTCCAATTTGTACTTTCTCTGCACCTAATGATTGGCTGTGGGTCACTGCATTTGCTCTCATCAGCTCCCAGAAGAAGCCTCTGTTCTTATGTATTTAGTAGGATTCCACATGCCCTAATATGATGAAAGTGTAGGTTATATAAGCTGATTAAAAAAAGAAACTTGTTCTATAGATGCTATACATACTTGGGACAAAATGCTCTTTGAAAGCAAAGATGCCCTTTGAAAAGTTAAGTATCCTAGTGAAAAAGGTAAAGAAATATATTAAATTTTGTCTTAATGAGTTTTCTGTTTAGCTACTGTGAAAAATATGTTAACTAAATAGTGTAAATAATGAGATATTATAAGACATGCATTTTGTCATATCATGGCATCATTTTTCTCTGACTCTATTTACATGCATTCAGATAAACATATATTTCTAAATTGAACTGACTCCATATGGAATAATGCTTTACACACACACACACACACACACACACACACACACACACACACACATACACACATTTGCAAAGAAGAACATTTGGTATTGATATAGGATGATGGCTGTATTCTTCCCACTGTATCCCCCAACTCTGAACATTCCTTAGGTGCCTGTAGATCTTTGTGCAGGATTCAGGACTCGTGATCCATTTGACAGTGTCACCCATGTGTATAATGTATTCTGATTACACTCACCTTCTTCTACCTCGAACATCCCTTCCACTGTCTTTTCCAGAAAGTCTCTTTCCCACATTCACACCATTTTTATTCATTCTGTGACAGAGCTGGCTTAACCAGGCAGTGATTCAGCTTCTGTATGACAGTGATTTGGGAATTATGCTCTGGGACTTGGTGGGTGAACTAGTGGTACATATCTGAAGAGAATGACTGCCCATCTCCCAGAGCCCATCAATACCCAACATTTTGCTTGGGTGTGATGTGGCCCAAGAAAATCTCCTTGATCTTTGACTGATTCCTGACAATCCTAGTCTTGGGCATTCTCAGCATGCCTCAATTACATTTACTATAATGTAATGATTCTAATGACTTTGTTGTAACATGAAGGGCTATTTGTTGGGGATTTCTGTCCTGCCCAGTTCCCATAGCTGTTTAGCCCCAAAGAAAATCAAACAGAAATCTCTATAAGTTATAAAGTTGATTGGCCCACTTGCTCAGGATACTTATTAGCTCTGTAGCTTATATTAACCCATTATTCTGATCTATTTTAGTCATAGGCTTGGTACCTTTTCCAGCTGACAGGACACATCCTGCTTCTTTGGTGATCTGTGCAGGACTGAGAGGAATCAACTTTCTCCTTCCTAGAATTCTCCTGTCCTCATTGCATCATTTCTACTTCCTGTCTGATTTTCCCACCTTTACTTCCTGCCTGGCCAATCAGCGTTTATTTAAAACATGATTGACAGATTACAGACAATTCTCCTGCACCACTTTGTTATTTGCATAGAAGTGTATTTATCAGTTTATTTCTTTATTTTTGTCTTTGCATTCATTCCACACTGTCCTCAGGTTTGTTACTTGAACCTTACAGGATAGTACACAATTTTTGTTTAAGGTTTGGGATTTATTAATCAACTACTCATTCTCAAGCATCTTGAGCAGATGTGTTAGCAACAGCAAAGAGAAATTTACCTCAGTAAAGCTAAGAGTAACTTATGTCTGACTAAAAACATAATATCTAGAAATTAGTCAAGACTCATATTGATTTTGTATAAAATAGCAGTGAGTTTTTCACAGACACCTTAGACTTCCTCAACCATGAGATCTGACTGGGCTAATAATACCAAGAAAGATTCATAAAATGTGTCACAGCATATACTGGAAATATATTTAGCTGTAAGGAAAAAAGTTATGAAATTTGCATCTAAATAGATGTGACTGGGAAACATTAGACTTAGAGAAGTAGCAGAGACACAGAAGAAGACATCGCTCTCAAATGTGAATTTAATTTCAAAATCTCTAGATTTTTGTGTTTCATTTTGAGTACTTGTGGAAGTGATGAAGTTCAAAAGGACTCATCAAATCGGGAACACACTAGTAAGCATTCCCATAGAGCTTATGACATCAACCATGGGCTTTTACAAAGTTCTCATTTTTATATCACATGGATGGACATTTTGGCTATGGGTATCTCTGTACACCCATTAGCATACCTGATAAATGGAGAGTCAGATATGAGATAGGATACCCAGAATTGAAGTTACATGTGAGGATAAGCCACTATGTGAGTTCTGAGAACCAAAATTTGGTCCTCTACAGGGTCAACAGCTATTCTTAGTCACTGAGTCATATTACCATTGCAATGAATGCTGGGTTTACTGTACCAATCATGAAATCTCTAAATATATACTTAATTATACTTTACCTCTAATCAGTGCAGCTTGTTACCACCCCCCATAGTAGTTGTGCTACTACTGAACAGTGGGAAAATCTTACCTAGCAGCATGGTACTGTATTTCATAGAGTTCAAAATTGTTCAGGTGTTTTTATTTTTTTCCCCAGAGTTTTGTATAGCACATTCTGGCACTATGAAAGCTAATTAATAAACAGGGGGAAGTTTTTAAGTTAATTGTAGCTTTATTTCTCTATATTTCTT
This sequence comes from Arvicola amphibius, assembly GCF_903992535.2. NCBI lineage: Eukaryota > Metazoa > Chordata > Mammalia > Rodentia > Cricetidae > Arvicola > Arvicola amphibius. The sequence goes on from NC_052055.2 coordinate 85,233,911, forward strand.
TCCTGAGGCATATGGCATCTTAAAGCAATGGGGTCTCTAAATTACACTGGGCAATTGAGAAGCATCACAAGAGCTTGTACCACTACTGTCTGTGTTATCTCTGAGACCTCCATTATTGAAACTCACAAGGACTTATTCCAAACAATGTTATATTTGCTTAATAAACCATGTTTCTGAGCAACACTGTTGAACCATATAAGATATTGAGCTTCTAACTAATTTTTTATAATTTTGTATTTTTTTAATTCACTTGCAGAATTATAGAGTCTACATACCATTTTCATATACCCTTTGTATGACTGACATTCTTACACCCTTATCTGCAAGTTCAAAACTTTTCACTAATTGAATTTCCCATCTCTGCTTTTATAGTCACTATGTTCTATACCCCCCGATCTTTTTGCTAAGTGACCCCTGAAGAGGGATGCTAAAAAGAAATCCACACTAGCTCAGAATTGAATATAATGAAGGGTTATTTATTTAGGGGTAGAATCGCAGATCACAGTCCTCTGCTCAAATGGGGAACCCAGAAGCTGGAAGAGAGAGGGACCACATCAACATTTATAGTATAAAAGGCCATGCCCAAGTGGGCAGGCAACATAAAAGCTACTGGCTGAAGATTTTCCTATAGCAACTCCATCTCTGATATCTTATTTCTTGTCTACTGTTTTCCATAGGAATTCCTGATTAAAAAAATAAAGATGTATAAAGATTCAAAGATAGAATCCACATATGAAAGAGAACATATAACATTTGAATTTCTCAGTCTGGATTACATTATACAGAATGATTATTTCTACTTAAGTCATTTGCCAACAAATTTCATTTTCTTTGAGTTGTATAATTTTTTTTCATATTTAGGGAAAAGGTTCATTATCCATTCATCATCCGATGGACATTAGGCTTTTCCTATTGCTTAGCTATTGCAAATGCAGCAGTAATGTAGAAGGATATGCAAGCATCTCTGTGGTAGGACATAGAGTCTTTTGCTTAAATTCCTAGTCATATAGCTGGGTCATATGGTGGACATATTTCTAGAGTATTTTTTATTCATCAACACTAATTCTCATATGTTGCAAGGGAAGGGGGCACACTTGTTCTTCCCAGCTGCCGACTAGCTTAGCCCCAAAATAACCACATGAAAATTGTATTAATTAAATCACTGCTTGGCCCATTATCTCTAGCCTCTTATTGGCTAACTCTCACATCTTTTTTTTTCTCACATCTTGATTTAACTCATTTCTATTAATCTGCATATTGTCATATGGCAGTGGCTTACCAGGGATGATCTGGTATTTCTGTCTCTGGTAGCTCCATGGTGTCTCCCTCCTACTTTGCCTCTCCTCCTCCCAGCATTCAGTTCTTCTTCCATACCTACCTAAATTGTGCCCTATCAACTAGGCCGAGGCAGTTTCTTTATTCATTAACCAATGAAAGCAACACACAAACAGGAGGACCTCCTACACCGCCCATAGAGACTGCCCTGGTTTTCACAGCTAAGAACAGTGGGGAAGAGTTCCTTCTCATCATAGCCAGCACTGTTTTTGTCATTGATATTTTTTATGACATCCGTTCTGAAAAAAAGGAGGATGACATTGCAAAATGACTTTAATTTGTAGTTCTAGGAAAACACTCTTCAAAATATTGATTGCTAATTTACAGTTTTTTTTCTTTTTGAGTTTTCTGTTATGTTCTAGAGCCAAATTTTAGAATGTATTATATGTACAACTTTGTTTTTTTAGTTGAGTAATCTAAGATATTAATCATTTGTTGGCAAGAGTTTTCTCCTATCCTCTAGATTACCCTGTCACTTGATTGACTATATCCTTTGTGGTACAGAAGATTTCTTAGTTCCATAAGGTCATAGTTTTCAACACTTGATCTCATCTTCTAATCAAATGGAGTCATGTCTCATTAGGAGTGCCTGCATCTTTTAGCATGTTTCATACACATTTTCAGATAAGTTTCAAACTTAACACTAAGGACTTTGACCTACTTGAAGCTGAAGAGGATCAGAGACAGAAACTTTGTTCTAGTCCTCTAGATGTCAATATTTAGTTTTGTCACAACCACTTATGGAAATGTTTTCTTTTTGCTAGTAGGTATTTTGGCATCTTAGATAAAATCAGGTGGATCTTTTTTGTGGACATATACCCGAGTCTTTGATTTTATTTCATTGATATCCATGTTTCTTTTTTACTAGTACAATGGCATTTTTATTACTGTGGATAAAGCTATATTTGATATATTCTATTCATGGTAATACTTTCAGCTTCATTTTTCCCAAGAAAGTTTTGGCTTTCTGGTTTGTGTTTATATATTGTCCTATTGGGATTCTAGTAAATCACACAAGCTAGATTTATCTGAATAGAGGGAACTGAAAAAAAAATGTTTCTAAAAGATTGGCCTGGGTGCAAGTCTGTGAGCCATTTTTTTTTTAAATTAGTGATTGATAAGGAACAGCCCAGTCATGTTTGGGTAGTACTATCCCATCAGAAGGTAGTCCTGTGGTGTATAAGAAAGAAGAGCCAGTCCTAACCAGTATTCTGCTTTGACCTCTGCTTCTATTCAGGTATTGAATTCCTGCCCTGACTTTCCTCAGTAATAATTAATAAGAAATGTAAAAGAAAGAAATAACAGTGATAAAAGAGAAAAGAATAAATAAAAATATTAGCGCTTCTTGAATTGCATAGGTTTTAGCATATTGTGTTTTCATTTTCATTTAGTTCCATTCTTGATCTGCCAATGACACATTCATCATTCAATAGTGTGGTGTTTAATCTTCATGTGTATGTATATTTTCTGTACCTTTTGCTGCTAGTGATTTTGTTTCTAAGGTAGGTCCTAAAAAATTTCAGGTATGTTTCACTCTTATATTTAATATCAAGCATATGTATTTTAATATGTTGATCTTATTACAATTAGTGATTTTTGCTCAAGGTGTAACAGTTTGCCTTGGCTACTAGGTTTCACACTGATATGTCATTCTGTTTTCCTTCTGCTAATTGTACAACATGGCTATTGCTGTTTGTTTCAACGTATTTGGTTTTGTATATTTGGTTTTGAGTTATTTTGCTCTTATTTTAGTCTGTTCTCCTTTAGGTTTGTGCTCTTTAATTTGATAGTTTACTCATTTTTATTTAATATCATGATCATCATTTTAGTTTATTCTCAAGTTTGTCCTTTTCAAAGCTTCTTGCATGTAGATGTGTATGTATGTGCATATTTTGTTTAATGTGTGTGTTACTTATTTTAAGACACATTAATAGATTTTTCTAGTTTTTGCATAAATAACATGTTTTTTTCATTTTTCGGCTTTACTTCCTCTGTTACTCATCAGTAGTAGGTCGTATTCATTCTATCTCATTACATAATTCATACTTGATACTTTATACTGTAAAGTTTTCATTCCCTACAAGGGATCTCTGACCTGAAAATTCACACATCTCACTTTGCGCTACTCCCTTCTCCTGTTATTTTTCTCACTTCTGTTCTCTGCCTTTTGTTACATCTAGCTACTTCTAATTTCTTGTTTTCTTATTATTATTATTACAAATTTTTACCTCCTCCCCTCCTCCCATTTCCCTCCCCATCCTTCCATTCTCTCTTCCCCTCCCTCTCCAGTCCAAAGAGCAGTCAGGGTTCCCTGCCCTGTGGGAAGTCCAAGGTCCTCCCGCCTCCATCCAGGTCTAGGAATGTGAGAATCCAAACAGACTAGGTTCCCACAAAGCCAGTACATGGAGTAATATCAAAACCCAGTGCCATTGTCCTTGGCTTCTCGGTCATCCCTCCATGTAAGCCACGTTCAGAGAGTCCGGTTTGATCACATGCTCCATCAGACCCAGTCCAGCTGGCCTTGGTGAGTTCCTATTAGATGGGCCCCACCGTCACAGTGGGTGGGCACACCCCTCGCTGACCTGATTTTCTTGCTCATGTTCTCTCTCCTTCTGCTCCTCATTTGGACCTTGGGAGCTCAGTCCAGTGCTCCAATGTGGGTCTCTGTCTCTATCTCCATCCATCGCCAGATGAAGGTTCTATGGTGGTATACAAGATATTCATCAGAGTGGCTATAATATAGGGCCAGTTCAGGCGCCCTCTCCTCAGCTGCTCAAGGAACAAGCTGGGGACATCTCCTTGTTTTTTCTTACTTCTAATTTCAAAAAGGTAACAGACATACAGTTTCATTTCAACCCCCAACGCAAGCTACCACAGGCAGAAATTTTACTCCTGTGGATAGCAGAGAACTAGCTAAATTTTTGTATTTTATAATTCTCATTGTTTCAAAAATTACTTATATTTTTGCTCATATTATCTGCAAAATGTTTTTAAGTAATGTTATAATAGCTGTTTCAATATTTAAGCTACTTACTCCATTTTTCTAATCTTTTAAAGTTTGTTTTTATTAACTGTTTTTAGTCTTCTTTTGGAGAAATAGTTCATTGTTACTTTGAATACATGCATTGTTTACTGTTTTACAAAGCTTCTAAATGTGGACTTTGTATATACACCGATTGTATTATATTCATAGAGGTAAAATACCACCCTTCTCTTTTTTATTCTTAAATTTTTAATATAACGTTTTCAACCATTTGCCCTAACGCGTTTTTGACCTCAGTTTGTTCCTAGGCTATACTTGAGCTTGTGAGTTGCCTGCCTCAAATTCCTAAGTGGGTAAGGTTAATATGCCTTAAAGCATACCTTAGACATTTTAGTGAAACATGGAACAACTTTAATGATGACAATTTTGAAGCCCTGGATTTTATTACCTTGTGATAAAGTGTTTTGAAAGAATTTTATGGAAGATAATACAATTATTGCTTACTCGTCTTGGTGCCAATTGTGTGTGTTTAATGCTGAGTGGAAGGTGGAATACTCCATGAGTTCATTAGGTAATGTAACAGTGTGTATTTCAGCCCAAAATTGCTCCCTTCCTTACTTCAGAGCCAAGACTTACATCTTCTGAGACTGTATTGTATCTTAAATATTTTATCATTATTTTCCTTCACTATTCTCAATCAGAGTTTTCTTAGGTTAATAACTTGAACAAGTCTTTTTAATGATTATTTATCCAGCGCTGTATGACCTATCAGAGTGTTTGTCTTTTGTGTATTTCTGCTTTCAAACCTGAAAGAGCTAAGCCTTTTTAAATCGCGCACTTTCTCCTTTACAACAGTGCAAACCCTCCTGTAACATAGAGCTCAGTGTCAACATCTGTCCTTTTCTAATCAAAGACTCCTAGATGTATCACTGAGTCAATACCAGTATCACAGAGGCAGGTGATGTGTGTGGGAGGACCTGGAAACAGGGTTAGCAGATCCAAGTATTTAGGGGATGGGGCTTTTCTTTTGTAGCAGTCCATTTTCAAGAACACTAGTCACATTCTGGTGAAAATGACATTTCTTCAAAGGTAGGCAGGCACTCTCAGTGACCAGAGAAGCTCCAAGGGGCTCTCATCTCTTAGGCTCTCACTCTTCTCAACCTTACCATTGTTGGACTCTGCCCTAGGCACTGGCGTTCTGTGTTACGAGAACACATAATTATTGTTTACCTTTACTTTATAATTTAAGATTCAATTTAAAATAATTTTCAAAATTATGTGTTTCAAATTATAGGGGAGGCCAATTTTGGTTTATACTCTTAAAATTCCATCAACCCTACTATTCCCTTAGGATTAGTACTTTATCCTTATCAATAGGCATTTTAGAATGTTAAATACCTGTAACCTCAAAAATTTAGGACTAATAGAATGGTTCAAGAGTTAAAGACATTTTCTGACAAATCTGATAAGCTGATGTACTTTATCTCGATATTTGTATTTGTTTCTGATTGTGAGCCTAGCCTTTAAGGGCTGAGCCATCTCTCTAGCCTAATATTTATATTTCTATATAACTATATCCAACAAGTTCCTTGAGAATTTCCTTCAGTATATCCCCATTGTATTAATTCTCTTACCAACTCCTCAGAGATCTGTATGTCTCTACATTCACACCCAGATTTTAGTTATTTCATTTTGCTCCCAGCAGGAGTGTTTGTTATTCAACATATTCATGAATGTGTGGCCTCATATTGGTGTGTGTAGTCAACTTATAAAACGCTACATCTGACCAGAATACTGACATTCTCTCTCTCAGAAACTAACAAATTACAGTAATTCCCAGGTTAGACTGAGACTTTGGGCCCAAATTCCTTCTTTACACTAGAATTTGGCATGACATAGATCTATACAACTCATATGTACCTTGGCTAGAGTACGCTGACTTAATATGTGCAGCTGCTTTGCTGGATCAAGAAGATAACCTTATCTTATCCTTGTAGTCAATAACCACCTCCAGCTATTATACTGTCTATCCCCTCTGCTCAGTGACCCCTGAGTCATTTGAAGAGGCACTGAACCCCATGTTACATTTAAGGTATCCTTAGTCTCTCTCTCTCTCTCTCTCTCTCTCTCTCTCTCTCTCTCTCTCTCTCTCTCTCTCTCTCTCTCTCTCTCTCTCTCTCCGTTTTTGTTTGTTTGTTTGTTTTGTTTTTTGATTTTTTTTTGAGACTGGGTTTCCCTGTAGTTTCTAGAGCCTGTGCTGGAACTAGCTCTTGTAGACCAGGATGGTCTCGAACTCAGAGATCCTCCTGCCTCTGCCTCCCAAGTGCTGGGATTAAAGGCGTGCGCCACCACCGCCCGGCTTGGTTTTGTTTTTTGAAACGGGGTTTCTTTGTAGCTTTGGTGTCTGTCCTAAAACTCTCTCTTGTAGACTAGGCTGGCCTTGAACTCACAGAGATCCGACTGTCTCTGCCTCCCAAATGTTGAGATTAAAAGGGTGTGCCACCACTGCCCAGCTCTACCATATTTTCTTTTTCGTTATACTTTGGCCAGTTGTGGGTATCGGTATTAATCTCAATCTACTGAAAATAGAATCTCCTCTAATAAGGCTTCATAAATGCATTAGTCTACTGGTTTGATTATCCATTATTAATAATTGGTTTACTACTAAATCAATTCATCATAATAAATAATAATAGCAGGTCTTCTCCTAGGGTCTTTGGCATGTCTAACCATAGGTGCTTTTTTCAATAATGATGTTACGTACAGGTTCAGTCTTAATGAGCAGAATTTAAAATGAATCCAAGAGTGACTGGGAAATCTTATGACATTCATGCTACTATTGCACCACTGGTATGTCTTGCCAAGACAGTCATTATTGTACTTCACAGGTTTTATGGCTAGGTAAGAGAGGTTATTATTTTCCCCTCTGGTAGCATACATAACACTTTCCCAAGAAATGAAATCGAGGCACCCATAATAAACGTACCAAGTCAGTATCAACTTGATCTCCCTTGTTTGTTTTAGTTACCATCCAAATTTTTGAAGTCTGTGGTTTGCTAGTTTATTTGGCATTTTTGGTTTCATTTTGTGTTACAATAGTATTTCACCTAGCCCAAACTAGCCTTAAGTTTCTGATGTAGTACAGGCTGACCTTCTACTCCCGAGCCTTCTTAATACTGTCTCTCAAGTTTTGTTGTTATAAGCATGAGGCATCACACACAGTAGAGTATGCTTTTAAAAATAAATACAATTAATTTCGTATTCATTTATATTCTCTCAATGGGCTTGTATCGAAATTTTTTCTCCGCATCTCTTGGATCTTCTACAAAATAAAAATAACATTATAAACTAACTTGAATATATATAGCCAATTTATCTGTATAAAATAGCATCATAAACTAATTTGAATGAATATAATGCTGTTTTAAGTATCCCATGTAGGTCTTGCCAATTATCTGTGAAAAGTGTAGCAGTGAGCTTCAGTTTACATGTATAGGTACCTGTTATATCACTGCTATGTATTTCTACATAATGAAGCTTCAAATTCATTTTTTTACTATTTTATAAATCTACATAATGGCTTCATTATTATATTTAGTGTGATCATTAGTCAAGTTATTAGTTACATCTTATTATAGGTCTGCATTTTTATCTCATTTAATGTCTAGTCACTCTAAAATATTTTATGTATTACATCTTATCAAAAGGCAACTGTTTATTTTTCTAATATTTAATGATTTAGTAGTTGGATTTAATTAGATACATATGAGTGAATGATGAATGTTCACAGAAATGGCATGCTATAAGATTCTATAAACTAAGTGTGGATTTGTTAATATTTACAAAAAGACTATGGGAAAATATCAAGAAAGGATAGTTTAGGACATTTCTAATTTGTCTAGAAGGGAATTTATGCCAATCTGATATATGGAGCACATAAATATTTATGAAATCAGTCATCGAAGGGGCTAGAGGAATTAGCTTTGTATTGATTATGCCTAGTTATCTATTATGTGTGTGACAATATGAAAATGGGCACAAGGTTCTTATATTGATTTACTGTCCAATAAATAATTACAGTTCATTACTTATTGATTATATATTTCCATTATCATTTTATCTCTCTCTTAGTGGTGATATCAGTGTCAACTTAGAGTCCAAACAATTTATGCACAAAAAATTAAAAGCCAGTTTAAAAGGAAATATGCACTGTCAAGTATTCTTTGTCTAGCTTACATTTTTTGTGTGTAATAAAAAGATGCATTGTTCTGGTTTCTAGCATCAGACTTCTAACTATACTGAGTGAATCTTACCAAATTGGCAAGAGAGGGTATTCTGTTGCTATATAAGCTTTTAAATAGTCTCAATTCCAAAATACATGACAGAACACCTGGAAGAATAGTGCTGGGGGTCATATATTGACAGATGGGAAACTGGCTAAAGGGCACTGTAGGTCATTTTCCATACTGCTCCACTCATGTCCCTGTCTCTATATTGCTGTTACTGCCGGAAATACTGGCATTTGTCCATCTTAGAAGACAATACTGTCAGAGACCATTTTGTATGATAGGAGATAATGTCAGCAAGATTTCTGTTGCATTTCCCTGCCTGTATAGGATAAGGAGAAAATGTAAAAACAACAGAAAAGATGACGTATTTCATGGACATAATTAGTAATCATTTTAAGTGAATTTCTGCGGGTATTAAAAGCCACACGTTCTCTAATCTCTTCTTAGCTACTTAGATTAAAAAGTGCATGCCAAAGAGGAAAAATTTAATTGACGCCTTAGCTTCCCATTAAATATTTCTATTTAATGATTAAATAAAGAAAAGTATATGTGGATTGGTACAATATTTTCAAACATGTCCACTTTTTAAATACCTAATTTTATGAACAAATTTAAAAGCTAGCAAAAAATTTACATGTTATTTTGTCTTTCTTATTTTGAAATAATTTCAGTGTAGTCTTTTCACATTTCTTTGTCTAAATAAAACATGTCATACAGCTTAAAAAATCAAAAACAAAAAAAGAGTTAACTTTAATAAAAAAAAAAGAACATTCCTGTTAGAATCCTGAATTCACTCAATTGGTCTCAGTGGTAATTAGGTCTCTCAATTCAATTATCCCATAGACCATTTCATTTTGAATGTTCTTTTCTTCAGTCCAGAGGAATATTCTTCAAAGTTTTCCATTCTACAAAAGAAAGTACAATTACTAATATTGTTTCTATTACATTTTGTTTTCAAGAATCTCATTTTTACTTACAATTCTTCTGACATAATAATTATACAAAATAATGAGTATCATAGTATTATCACTCATTCATAAATATATATTTTGAATATACAACCTCTGGAGAAGCAGGTGAATACCTCTGTAATTTTAGGGCAAGGTATTCCTTGAAATTTAAGTCTACGCAAAAGGAAAATATTGGACCAGCCAGGTTTACACAAAGTAAAAACCTTTGTCTAAATACATTTTAAAAAATACACCATTATCTTGCCCATTGTCTGGTCATCTTCCTCATCTCCAATGGTCTCTTTTCCTTTCATGATTATCCTGCCCTCAGTTATTCAGATGAGAGAAAATGTTTGTATGATTTCTCGTGGAACTGACTGATTTTGCTGTGCATAATATTCTTTACCCGTTGTCCTGAAATGACTTGATTGTCTTCTTCTTGGCTAAATGATACCTATTTTCTGTACCTAACCTGATTCAATAAACTTTCTAATGTCAATTGTGCTGTGATTATTTTTAAGCATGTTTGATCATATTATCCTGTATGCATGAATGTTTTCTTTGTTCTCTAGCAAACTGCATAAGATAACAATAACAATTTCCTGGCTTATAATTTCAAACATGATATCAAACAAATCAGTTTCTCGCACATTATTTCAGATTGCATTGTTTAACACACAAGGTGTTTAACTCTAAAGGTGGGTATGATACACTTGGAAAGAGCAAACGATACCAAGGGCCTACATGGGATGTCTGTTGTCTCTCTAGCTCCCAGCCATTCTCTGTCCAGTGTTTGCTGCAGCTGTTCAGGTCAACGTCGTTGGAATACTTTGGAACTCTTTGTAAGCTTCTGTTTATCTTTTGCGTCCCACAGAATTTCTCTCAGGCAGCTATGAACCATAGACTTTTTCTTCTCTTTTCTTTCTTTTTTTTTTCTTTTTTTTTTCTTTTGGTTTTTCGAGACAGGGTTTCTCTGCAGCTTTTTTTTTTTTTTTTTTTTTTTTAGAGCCTGTCCTGGAACTAGCTCTTGTAGACCAGGCTGGCCTCGAACTCACAGAGATCCTCCTGCCTCTGCCTCCTGAGTGCTGGGATTAAAGGCGTGTGCCACGACTGCCCGGCTTTCTCTTTTCTTTCTATAATCCACCTTGTTTAAGTGTACAGGAATAGAAGCATGCTGTAAAGTTAAAATTAAATTTCAGTTTCATCACTTGTTCTGCATCCAGAAACAGTGAAAAATTATTTATGTGTTTCATCTTGATATCACTACAGAGGAACCTTTCTTTGATGTCTATTTTTAACATAGATAGATAGGTAGGTAGGTAGATAGATAGATAGATAGATAGATAGATAGATAGATAGATAGATAGATGATAGATAGATAGATAGATAGATGTAATTTCATGCATAAATACATATATAAAATTACCCTTTTTCAACTTATACAAAAATAATTCACGATGCAACAAGGATCTATAAGATCCAGAGTGTAACAATCATAGTGTAGGTGATATTCTCCAATGCTTCCATGCTTGGAAGTGATTTTAGATTTGACACCATTCCTGGGTTGATTCCTGTTGTGATGAAGCACTGACCAAAAGTGGCCTCAGGGAAAAAGGTTTATTTCAGCTGGAAGGCCACAGTCCATTGGAAGAAATCAAAGCAGGAACCTGGAGGCAGGAACTAAAACAAAGGAGTAATCTTCCTTTTATTCTACTTTTCTATAATTTGCTCACCTTTCTTTCTGATATGACCCAGGGACATATGCCCAAAGATGACACCTGCCACAGTGGAATGAGATCTTCTCCATCAAACATCAGTCAATAAAATGCCCCACAGACATACCCTCAGGCCAATCTGATGGAATCAATCCCTCAATTGAGGATTAATCTTCAAAAGTGACTGCACTTTCTGTTACGATGACAAAAAAATACCTGTACAACAGGAAAATTCAACTAAGAAATTCAAGAGCAAAAGAGTACTTATATCTACACAGTAAAGGAAATGGTAAACAACATGCAAAATTAGGTTGTCAGGAAAAACAACATAACTGTTGGAAATATGACATGCATCTTATATAAAAAGTAATACAGCTCTACATCAATAATTATAAAATAATAACTGTGACTTAACACTCATATAAAAAAGAATACATGAAATCTTTGCCTTTCTCAGTTTGGTTACATCATACAAGACAATTAATTCTGTCTCCATTAGCTGACCTATAAATTTCATTTGGCATTTAGGATCTTTCCCATTCTGACGACTATAAATTGAGAAGCAATGAGCAAGGATTAACAAACTTCTCAATTCTAAGCTGTAAAGTCCATATGTGTTAATGATGGATCTTTGGCAGATCTATTTCCAACTGTTTGAGGGCACTATTTCCATATTGGATCTTTCAGTTTACATTCCTGAGAGCAATAAATAATTCTTCCCCTTCCCTGTATCCTCACCAGCATCTGCTGTCAGTTGCTGCATTAATCTTAGGCATTTTGAATGAGGTAAGATGGAATGTTAGAGTCGTTTTAACTTTCATTTTCCTTATAACTAAAGATATTGAACATTTCTTTAAGTGTCTCTCTCCCATTTGTGTATCATCATTTTAAAATTCTGTTTTGTGTGCATTCCAATTTTGACAGAGTTAATGGTGTTATGTTCAGTCTTTTGATATCTTTGTGTATGTGGTATAATAAGACTTTATCACATAAAATTGATAAATATTTTTTTTCATTTTATAGACTGTCACTTTGCACAAACATAGTGTCCTGTGCTTAATATAACATTTTATTAGCTTCATAACACATCATTCATTAATTATTGACCTTAATACTTATGCTATCAGGGTCCTGATTAAAAATTCTTTCCTTAAGCCAGTAATTTTCAATCTATTCTCTATTTTCTCTTCTCTCAGATTTATGGTATCTGGTCTTATGTTGTGGTCTTTGACCCTTTCAGGGTTGAAGTTGTTGAAGAGTAATAGGTATAGGTCTATTTTTTCATTTTCCTATATGCACCTATCTGATTTGATAATCACCATTTTCTGAAGATGACATCTTTTCCGCAGTATGTATTTTTTGGCTTACCAAAAAACCAAGTATCTGTAGGTGTGTGGAGTTAGGTCCATGTTTTCTAGTCTATTCCATTAATCAACATATGTGTATTTAGAATAATCACAAAGGTCAGGTAGCTTCAAATGGATAAGAGTAGAGGAACAGAAAATAGAAAATGCTTTTATAAAGTAACCAAAGGTAAAATAGAATTGGGAAAAATAACTGGGGATGTGTGGAAAAGAAAGGTGTGGGTGGAATGACTGGGTGGAAAAACCAGCACTAAAAGTCTTTGGAAAAGCCATCTAGAAAGCAACTCTACACTGTACTTACAGTTTCAGAGATCCAGTTCATTATCATTATGCTAAAGAACATGGCGGTGCACAGGCAGACATGGTGCTGTAGTATTAGTTGAGAACCCTACATAATGCAGCAAGGAAAGTCAGCTGAAACATTGGGCTGTATCCTTAGCATGGGAAACTTCAAAACCTGCTCATTGAGTGACACACCTCCAACAAGTCCATACTCATTCCAAAAGAGTTACACCTTGTAATAGTGCCACTCCCTATAGGGATGATGGTGGCCAGTTACATTCAAATCACCACATGCAAGGTATATAACATGGAGTCACCACAAAAGTATGAAAGTAGAAAGGGTAATAGGTGAAACAGGAAAGTAGAAATTCTTGAGATAGAGATAATATACACAGGTTATATAAAAAGCAAACTGGGTGATATGCAAGATATTCATCAGTATGGCTATAGGATCGGTTCATTTCAGGCTCCCTCTCCTCAGCTGCCCAAGGAACTAGCTGGGGGCATCTCCCTGGACACTGGGAATCCCTCTAGAGTCAAGTCTCTTGCCAACCGTAAAATGGCTCCCTTAATTAAGCTATATACTTTCCTGCTCCCATATCCACCCTTCCTTTATCCCAACCATCCCATTCCCCCAAGCTCTCCCCATCCTCCTCTTCTCAGTTTTCTCTCCCCATCTCCTCTTACCCCATCCCACCCCACCCCCAAGTTCCCAATTTTTGCTTGTCAATCTTATCTACTTCCAATATCGAGGAGGATAACTATATGTTTTTCTTTGGGTTCACCTTCTTATTTAGCATCTTTAGGATCACAAATTATAGGCTTAATATCTTTTATTAATGGCTAGAAACCAATTATGAGTGAGTACATCCCATGTTCATCTTTTTGGGTCTGGGTTACCTCACTCAGGATAGTGTTTTCTATTTCCATCCATTTGCATGCAAAATTCAAAATGTCATTGTTTTTTACCGCCGAGTAGTACTCTAATATGTATATATTCCACACTTTCTTCAACCATTCTTCCATTGAAGAGCATCTAGGTTGTTTCCAGGTTCTGGCTATTACAAATAATGCTGCTATGAACATAGTTGAACAAATGTTTTTGTAGTATGATTGGGCATCTCTTGGGTATATTCCCAAGAGTGGTATTGCTGGGTCCTAGGGTAGGTTGATCCCGAATGTCCTGAGAAACCACCACACTGATTTCCAAAGTGGTTGCACAAGTTTGCATTCCCACCAGCAATGGATGAGTGTACCCCTTACTCTGCAACCTCTCCAGCAAAGGCTATCATTGGTGTTTTTGATTTTAGCCATTCTGACACGTGTAAGATGGTGTCTGAAAGTTGTTTTGATTTGCATTCCCCTGATTGCTAGGGAGGTTGAGCATGACCGTAAGTGTCTTTGGCCATTTGAACTTGCATATCACCTTAGAACCTTCATCTGGCAATGGATGGAGATAGAGACAGAGACCCACACTGGAGCACTGGACTAAGCTCCCAAGGTCCAAATGAAGAGCAGAAGGAGGGAGAACATGAGCAAGGAAGTCAGGACCGTGAGGGGTGCACCCACCCACTGAGACGGTGGGGCTGATCTAATGGGAGCTCACCAAGGCCAGCTGGACTGGGACTGAAAAAGCATGGGATAAAACAAGACTCCCTGAACATGGCAGACAATAAGGGCTGCTGAGAAGCCAAGGACAATGGCACTGGGTTTCGATCCTACTGTATGCACTGGCTTTATGGGAGCCTAGCCTGTTTGGATGCTCACCTTCATAGACCTGGATGGAGAGGGGAGGACCTTGGACTTCCTGCAGGGCAGGGAACCCTTACTGCTCTTTGGATTGGAGAGGAAGGAGGAGGGGAAAGGGGGAGGGGAGGGAAATGGGAGATGGGGAGAAGGCAGAAATTTTTTAATAATAATAAATAAATAAATAAATATATTATGAAACCAAAAAAACAAAAAATATTATGCTTTATGTTACATGAGGATGAATCTGAAATTTGAGAAAATTATTGAGGACACTAGTAATCCCTTGATTTTTCTTGGCTACCTGAAAGTATCTGCTTACTGAATAAAGCAATTTCATAACAAGAAAAAAAAGTGAACTGGGAAAATTTGCTGGATATTGACTGGACAGTGGATTGTTAGTATAATACAGAAAGAGAGAGAAAGGGAGAGAGAGGGGGAGAGAGAGAGAGAGAGAGGAAGAAGAAGAAGACGGAGGAGGAGGAGGAGGAGGAGGAGGAGGAGGAGAAGGAGAAGGAGAAGAAGAAGAAGAAGAAGAAGAAGAAGAAGAAGAAGAAGAAGAAGAAGAAGAAGAAGAAGAAGAAGAAGAAGAGGAGGAGAATAAATCTAAGGTTGCTTGAAAAAGCCATATAAAATATATTTTACCAGCTTATTTCAACTTACACTCTGTCTAGAGACAGAGAGAGAGGCAGAGACAGAGAAAGACAGAAACAGAAAGATAGACAGACACACACACACACTTATTTAATGGAGTAGTAGCACATTGAGTCTCAAGAACTGTAGATTAACATCAACAATGAAAACAAAACAAAGAAAGAAAAAAAAGTGCCAGACATAGAAAATCTCCCCTCAAATAATGATGAGAAAAGATGAAGAGACTTCTTTAACAATGTAAGTTTATTGCCACTGCCCTTGGTTGACTTCCAGAACTTGAAGGGAAGGCACTTTTGATGAAGACACCACACAGTTTAAACATAGACATAAAAGAATCAAGATAGAACTGACCTCAATGTCTCTTCTCAGAATATTGGCTTGCATAGCACCAAAAAATGCTACACAAGTTGCCAAGAAAGAGAATTAATCAATACTTACTTGAGTTATCTTTTCTACTGTTGTGATGAAATATCATGACCATAAACAACTTTTAGAGGAAAGAATTTATTTAGGTTCCATATCAAGCTCTATTATCACAAGGAGTCAGGGCAGAAACTGAAGATAGGAACCTGGATGAAGGTTCTGACACAGAGATTATGGAGGATTTCTGCTTACTGAGTTGCTGCCCAAGGCTCAGCCTACATTTTATAGGTTCTAGAACTAACTGCTCAGATGTGGCACCATCCACAGTGGGCTGTGCCCTCCTATATCAAATACTAACTAGTCAAATGCACCACAAGCTTGTCTACAGACATAAATGGTGGAGCCACTTTATCAAGGGAAGCTCCTTCTTCCTTACTTGTGTCAAATTGACACAAAACTAGCCAACACAATAGTTTTATACCACTGTCCAAACTGCAACCCACAACTGTGGCTGACACAGCAGGATATTCTCAATGCTTCAATAATTACACTATTATCTTGGGAGTAACAAACAAACAACTGCTTAATTATACTTAAGAAAGAGTGAATTCATGTTTAGACCTCTAACGCTAGCCAGCTATACTTGACTGGAAAGTGGTGTAGGATTCCCCTCTGTATTCTGTGAATATGCTTTATTACCACTGGTTAATAAAGAAGCTGTTATGGCCTATGGAAAGGCAGAATATAGGTAGGCAGGGAAACTAAATCGAATTTAGGGAGAAAGAAGCAAGAGTCAAGCAGACATCATGTAGCCACCCATGAAGCAAGATGTGAGGTAACAAACCATGAGCTTAGTGTTAAAATATAAAATAATACAAATGGTTTAATTTAATATGCAAGAGCTAGCTAGAAAAATACCTGAGTTGTTGGCCTTAAAGCTTCTTTATTAATCAATGGTGATAAAACTTATTCATAGCATACAGAAGAAAATACCACATCAGGACAGAATCATAGAAATCTGAAAAGATAAGATATCATGAACAAGACAGCTTATAAATCAAAGGTTTAAGCCAGACATGATCACACATGTCTTTATTCTCAGCATTTGAGGGGCAATAGTAGGTCTATTCAAGGCCAGTCTGGTCTACAGAGTGAGTTTGAGGACAGCCAAGCCTCCATAGAGAAATTCTGTCTTGAAAAACACAACAAACAAACAAAAACAAAACAAAACAAAACGAAGTATAAATAAAAGAAAGGATTTATTTGATCCTACATTTTCAGAGGGATGTGGGTTCATCCAGGTGGCTAAACATGGTAGCAAGCAGCAGGGATGTTGAATGAGGTAGGAGTCACCTCTCAAGCTTCATTCAAGAAGCAGATAAAGTGAACTCTAAATGGCACAAGACTTCTAAACTCTGAAAGCCAGCTTTCAGTGACACATTGCCCTCCTAAAAGGTTACATCTTCTAAGCATCCTGAATAAGTTTCTCCAACGGGTGATCAAACTGAAATGTCCTAAATATGGAAATAGTGCATCTTTTTCAAATCCCCACAGGTTTATTTAGTTAATTCTCTATAGAGAATATCCTGTAACACTAGTGCCCTATCATGTTGTTTGGGTTCTTACCACAAGACACAGTCTTCTGAAATCTTTGCTTTTATGTCTCATTTTAGATTCTAGACTCTCTCTTGATGGAGGCTTTGTTTAGTGTTAGTTGATGCCTAGACTAGATTAATGTGAAATATTATGTAATGAGTTAGTATATCAGTCCTTAGAGACTCAGTGTTGATTTTTAACTCTAGGGATAGTGATGATTCCAGTTCAGCATTCAGCAGACCTGAATATGAATAGTACAAACAGCTGGATCTCCTTAGACTGCTGTGCAAACTATGTTTCTGAGCTATGCCTGGGTGTCCGAAGTTAATTTGGGTATTCCAGTGTCTTAGCCAGTTACCAGCATATGCTGCTGTACAGACTGTATGACCGAGACTAGGGATGAGAGTTGGTGAAGGCATGAGCGGGCAAGGTTCAGGGACATATAGAATACAATGGCACACAAATGTGTAATATGGGCCAGGGAAGGATATGCAATATTTGCAGATAAACTTAAATCCAGGGGTAGACAAACAAAGAAGATTTGTGAACAAGGGCAAACCTTAGAGATTTGGAACTATGAAGTTGTAGTAGAAATTACTGTACTAAGCAGACTGGCCTGTGCACTGGATGTACAAACCAGGTTAAGTCTGGGTATTGGAAAGGGTGGAAAAAGGCTAAAGTCTAGGGGAATCACTGACTGGACCTGAGCCAGGATCAACTACCTGGGCTAAACCTGAATACTGTATGCAATAAAAGAAACTGAGGGTCAGGCAGATTCACCAGACAGAGAAGGTCACCAATAAGAAAGGGAGTAGAAATGATTTCAGGTTGGGATGTATTAGGCATATGTGGAATTGAATATACAGAACTTGCTCATAAAATTTCAAAAAAATTAAAAATTTCAATTAATATATAAATCATATATATGCAAATAATATGCAGATACTTTTTTATATATTTAGGTATTGCACACATACATATACACATACCTATTTAATAACGATTAAGGAAAAGAAGCCATAAATTTGAAAGAAGATAGAAAACAGAGAAGTGCTTTATGAGAGGGGTTGGATTGATAAAAAAGAGGGGAATTAGGATATAATTATATTTTGCTTTTAACTAATAGAACTTAAAATTGAAGTAAGCACAACGGAGATCTCTTTTCCTTTCATTGATGGCAGTATGACTTCATCAGACACAGTATATTACTAAATTTTGATGATGACCTCCATGAAAATGTTCATATATGAGACAATATATAATGTGCAAAGAACAATATTAATATCTTCTTTAAAATTAAAGCATTAAATCCAATTGTGTTGTGAGTTTATGTTAAAACCAATAGACTGTTTGTTTGGAGGTTTTACTCAAACCCCTAACATCCTTATATCCAAAGAGTCTGGGAATTATATAAATGACTCTCAGATTTCTTTTATTAATATGCTTTTACATGTCAATAAAATTATCACTATTATAATTCCTACCTTTGTATAAAATACGTATAGAAGTTTTCAGAATTTTAAAAGACAAGAAGTTAATTTGTCCCATTTCTTCAGGAATTTGCAGCGGAAACTGATAGTAATATGGATTTCAGTAAACCATTCACTTTGCAAGCACAAGGACCTGAATTTGAACCCCAGAACCAATGGAATTTCAGCATTTGGAATGCAGAGAAAAAAAAACATATCTGGGCTTTGGAAGAATCAAATCAGGCCCGTGTCTTCGGCTAAATCCCATGATCACTATAAAGTAGCAGTTTTATGAGGAACAAATTTTGTGAAACATACTGCTGTCATGTAGAAATCACCAATTCACCTGCCAAGCAGCGCTGCAAAAGTAATATTCTCAACAGCATCTCACTAATGGCTAGAAATTATTAGAGAACAATTGAAACTTTCAGATAGCTATTTCCACAAATAAAGTATTTAATGTTATTTTTTTTCCTAATGAATCAGCAAAGACTTACAACACAAACTAAAGCCAATTACCTGCTAGGAAATTTTTCCCATTCACTAGGTAAACAAAGTACACTTAATTCATTATCATGGTCCCAGAATCAGCATAACATAACATAACATAACATAACATAACATAACATAACATAAGAGAGTGTCATTCTCTTTAACAGTTAACATTATTCAAATAGCATCAAAACAAAATGTAGTTATGGTAAAGTTTATGATTTACTAAAACTTTCTGGCTTTAATGCCTGGCCTTCTGGATGTTATCCAGAGAGTCTGACTTTGCCCAAAAATTCCAGTAAATCTCCTCTTTTCTTTTCTTTCAGATAAGAGTATCTGGTATTGCATTGAGGTCCTTGATTTATTTTGAGTTGAGTTTTGTACAGGGTAATAGATATGGTCTATATTCTTGTCTGTCATAGGTTAGTGCATTTCCCTTTTTGAAATCAAATCATTTATGTTTATTGTTTCATACATGAATATAATGTATTTGACTATACATAAATATTCTCTCCCCCACAATTTCTTCAATGCTTCTGATCACCTCTCTCCCCCAACTTCATGTGCTCCTTTTTACACCCACTGAGTCCCTTTAATGATACCCATATGTAAAACAATAGGCCTATTCCTAAATATGGCTTCAGAAGATGCCATCATTTATCTTGCCCATACATATGATTTTCTTTACTTTCATGAATATTCATCATGCCCTGAATTTGGTTTCCTTTTATCTAAATTCAGTTTGCTCATAGTTTTATACAGTTCTGCATTCTCTGGTAGGGTTCTCCTAAACTTCAGTATACTAATGTCCAATTTGAGAATTGAGCTACTCATCCTTTATTTTTAATGTCATATGATTGAGGGAAAATATGCATAGTCTTAAATGTGGTGAAGTGAAAATAAGCATATATTTTTAGAGTCCTTTTTCCTTAATTCATTTTCCTAGGAAGTAAATGTTCCTTTTTATGGTAATAACTAAAGACCTCAGAAGAGAGAGATAATTTATCTTCTTGAACAATGTCACTGAATCAAACTAGTTTTTTTTGAGAGAGCATCTATTTAAATTTATTTAAAATCATGTGTAATAAAATACTTATGAATAATTTGCTATTAGCTTTTATCCTATAAACATTATTTTCTAAAATAATTACAAACTATTTCTTGACTTACACTCAAAATATGAAAAATTGGTGACATTTTGCAATTAGAATACATCCTTTTTTCATTTTCACATATTGTGAAAAAAGACATTTGACAGGCATATTTTTTTAATTAGCAAAATATAATTGTTTGAAGAATTTATGGAGATTATAAAGTTACTCTCACAATTTGCTATCAAAAAGCCAAAATATAAAAATTCATAAGAATTATAATGTCTTATAGTTTAGAGAAATAATTGAAATCTGCATTATTTATGTACTCCACTTGATTATATGTAGAAATCTTCTGGAAATACTGAACATAGATTATGTATGCTCATATTATGTATGACATATTCTGTCATATTTGTTCAAAATATAATTATCATTTGTGTGTTCAAAACACACATTCCTCAATAACACAGATGTTGAATAGTCAAAATAATTGCTTTCATAACTAGCCCACCAACCATGTGTAATTCATGTTTTTTACCATGTACTTTGGTGACACAGGTATAAAAGCTGGTTTGCTCAATACACACAGGAGTGTTTAATAGTGTACCCAGAAAGCTACAAATGAGAACACTGACTGCAGACTTCCTCATAACGTGTCTATGATCTTACCATGATGTAGAAAAGAGTCACATGTCAAGTAGACATTATTAGGTAATGTAATCTTGATAAGTTATATAAGATTGTGACTTAAATAGCAGAAACATTATAAATATCATGAGTGGGGGAACACAAATATTAGGATGAGAATGTTTAGCTCTCTGCCTTATATGTGATACGTATTTAATAAACTATTTTCTTTGTATTTCAGTGCTATATATTTGAAGGTGTTTTTTGGTTTTTGGTTTTTTATTTTTATTATTTTTTTATCTCTCCTACTTATTTCAGGACCCTAAAAACAAGTGAATATTGGGACTTAGAAGGATGGGTTTTTTTTTTTATTTAGAATTAATCCAGTGTTCTTCAAGAGAATCCAAATTGAATTCTCAGCACCCTCTTTGGCAGTTCACACTTCCCTAGAACTCCTTCTACATCTAAAATCTCTAGCCTCTGTGGACACCTACTCAAATGCATATATATTCACACAAAGACACAAATATACATATAATTAAAAACAAACAATAAAAATTAAAACAAAACAACAACAACAAAAACCAGGTATCTGACCCTACAAAATAATACTGACTCTCAGGCCCTTACTCTTGATTTTTCTCAATTAAGCTGTGATAGCTTCATCTTTCCTCTGGTTGGAAAAATCTCCCATCATTCTTTGCACATAAGGGTATACTGAAGAAAGACAACTATGTTTAATCACAAGTATTAGTGTTAAATAGGTGCAAGCATTGGAGAACAGTTTGCCACATGTAATTATTGGTTGTAATAGAATCATAACATACTTTTAATTATGATGAGCAAACAGTTCAGTTATCTTTAATGCTAAAAACAATCCTTAAAAGGAGCATCTCCACCAGCGCAAAGAACTTGAATCAAACCAGATTAAATCGAAACAAAAAAGATCACATTTAATAAATGCCACACTCCCTGGCAGATGGAAGAGCATGGCAGGTAGAGGAGCCCATGCAAACCCCAAAGACCAACTGCTCCTTTTTTCAGTGCCAGCCTAAATACCCTGTAGGAGGAGTCCTGCTCCTTCCTAGGGAAGGGTCAGCACTTGGCAGGCTGGGAGTTGGGTCAAAGCACTTGGAAGGCTGGGAATTAGAGTCCAGACCAGGGCAATTCCCAGGCCAGGGGCTGGGGTGACACTTTTAACTCAATATTACATTTAATGCCATATATTTTCATATACAATAGTGATAATTTACTAAAACTATAATTAAAACTCCTAAATTTCAATAATTCAGCTTCTAGCAGGGCACAAGTTAATTTTTTAAAGGTCTAAATGTTGTTATCCTTGAAGAGATTTAAAAATATTACCTTCACAAATGTGAATGTTTTTAAAAGCTTTAAAACAATTGTCAACCTTTTTTTTTTCCAGTAGTGTTAGAAATAAGACAGATTAGATGGTTTGTAAGTAGTTTTTTTTTTTTTTTTTTTTTCTTGAAACAGAGTTTTTCTGTGGCTTTGGAGCCTGTCCTTGCACTCACTCTGTAGATAGCAGACCAGGTTGGCCTCTAAATCACAGAGATTTGATTGCTCCTACCTCCCGAGTGCTAGGATTAAAGGCATGCACCACCATTACCTGATAGTTTGTAAGCTATCTAAAATATGCATGTCCATTAACTACTTCCCTACTCCATTCCATAATCTTTAGACAGCAGATGCTCTGGGAGTTGAGGAGTTCCAAGTCTCAAGAAAGAAAGTAAATAAAAAGGTTTAATGTAGAAAGCAAGTCCTAAGACACTTATAGAGGCATTTTTTTGGACCTGTCAGCTTACTAATTTAAATAATTTTACTGTCAAGGACAATCTTTTCCAATCATTGATTTCTTTTAGAATTTATTACATAAACTAAAGGTTCTAGGAGAAAAAAGTTTTAGCCCTTCTTGTTGCTTATGCTTGGTAAAATGGTAAAAACAAAATTCTGAGTCTAAAAATCCTGAATTTCTACCAATTACTAGTGATATCGTTTTTCTCAGGAAGTTTAACAAACTCCCAGAAAACCCATAACTAATTATTACAAATCTCCTTATTGACTTACAGTCTGTTGAAGTCACATGTAGTGCATCGGAAAGGAGGCTTGCAATTTTAACAAAGTGAATTTTTTTTTAATGTTTTCCAACATCATAATGTCTTGAGATTTTCTTGACAATTGTGAAAAATACTGACAATTTTGAGTTGTTTTATGAAGAGAAATTTAGTCATGAGTCTTAATTTGGGCTTATGTAATATTACTTTACTCTAAATTAAATACTTAATTGAATGATTTCTGTTTCTTGCTATTTAGAAGCTTAAATATTCTTTTGTGTACCCTATAGGTTCCAAGATAGGTCACATTTAAAGAGAAACAGAAAGCTGAGGATTTTGACATGTTATTGAGAATAGTCAAGAAGTTACCAAGAAAAAAAGTCTTCTTTAGTATGATATCTCACACTATTTTCTTTGTTCTTCATTTGACTGTGCTGTTTAAAAGAACATTTTTGGTAATATATAATACATGATTGTTCACTAAAGAAAAGTAATTATATTATTTTTCTTCCAGCTCTACATATTCCTGTCCCATTACAGTAAGTCATAGATCCACACTGTCTTCTCAAACCACTGCATTGCCATAAGCCAAAGATAAGTGGCAAATTTATCTGACAACTACATGATCGAATTTCTGCTACCAAATGGTTTTCAAATCACAGCAGAAAAAGAAGCCTTGGGAAAGAAGTCTACAGATTGGGAACAACTCTTCAAAAATTGCCTGAATAATCTTCTTCATAGCCCAGAGCAAGATGTAAATTAAGAAGCAATATACTATGTGTGTAATGGAGCATGCACTTATAAATTCATGGTTCCATTCATCTCATGTAAACAGCCCCAACAATGTACCTCCCAGGAACAATTACACAACACTAAAGGCTTCTAAATTATAAATATTAAGGCAGAATATTTTTTGTTCATTTCTTTATAGAGAAGTTTAGAGAGGCAAAGGAATATAATCCTTAATTGTCAGATTGCTTTTTAATTGCGTACTTTGTAGAGTGAGTATTAAAAAAAGCAAAAGCAGCTGAAGATATGAGTATGTTGAAAATGGTTTTGCTAGGTGGTTGGCCTGGCAGCAGTTTTCTGAATGACCAGTTACACCTTTACCATTCAGAGAAGTACATGAAGGTGCTCAAGTTCATAACGCTGAAAGCTGAACTCTTTAAATAGATAAAAACAGATCTCTTTGGTGGAGAATTTAAAAGAAAAAGATAACAATGAGCAAGAAATTGGCTGAACAAAAGATTCTTGTGTAAAGTATACTTTCAGTTTCTCAAAATATAGAATTAATTGTTTCACAAATCTGTTCAAAAATAGTTGTCAGTGTTATAGTACAACTGGGAAAAATAATAAAATAACTATACTCTGTATATATTAAGTAGATAGATTTATTTTGATTCTGGAAAAGCGATGTGGGCTTCAATGATTGGCTTTCAAAATTTAAAGGTACCTATATAAATCAATTAAAGAAGTCTCATATATATATATATGTATATATATATATATTACTTCCTTTTTGCATACCAAGAAAATACTTCATAACAGAGGTTACTTTGAAAATCAAAGCAGGCAGTTAGATGAAATCACAAGTATTCTGAAATTTTTGAGATTATATAAAGCTTGACATATCATCAGGACATCGAAGAAGGCATGCAACGTTGTTTTGACGAGTTGTCAGGTAGGCTGGTATGCTTCATATATTCATCAAACAGGTGAAAAATTCCAAATAGGAAGGTAAATTATTCTTCTGGTTTATTTTAAGAAAAGTGAAGCAAGCCATACCATTACCAGGAAATTCTGGATTTCCATTTTGGTTCTTCATCTCCTTTATTAAAGAGAAAAATGTTAATTAACTCTAAAGAAAGTTCCAAAGAAAATTTATTCATTATGTATACAATATTCTGTGTGTATGTCTGCAGGCCAGAAGAGGGCACCAGACCCCATTACAGATGGTTGTGAGCCACCATGTGGTTGCTGGGAATTGAACTCAGGACCTTTGGAAGAGCAGGCAATGCTCTTAACCTCTGAGCCATCTCTCCAGCCCCAAAGAAAATTTATTAAACTTTGAGAGTAAAACTTAGGACAGGCATCACTCGGGAGATGGATGTGATGGAAATATAAAATCCTGACCTTTAATTTAGGGTCCATGATAGCCTACATGTTCAGTAATGGAAGTTAGCAAGTAACCACAAGGAGAAGAGAGATGACTTCAGAGGAAAAGTGAGAAAGTCCTGAGTTTGAAAGAGAGCATACACAATATTTTGGTTGTTTTGGAAAGAGAGAGACTGAGAGAGAACTGAATTATGACAGGACAAGGGAGCAGAAGGACAAAGAATTTCATCAGGAACATGAGGAGTTCAAGGAAGCTGATTTTTAACTGATTTGTATTATGTGAACCTTTGTGGCTATCAGCATTGTGTTCTTTTCATAATACCACCATGAAAAGAACTGCACTAAACATTTTGACAATAGCCTCTGAAATCTTATGAGTATCTAAATAACTAATTGAAAATATGTATATGCCCCTGGAAGAGTTCACTGTATATAAAAGGATTTGTGTCATAGTAGCTGAATATATGTATATTTAATATTGATTCAAATGTAAGTTGTATGTGTGTTTATCAATTTGTTAATGCACATTTTTTTCACAAATACATAGGTAGGTACACATATTTTGCTTTGTACATTTATATATATTAAAACAATTTAATTTTCTTTTCATTGTACTTAATAGTACCCATGTCTTTGAAACAACTAAATACACCACATTTTAGTTTTATTTTTAAATCTTAATAAAAGTATAAATTTAATATTATTTTTATATATTTTATTATCTGAGAGAAATAATTTGCAACACTGAAAACTGTGTTTATAGATAGATAGATAGATAGATAGATAGATAGATAGATAGATAGATAGTCAATCTTTTTATGTAACTCTGGATATCCTAGAACTCACTATGTATACTAGGCTAGTCTGGAAATCACTGAGATCTACCTGCCCCTATTTCCTAAGTCCTGAGATTACGGGCATGAGAACCATGATCTACCAGTTACTCACATTTGATGTTAACTTCTTTTGTCATCTTGCATTTTGTTACATAGAAAAATTCATTTTCATATAATATAAAACATTATTCCCAGTAGGATTGTGTGATAACTGAATTGCAACAATTTTAGTCAAGTCTTTGTGTTCTATATGAGGATCAAGATCTTAAAGAAAAACATACAAAATTTTGACTAAAATACTTTTCCTTTTTCTTCTCTTTAAAGAGATTGACTAAACTAGCCATTTAGAAAATAAATACTTGACAGAAAACAAATAATAGATTTAAGAAACAATTGTTTGTTTTCATGAAAACTTTTAACAATTGGGCAGAAACACTCTGTCAATGAAGCCAAAACTAAAGCTGCATTCTTGCAAAAGGCAGTGTTTTAATGGGCTTGCAAGAGCAAGTTCAGCTAATGCATAATGAAATCAATACAGTGAAGCAACTGATATACCAGAGGCCATTAAAGGTCATTTTGAAAGGATGTTTAACAGGATAATTTGCCAAATCCCAATAAACAAAATGGAATGTGTTTTAAAACTGTTCAATGAAAAGTAACTGAGAAACAGGCACAGTGCTGGGAAGTGAGTTCAGTTAATCACCTCACAGGGAGAGAAAGCACTAGCAGTGACCTCAGAGAAACACTGTCAATATCTAGGACTCTTATAGCCCCTATTCTTGAATGTTTTAGCATTTCCATAAAAAAATACCTTTTAAATGTTTGAAAAATATGATACTGCTTAATATACTACTAAACCACCGTGGCCTTAAGTTAGAATAAATGAACAGCCTTGGTCTGTAGTGCATATGAAACTTTGCATATCTTCAAATATAGTGTTTCAAAACTAGAAAAGAACACATAGAAAAACCAGCTTTATCTTCTACCTTGGCACAAGGAAATTCAGAATAATCAAGAGTCCTACTTTATAATGACTCAAAGTATCTTTGTAATAGGAAAACACAGCAAATACTGCAATTTTCCAAAGACAGGACAGATGGCCATATAAAGAAGATATGATATAAGCATACTGTAATAGTTTACTTTCTATTTCATAAGAAAATACCTAAAGAAGTCTACTTATAACTTAAAAACAAGGAGGTTTATTTATTTAGAATTTAGGATGCTCAAGCTACACAGTTGATAACCCATAGTTTAAGGCTGAATTGATGGTTAAGAACAGTGGCATCTGTGGACGTATATAAAGGAGAGAATATTCACATATGAAACCAGAGAGAAGAGATGTCAAGGCATTTATTAATCTATCAGTTCTCTATCTTTCTATATCCTTCTGTCTATTCTTACATGCTTTCCCTCTCCTGTTCTTACACTTAACTGACTGTTTCCTTAAGGATTCCCAGTGTTTTAATTCTATTAATATTATTTTAGCAATGTAGAATTCTATATCTATCATCTATTTATTTATTTTTAAATGTATTTCTTTGTGATTTATTATTAGAAAGTTTTTGATTTTTTTTTAAATTGCCATACCAAGTAACAGGTGCTTCTATGATGACTTTAATACATACTTTGTTTTGCTTGAACCTCACTACATCCCCGCCATCTTCCTCCTCTCCCAACAAATTATGAAATAATATTCATCTGTAAAGGAACATGAAATAATAAACTTTGAAAGTAAATGGGAGGAACTAGAAAAGATTATATTGATGTATCCCAATTCCAGAAAGACAAATGTTGCATGTTCTCTCTTACCTGGAGCTCCTTACTCTAAATATTCATCTGGGAGTACATATCCTGAAGCAATTGCAGAAACCAAGGTAGGAAAACTGGGATATTGCCAGAGGAGGATATGTTGGAAAACAACAGAGATAAGAATATAAGGGTACGAACTATTTGAACTGGGAAATGGAAATACAGAATAAGAAAGAAGAGGAAAATAACAGTAAAAGTTTCTGAAAGCTCAAAAGGAATAATGCATTAAATATGTCAAAATATGAAAAAGCCTATGATACATGTAATTCTATATATAGAATTCGTGTGTGTGTGTGTGTGTGTGTGTGTGTGTGTGTGTGTGTGATTTTTTCCCTCTAGACTGACAATGTTTTCTCCATATAAACCCCACAACTTGCCGGGCGGTGGTGGCGCACGCCTTTAATCCCAGCACTCGGGAGGCAGAGGCAGGCGGATCTCTGTGAGTTCGAGACCAGCCTGGTCTACAAGAGCTAGTTCCAGGACAGGCTCCAAAGCTACAGAGAAACCCTGTCTCGAAAAACCAAAAAAAAAATAAAAAATAAAAAAATAAAATAAATAAATAAATAAAATAAAATAAACCCCACAACTTAACAACAGGAATAAGAAGAATTCTTTTAAGTTTAAGGTCAGAGTTGACAAAGAGATTCTCAAAGCATACAGAGACTTGTTATTTCCCTTTGCTGCCCAAAAAGAAGGGGAAGGTAAGTCCTTATTGTTGCTGATAGCATACACTTCAGATGTAGTTTCCAGAGGCCCCTGAGCTAAAATTGACTTGTCAGCTTCCTCCCTGAGGACTAGCTTTCATGACACCAGAATTCTCCATTCAATCTTCCAAAGGAGGGATGCAACTAATGTACTTACTCTGCTCTGACACCTATAAACCACAATGATGACCAGGCCAGCCTGGCACAACTCAAGAGCACTGGGGTGGCATGCTACACATGTGTGATTCTCTTTCTCTCCCCTTTTCTGTGTATTTATTTTATAGGTATTTCAAATATTCAGTTTGATCCTGTAAAATAGTTATATAGTCTTTATACTTTATACTGACTTTATATAATTATAGACTATATATTTATAGTATACATAGAAATTTTATGTATTTAAAATATGCTCTTTATCTATATTCAAGTATTTATCAGTATGAAAGATTAAAATAAAAAAATAAAAATCTTCACTATATATGTCCAGGAATAGGAGAAATCAGCCCTAAGCTTTCAAAACTGCTAGGTAAACAGCCAAATTATGTGCACCGGGATCACTAATTTTTCAATTAGATAATGACAAACTTGAGTTTTCTGTAGACTTTACTATAATGAACACACTCAAAATACTCAAAAAAATTGAAAATAAATTTAAAATGTAGTTTCAAGATAAACTTTGAAGGTTAGATAAAGAGCATAGCAAGTATGTAGAAACTAAACTGATAATAATAATGCTATAAACAAATGAAAAAAAATAGCAATTTCAAGAGTATTTAAACACTGATAGTGTAATAAAAATGTTCAAGTTAGGTTGCAAACACTCTTAACATATAATGGGTAAGAGAGAAAAAGAAGAAATAAAGCACACACCACACTACTAATCCCTCTAATAAAACAGATCAATTGTTTTTCTGTTGTTGTTTTTTTGCGTTTTTTTCTGTTTTTGTTCTGTTTTGTTTTGTTTCTTCAAGACAGGGTTTCTCTGTAGTTTTGGAACCTGTCCTGGAACTAACCCTTGTAGACCAGGCTGGTTTCAAGCTCATAGAGATCCTCCTGCCTTTGCCTGCTGAGTAATGGGATTAAAGGCCTGCACCACCACTGCCCTGCCAACAGATCAATTCTAAAGAAAACAGGTGATTAATATCAAGAGTGGGGTAAACAGGTAAACCATATGTTGGGTTATCAAGCATGTTCTTTAAATCAGCCTTTGCAACCATGTTTGAAAATTACTAAAGCTCTTGAATTTAAAAAAAAAATGTACAAATTTTATTACGTAAAACATGCTTTCTTAAAAATATGTATATTTTAAAATAGAAAATTAGCAACAGAAATTAGTAAATGACTATAATTGGTGTGATGGTATTAGAAAATGTCACTGAATTATAAAATTAATGGATCACATCAATTTAACTTCTCTGTGTAAGAAAAAAATTATTTTAAAGTAGTACCCTTTAAGGAATATAAGGTGATATTGAAAAATCTAAAATCTGAATTCCAACATGGAAAATAAACATATAAAGAATAAAATTCTTTCAGCAGCACATGATTTTTATAAATGCTCAGCCACTTAAAAACCATGTTCAGAACTTTTATACTCAAACCATGAACAGAAATATTGTAAACAAATTGTCTGAAACCAATCATTAAACAATGCTATCTTAGAGCAACCAGACAGCAATTGCATAGTCAGGGGAAAAGAATAAAATTGTCTTGGAGAATTGAGCATTCTAAACCCTGGAGACTCGGGGAAGGCAGAGGAATATTTAAAAGATTCAAAATAAAGAATTGCCAAGTCCTAGCTGTGTGTGCCGAGGCAAAATATGCTTAAATACTAAAGGGGAATTTAAGGCTCAGTTTGATGATTGGCAGTTATCAAAGGACGTGCTATGAAGGAAATGCTGAGCGA
This sequence comes from Arvicola amphibius, assembly GCF_903992535.2. Taxonomy (NCBI): domain Eukaryota; kingdom Metazoa; phylum Chordata; class Mammalia; order Rodentia; family Cricetidae; genus Arvicola; species Arvicola amphibius. The sequence continues at coordinate 85,264,318 of NC_052055.2, forward strand.
ACATTCTTTGGCTAAAGAGGAATGATTCAGAAAATCAGACATGACTGTAAATTATTGAATTCTACTATGTACAGACTGCAAAATAAACATCACTATTCAAAAGTTCTGCAAAGAGAATGCTAGTTGTAGTATCGTTAATATTTGCTGATCTGTTTCTGAAAGCCTGTGTACCATGTTTAAATCCAGATGTAATTTCCATTTTCACTGGTGTTACAGTTACAAAGCAGGCAACTTCCCGGTTTTCTTACATGTACATTTCTAAAGGTGTAAACTGCCTAAAACCTATTAATCCAGGTCTTCTTATCATTGTGCTGATTTTTTCTATTTCTTTCTATATTTTTAAAATTTATTTTCTCTTTAAAGGTTTCATAGATATTCCTGAGTTTTTTTTTTTTAAGCACAATTACAACACCCCAATTGATTGCTCTCTGAAGAACTGGTTTAAAGTTAAAGTGTTAGCTAAAGTCAGGGTGAGATAGAAGGGATTATCCCATTACAGTGAAGGCAAAGTGTTTGATGTACTCTATGGAAGATATGGCAAATTAGTCAGCTCTCCATAGATATGTGAATTACTTAGATGCTCTTAGAATGTTGGAAAATATTATTAAGATACATATGTTCCCATTACTACACAGCAGGACATGGAAAGAAGACTTCTTATGATATTCAAGAAGTGTGCCCTATGTAGAATTCTAATACTCTCTGATATTTTGCTCTTGTGTTCAAACATGCCAGCTGTGTTTGACTCCACACTCTCTCTCCCTTTGAACCAAGGTATCACCAAGCTTCCCAGAAACTCTGTGTTCCTTCTTTGCATACTAAATTTTTCTCTAGATGATCTGCCATCCTTCCATTCACATCCTTAGTTTTTGCATTTTCATTTCTTCAATATAGTCTTACTTGATTGAAACCAATATTTCACATATATACCTCAGTTTTTGTTGCTTTTCTAAAGCATTGGTAAATCTGATCCTGACTGCTCCAGTTTTTCCTCAGTACCTTGATCATCCGTTTATGTATGTGTATCAAGAGCCTGACAGGAAAGACAATGATTAAGAACATTGGAGTATAAATATTTCTGCATAGAAGCACTTCTTTATGGGAGACACCTACTGATTCACATGTAGAAAACAGAAAAATAGCAAAATGTATTTGGAAACTGACAAGATCACTTTGAGCAGAAGCTTGACAACAATTGACGTTGCCTTCCAATTAAAGTCACTAAGTTTACTTGAAAAAAGTTGATGACAGAAAACCAGCCAACAGACATTCACTCTCCAATGGTGTTTCAATGGCTGTGAAAGGAGTCGGAAGAACACATGCAGACCCCACTACTTCAGAGTCATAGGAAAGCTCACCAGAGGACTCCTTAATGTAATCACTTCTGATGCTTAAACTTTGTTTTCCCTGTTATTAGACCCACTGTGTCATCAACTTTGGAATCTTATCTCAGGAAAGTTGCATGGCTGTCTGCTGAGAGGGGAATCAAGTACGAAATGGCATGGATTAACCACACAAATATTCAGACTCTGTTAAGAAACACTTAAGGACCTGTTTCCTATGTAGCTGGCATGAGTTATAACTGATTGAGAGTCAGCATGAAGCTTGAGGGAATTGTTTCTAAAAGTAAAGAACAGATCCATCTCAAAGATGGAGAAGAATTTTCCGAGAGAAATGCATTAGAACGCAGTGCTCCATGGAAATAACTGTAGGGAATTGCAGGAGAGATGTCCTCAAGAGTCACTTGGTTTTCTGTGGTACACAGGACAGCACATATAGCCTAGCACAAGGCTCATACACCTCCAGGCCACGAAGCACATGACTACTTACAATGCCCCCTGGTAGATGGCTGCTTAGTTCTTTGTGGTCAATGTGCTCCAAATTCAGAAGGCTCAGACCAATGTGTCAGGAAGAAAACCAAGAAGAAGCACATGGCAGAGATATACAGGATATATCCATCTTAACTTTTGAAAAAACTAAACTCATGTAAAATTATGAGCCTATACTTTATCAAGTAGGATTTTGCAAACATCACTATATATTCAAGTACAAAAATGTGAGGAAGTTGTGTCTGCTTAATAAAAATGTGTCTATATTTGTATAGCAGTTTTATATTAGAATAAATAATTATTATGCTATATACTTTTCTGTTCAGAAGGCTTCTTCTTATATATTTTCTAATTATTACTGTATTAACAGTGCTTTTTTTCAGTGGCAAGAGAAAGAACAGACCAGAGACAAATGGTTACTCTAATACCAGTGACGATCTAGGCCATGACAGTGTCTCAGGACTGCACTTAATAAGAAGCCAAATTTGCCAGCAGCCACTATCTTATATATAGCAATTAGTAACAATTTCTAGGGGAGTTAATTATTTAACAATGTCAGGAGAGGCTACTTTGCAACAAGGTTTAATGTGAATGATTAATGATCGCTCTCATCCCAAAGCTGTAGGACTAAATGGGTAGATCAGGGGAAGATCACACAAATGTCTCTGATGCTTCATCAATGTCTTGTCCTTTTTCTTGGCTTGGCCTGTGACTGTATCTACTAATGAGTTCTAAATGCCACCGGCGCATCAATAGAGTCCAAAAATATCTCAGAAGAGTTCAGGGAGACACAAGTAGATGCCATGAGTCCCATATTTGTTAACACGTCCTGCTGATGATAAACCTGTCTTTCTAATGCTTGGGTCATCTAATTTAGAATTTGTCAGGGGATGCTCAAAGGAGAGTCGTCCCTGGAATTCTCCCACTGTCAGCAGCATGTAGCTTAGGGCATGTGCCCAAGAGTGGCTTATAGCTCTCAGACTCTACCACATGACTCTAAGGTGCTGATTTAGAAGCACCATGAATACAAGATAAATGTCACGTTGCAGGTAGTAGAGCTTTTACTAATAGGGAAGACAGTTTAGATATGTGGCCATCCTATTGCTGTAATATTCACTTTCTACTTCGAGATGAGTAAGAAAGAGAAAAAAATAGGAATTACAGTTTTCAATACTCCTGAATTTGACCCAAATGGAGTACAGTCTAATTTTGATGGAGAATAGGTGAGATAATTGTATTTTCTACAATTCATAGTTTTCCTAAAATCAACACAAAATTATTTTTATCCTTTTTCAATTTGAAATTGCTAAAATGCATATGCCCCCCAGGGAATAAAAGTTATGTTGCTATAATAAACACAGAAAAATTATCACTTGAAATGCTTTTGCTTCTTAGAATAGAGACATCAAATCCCTTATTCTCTTTAGTTATTTATGTGTGGTATACATCCCCATGAGGTAACTGGCAAAAGTATGTAACTTGGAATAATAAATATAAAATGATATAATTTGAATGTTTCTTTCTAATTTCAATTCATAATTAGAGCATTTTAGGCTATTCCATTAACATATACTAATAAAATTAAACTGGTGGCTGGTTAGATGACTCAGTATATAAAGGAATTAGCCTGTAAGTTGGATGGTCTGAGAAAGATCCCTTAGAATCTACAGAGCGGAAGAGGAGAACTGACTTCTTCAAGGGATCCTTTTTTACCATTTGTGTACCATGGCAATAAGCCCCCTCCATATGTACATAAACATACACATTTCTCCCACACACATACACACAAACACATAAGAAATACAAACAAATAAATTTCAAAATAAAAGAAAATTCATATTTTGAAACCCAGTGACCAATGTGATGTACTGGGAGGTAATATATTCCAAAGGGTTATTAAGTAACAGAGTACAGTCTAAACTCATGGATGGGATTATCATTACTACAGAATAACTGACAGGGAATTGAAGAGTCTTCCATTTACCCTCTAAGAGTTGATTTGACACTCTAGGAAGGGTAAAGGGTGATCTAAAATACAGACAATGGGATCTCAGCACACACAATATTTAGGGACATAATTTTAGGCATCTCTGCCTCTGAAATCTTGAGAAAGAAATGTTTATTTTTATTAGTTATATACTTCCCAGTTTTAGTATGTTTTTTATTATATGTATTTATGTGTGTCTGTGTGAATTTATGTGCACCTGAGAATAAGTTCCTGTAGAAGTGAGAAGATGTTATCTATCTCTGGAACTAGAGCTATAGAAAACTGTGACCTGCCTGAAGTGGATGCTGGGAATTGAACCCAGGTCTTCTGCAAAAACAGTATGTACTGCTAATGAAAACGCTCTTAATCAGCCTTATCTCATATTTTTCAATAGCTGCTGAATGGTAATGAGACATGACATCTCATTATTAATGGTCCTTTCCTTACCAAAATCAAATTTAGGAATGACAATTTGGGATTGACAGGGAGTAATTTCAAGTCATCCATCAGTGAACCTCTAATCACGTATTATGTTAATCCTCCTGAACATTCAACATTTTAGACTAAATTGAACACAGTGCCATTAAACTGATCACTCTACAAAATAATTCATTTAATCAAGCAGTGGGTGTTTTATTTCAAAATCTGTGTCCTTTAAAGGTACTGCAACTGCACAGCAAGATGTTCCATGAACAGTTGTTTTATTACGATATTAAAAATAAGGTTGTCGGTATATATTAACAAAATAATATGCTATAAAAATTTTCCTTCTAAAGTATAACGTACATTTCTGTTCAGGCACTGCAGTCATAGTATTGTGTAGCCATAAGAGCTACCCAAATTGGTATATTTCTACTAACTTCCAAAGAAAATTAAAGTTTTATTCTTCATTTCTACTTCCCCAGAGTACCTGGAACTTACTAATATTTCTGATATATTTGTCTATTCTGGATAAGGGTGATGTGCACTTCATGGTAATCGAAAATGTGGGATTTGGGGTTAGGCTCCCTATTGTACATAAGAATTTCAAGTCTGTGTTATGTCATGCATCATTCATATTCATTTCTGAGAAACTTGAGTAATACTCTTCAAATAGGCACTATGAGTATTTCTGTTTTCATATGTCATGTGTAGATTTGAATGCCTTTTACATTTTGAGAAATGACTTTTCTAAAATGGATGTGTGATTTTCTGTCTTCCCTGACTTGCGTCTGTAGGCGTATGTTCTTAAAGTTCAGTTGCTTAGAGATCGGATGCAGAATTGGAGAAGGGGTGGCCCATCAGAACTCAGACTTACCGGTGGATTATGGCAGTGTTGGAAGGTCGTCGAATCTAGGAGTAGCGGTAAATGTGAAGGATGGAAGTTGCTGGGAACATGCTCTGGAGGAGCGTTGTTTATCCCTGGCTGGCACTCGCACTCTCTGCTCCCTAGCTGCCACGAAGTGAGCATCTCTGTTCTCTCATGCCCCTTTTACTATGCTCGGTCTCATCAGGTGGGCCATACATTAACAGTTCTAAAACACTGACTTGAACTTTCACTTCTTTAAGTAATTTTTTTTTGTAACTTACTTGCTCAAAGGAAATAAAATTGAACTAAGATACAATCACACTGGTTAGGTCTTCCATACTTACATCACCATTTGTTTCTGTCTTTTAAAATGTTTCTTCTATGCATATGGTGCCCATGAAAGGCAGAAGAAGACACCTGACTCCTTAATGTTTGAGTTACAAGTGGTTGTGGACCATCTGACAGAAATCATCAAATTAAATTCAGAACCTTAAACATTAATCACTAATTTATAATATATTTAGAAGTCTTTATTAAGGAAAAATAGTTGAAAGTGGCAAGTATTACAGAATATCAAATTGCCATATTCTCATCTTGTCAGCATCATAACAATCTTTAAAAAACAGAAAAAGGAACTTCACATTTACAGCGTCTGTGTAAACCAAAAAAGTAAAGCCCTGGAGGAGGAAGAAAAGGTCTGCAGACATTCAAAACCCTCAGACTAAAGCAGTTATCACTGCTTGACCTGGCTGGTAATTCTACAGGAATCCTATTGTCTGGGCTTTTCTTAATTGGTCTGGTTTAGATTATTTCCACAGTGAACATCTGTTTTCCACAGGCATTTTAAAAATTAATCAATAGCAGTGGCTTAACATCTCACTGATTAGGGGGTCATAACATTTAGAAGTCAACTAGGAACCTTAAGCTGAAAAATGAAATGTCTATAAAAGCTCTTAGAAAAGTTGAGCTGCATATCCAAGATTCTAGAAGCCATTTTCATGCATAGTGTTGTACACATGAATAGCAATTCCCTTAGAATAACATAATCATTCTTTTGTGGGTTGCACTCAGCCGTTCTTAAACAGGAAATCAACTTTAAAGCACAGATGAAAACTGTTTGCCAGAATGGTGAAGATATACTACAAATGAACACACAGGCTCTAAGTAAAATTGGATACACCACTAGAGAAAATTTGTGGAAACCTCTGTCCATTCATTTGTCAAAAACTAAGAAAAGTGTCCAGAGACTAGGAGAGCACTTGACAAAAAAAAAAAAATGTAGACAGTCCAGATTTTTAGAATGTTTTTAAATAAGCAGTACCTACAGCAGAAGCAACAAAACAACATACAACAATTACCTAGTATCAAACTGTGGAAACAGAAGTCTTTGTTATTAGCTTCAGATATTAATTCTATGTAGCCTAAAGCTATCTGAGAGAGTTTCAACTAAGGGATTTCTACAATCAAATTAGTCTAATTTTTATTGCTATTTGATATGAGTGTCCACTCCACTACGTATGATGTCATCTATGCACAGGTGGACCTGGACTCTATAAGAAAGGTAGTTGAATGTGAACCTGGGAGCAAGCAGTAAACAGGGTTCTTCCGTGGATGCTGCTTGGTTCTTGCCTCCAGATTACTGGCCTGACTTCTTGCCCTGATTTCCATCAGTGACGAACTATTACCTGGAATTGTAAGCTGGAGCAAACCTTTTCCTCCTCAAGTTGATTTTGTTTATACTGTTTTATCATAGTATCATAAATGAAAACAGGAAAAGGTATCCTGAGTAAATTGGAAACATGAGGGTCAGGGGAGAGAGTGGAAGGGGAGAGGGGAGGAAGGAAAGGAATTGGGGAGAATGTATAGCTCAATTAAAAACAATAAAGTATACAAAATGTAGGAGATATAGAAACATAGCACAGTGGCTAGACTGAGAAGTGCCCTCCATGCGCTCCACTGTTTCAACACTTCAATCGCAGTTGGGGACACCGTTTGCAAAGGTATGTGGCACAGCATTTCTGGATAAGAGATCACTGAGTGTGGGCTTTGTGATTAAATGACTCACATCTCTTCCACAGCTTGCTCTCTCTGCATTAAGCTGGCATTTGAAAATATGAGCTGTCAGCTCCTGCTCCTCCCTTAATGCTTTCTGCCTGTTATTGGGCCTCACTTCCACAAGAACTTTTTCTGGAGCAGCAAGCCCAAATAAACTCTTCTCCGAAGAGCTCTTTTAGGTTATGATGTTTTATTACGGCAGCAGCAAACCAGCTGATATACATGTCAATTATGTGATGTATTTAAAAGGAAGTTAAAGGCCAAACATTCTACACATAAAACATTTTATTTTTCATCTTTTCTAGTACAAATTTCATTAGTTTAAACTTTAGGAAAAACAATTTCGATGATAGTATTGAACAGAATGAACTGATTTCACGTTTTAGCAGGCAACAGACATGTAATGATTTGATGAGAGATGCTGTTATAGCCTCATATATCTGAATGTTTGGTCCCTAGTTTGTAAGACTGCTTGGAGAATTATTGAAAGATGTGGCCTTATTGGAGGAAAAATGCCCCTGAGTTTGAGTTTGAAATTTCAAAAGCACACAACAGTCCCAGCCTCTCAAACTTTGCCTCGATAAAGATAAGGTGTAAACCCTCAACTACTGCTCTGGTGTCATGCCATCTGAGCTGCAGTCAGGCTTCCTACCATAGGGATCATAAACTTACCCTCTCAAACTGTAAGCAAGCCCACAATTAATTTCTGCTTTTTTATAAGTTGCCTTGGTCAAGGTGTCTCTTCCTAGCAATAAACACTCATAGAGTACCAACTGCTGACCTAAGGGGGGAAAAAAGCTCTTCATTGGACAGAAGAGTCAGCTTTATTTCCTCTGTCCTTCTAGGACAGCACTCTATAGGCTAGGAATCTCCGCATCTGACATGGTCTCTTATGTCCTCTATCTCCTGCAATTTCATATTTCCTACCTCCTAATATCTTTCTTTATGCTAGTGAATGACCTTGCATGATGTGATAAAGGTAGCAGAAATACTTACTTGTGCTTATTGCTACTTTATGACTTAAGATACCTAAGTGGCAAAATCAGGCCTAAGATCAAAGATCCCAGTGTACTGATTCAAAAAGAATTGTATTCCTTTCTTATGTATATTTAACAAATATAGACCAATAGTTATCTGGGATAACATAAAAAATCCATGTTGTGGAAAAAACATTCCTTGCAATCAAACCTCTCTAGTGTCCTTTTCTTGGTTTGAAATGATTGCCCTATATAGTATTTTTCTTTTATCATTACTATTACAATATACTTGATAAGAGAAAGAAAGGCTTATTGGGTTCACAGCCTGAGAGTACCATGTCATCACAAGAGAGAAATCATGGTGCAACTGTACCTATGTGTTCACCCTCTTGACACAAGAGGAAAAGGAATGCAGTGCTCAATTTGTGCAACATATGTACTGGTTTGCTTTTGTAAACAAAATACAAACTAGAGTCACTTGATTAAATGGAACATCAACTGAGGAATCTGCTCCATTGACTTTGCCTGTGAGAAAAACGGTGACCTATTTTATTGACTGGTGGTTGATGTTGAAAGTCCAAAATAACGATGGGTAGTGGATCAGCTGGACTATATAATAAAGTGAGAAAGTCAAGAGGAGGAAGCCAGTAAACAGCATTTGTCCATGGCCTCTGTGTCAGTTCATGCCAGTAGGTTCTTGCCTTGACTTTTTGCCCTTAATGGTAGAGTACTAGATGGAAGAATAAGCCAAATAAACCACTTTTACCCCAAGTTTCTTTACTTAGATTGTTTTATCACACCAGCAGAAAGCAAACCATAAAATGGACCCGCTCACAAGTTGGGTAGGTCTCCCAATTTCAATTATTCTAATCTAGAGCATCACTCTCAGCCATACAGCCTAATAAGAGTTGGTTCTAGAGCCCCTCAGGTTGACAACCATAATCCATAACACCCAGCAAGGTCAAGTTTTCAAGCTATTTTGCTCATTTGCAAGAGGAGATTAATTCCACTTTTCTCACATGGCAGTATAAAGATTTAATGACATAATGTGATTATCCAGCATAGCAAGAGTCATGTAAGGACTCTGGGTTTGACATAATCATAAATAATAAATACCGTTCTTAGGAACTCTTTATTACTCGCATTCTTTAATTGTAATGCTGAAGTTTCAAGGAGCATTCAATTCCTTGCGCCATGTGTCTCTTTCTCAATTGTGTGCTCAGGGAAAACACGCTACTCTCTCAACATTTTGAAGATTTGGGGAGAAACTAGAAATTCTTACATGACAGCTGAATATATGTGGATGACAATAATATCTCCTTACTGGTTAGAGTACTTAAATATATGTGATTTCTTTGACAAAATACAATAGGAATATTTAAATAGAAAAATAAATTGATTTTTGGTAACTAAACCTCTATGAATACATTCAGTTGATTTTATAAATTTCTCTTATTTAATATTGATAACTTCTGCTTTCTGAAACATTAACAGGTTTAAAAATGTCAAAATATCTATTTGATGTACTCAGTCAGATTTAATATTATCTCTGCATATCATTTAAGTAAACAGATTGAAAATGCAATCAAAACATGCTTACTAAAGTAGGTATTATACATGTATTCTTTGGATATATGATTAAAATAAAAAAATGTTTTCCTGGTTGTTCTGCCTTATAAGAAAATAGAAGTGGAAGAAGTCATGCTGAGCAGGCCAATAAGCAGCATATATCAATGACTTTTGAATCAATTCATGTCTCCAGGTTCTTATCTGGAGTTATTGCCTGGCTTATTGTTTTTAATGCTGTCGAATTTTATTTTCTTATTTTTCCAATGGGGGACAGGAAATATTAGTAGCCCAATTTTTTAAAAATAGACTTTTTCTAATAGCCCAAAATGAATGTAAAAAGTATTCTGACCTCATTTTTACTTTTGATCCTTTACTTCTGTTTAGCATTTTCTTGCATATTCTGCTTTTTGAAACAAAAGTCACAATGTTGTAAAACATATTTATTAAAATTATTTTTATTTTTTAACTATTTGTTTTCTTTTTTCCATGTGGGTGCATGCCTATTTTCATATTATCAGCACATACATGTGTTGGTGCCTATAAAAAAGTATCTTTGCATTTGCAGGCTTAAAAATGATAAGAGGGATCATTCTTGATCACTCTAAATTGTTATCCATTAAAGCCAAGTCTCTAATTCAAACACAGAGCTCATTAGTATGGTTAGTTTCATTAGCCAGCTTGTTCTGGAGATGTTCTTTATTCTTCTCCCAAGGCTGTAATCACAGACCACTGCCACATCGACCAGGAAAATATGGAGGTTCTAGCGATTTGAACTCTAGTCCTAACACTTCCATGGGAAGCATTTTTACCCCTGCACTATCTCCTCAACCCCAGTTCTGTTAATGCTTTGTTTGTTTTGACTAATATTTCTCCACATTTCCTCAATTTACTCAAGCTCCTGGTAGCTACTATTCTATTCTCTGCTTCTAAGAGATCAATAATTTTAGTTTCCATATGAGTCTGACTATGTAATACTCATTTTTCTATGGCTGTATTATTTCACTTAATATCACAGTGTCTAGGTTCATCCATATTCTTAATAAAGTGAAGAATATCCATCTTTTTATTCGTATACACTAACTATGAAAAGAAATATTTCCCTGTGGAATTTCTATATTTGTAAACACTGTGTTCTGACCCTATTCTCTCAGTATTCCTTTCTCTTGATGAATTTCATGTTTGCGTTCCTCATCCTACCTAGCTTTCTATTTATATTTCTAGCTTTATATCTTATTCTTTTTTCACATGGAGTCCATCCATGAACATAACCTGCCATAGTTGTCTTTCTGACACTAGTTTAATTTGCTTTAATAATATGTTATTCATTTCCAATATTTTCCTGTAAATTTTAAATTTCATTTTTTTTCATGACTGAATAAAAAAGGCAAAAAGATGGAACTAGAAAAAAATCATACTGGGTGAGGGAATCCAGACACAGAAAGATAAACATGGCATATTCTCACTCATAACTGGATATTAACTGTAAAGAATTACCATGCTACAATACATAGACACAAAGAGGCTAGGCAACAAAAAGGGCCCAAGGAGGGGAATGCATGGCTATCCATGTGTGTTGTAAGCGGGCTGCTAGTTAGTGCCGGCTCCTCAGCCCCAAAATAACCACTCAGAAACTGTATTAATTAAATCAATGCTTGGCCTGTTAGCTATAACTTCTTATTGGCTAGCTTTTACATCTCAATTTAACCCATTTCCATTATTTTATATTTTACCATGAGGCTCATGGACGACTGGCAAGATTCTAGCATGTCTATCTCCGGCAGCGGCTCCATGGCTTCTCTCTGCCTCTGCCTCCTTTTCTCATCATTCAGTTTAGTTTTTCCCACCAAGCTCTATTCTACTCTGTCATGGGTTCAAGACAGCTTCTTTATTAGCCAATGGTATTTACAGCATACAGAGGGGTATCCCACATCACCTCCCCTTTTCTGTTTAAATAAGGAAGGTTTTAACTTTAACATACAACATTTAAATACAAAAAAGGTATCAAGCAAGAATTACAGTTACAATATTTATATCTAATTTATCTTTTATCATAATTAACAAAAAACTATATCTACTTTCAATCTATTCTCCAACGTGATCAAAGACTCCAGAAGGATATAATATTACCTAAGAAAACAGGAAGTGCATTGTAAGCTACTTCCAGAACTCTAGAATTGACAGCGACATCTTGCTGCCTAAACAGTCACCCAAAATTCTTATGTGCCATTGGGGCTTTCATCCTACAGGCCCATGGTATCCAGCAAACTTTTCATGAAGCAGGAAATTTCAAAGACAGGTCTGCCTATATTGGCAGTTTGTCAGTCACTTTCTTCTGTATTGTGCAGAATGTCTGGCAGACTCTTTGATGAAGCAGGAACCCCAAAAGATGGTCTTACCTTTAGGCAAGTGAGCAGTCATTTCTTTGTGGGTCCTGCATGTCCAGTTAATACAGCACAACATCAAGCAGTCCATGCTAGAGCAGTTTCGAACCTCTTCAATGCCTATCATGCTCTTGATGTAGATTAGTGCTGCCAGGAGCAGAGGTATCTCATTGTCATGAAAAGTCCTAACTTCTTAAACATTTAAAATGCCATATGCACAATAGTCTTTGCGAATTTGGAAAAGACCTATCTACCTAAAATACATCTCTATACATCTAGAAAATATAGATATTTTTTCTTTGTATATCCCAATATAAATACTTTTTTTTTTCTTCTGAAAGTGGTTTAGAAATCTGGAAACAAACTCTCTTTTCAGTCAGAATATCACTTTATTTATATCTTATAATTTATATTGGAGCTTGGATATGTCAAAACCTGAAATAAAGAATCTCAAAATAAACATAGATATTTCTTTTAAAATGTGACTTTAAAATGAAGATAGCATAATATTGAGAATTCTGTGACAAAACTATATTTCAGAAGATCTAAAAGTTATTTCCCATAAATTTGTACTTAACCATAGTTTACGGATTTACTTTTCATCCTGGAATATACAAAATCAGTTTAGAAGATTATGATAAGTATGGAATTTTAAAATGATCCTGATTATTAATGAGAAAATTAGAATAGCTTGTCCTTCAAAGTGTATACTTTTAAGAAATATAAAAATAACCTAACATCAATAGTGTTAACTTCAAAATTACACTTTTGCTCATTTAAGTTAGAATATAAATAGATTTTCTCCTCCCCACTCCCACTCTACTTTACTTCTCTTTTGCCCTCCATTCTCCCCATACCCCATGCTCACAATTTTCTCAGATCGTGAGTATTTCCCTTTCCCAGGAGAATTCATGTATGTTTCTCTTAAGGTTCTCCTTGCTACCTAGCTTCTCTGGGGCCATCGTCTATAGCCTAATTATCTTTTGTTTTATGTCTAATATTAGACATTTTGCTAAACTTTAAGACATGTAAACAATCCCAGATATGGGTATTTGTCAAATATTTTGTTAAAAAGAAATTGAAAAGTGTAACCCCGCTTGGCAGGTCAGCTATTCAGGGTCCTCTGAAGGGGTGCTACCTGGAAGACATGGGCTGAAGAGAGGAACGAGACAAAGCAAGATTCTATTGTCAAGGTCTCTTTTTTTAGGGTGAAGGTTACAGCTTATATAGCCTTTGAAATAGGAACTTGACATGGGGTAGGGGTAGGGGTAGGAACTTTGCCAGGGCAGCGGAAGGTCATCAGTCAGCACCTGTTGTAAGCCGATACATGTGATCCATTAACATTTTTTCAAGATAGTTGGAATAAGGGGCAGGTTCCGTTAACAGATAGTTCTCAAGATAGTTGGGATGTGGGGTGGGTTCTCCGTAAACATTCTTAAGGCAATGACCTCTGCTATCCTTTAGGACAATGGTCCCTGACAGAAAAGTTTGGACTAGACAATCTAAGACACAATGCAAATAAATTTGAAATATTTTAGTATTTAAAATTTATCGTATTTTCCCTAAGTAGTTTTTTCTTCCCAATCCTCCAATTTTCCTCCTATGTCCCTACCTTCATTAATTTCCTAATATTCTATTATGTTATATACTATCTGTACTCATAAGGACCCAGTTATCCAAGAATTTTTTCTATACAATATAATCTTAGCATCTGTGGAAAGCAAATTGACTCTAAAAGCACCAATAATATCTTAGTGCCCCCTTCTCTCCCTTTAGTCCTTGTGCCTGATCAGTACTCCATTATTTTTGTGCCTGCATCTTTACAACATGTTTTAAAGTCTATGTTCAATGCCTACTGCTATTCTATGATGTCATTTTTATTTCTTGTTTTAGCTTTGATGAATCTTTCTGAATTTTTTTAGCTATATTCTGAATCTTTCAAAAATGATATGACCTTTAGTTTTTTTTCTGTTAATGGAAGCAAATAGATTGAATTTTATGAAAAATCACAGGATTTACTTATTGTTTTGAGCATTTTTTCATTCCACAGATATCAATTATTTTTCCATAGTTTGTTTTCTCTATAATTTCCATGATCAATATGTCACAGTTTAAAAAGTACAAAAGAATATCTTTAAAGCATTTATATACCAATACTCTTTTTTACTATTAGAACTCACAAACACAGGACACAGAAGCTTAAAAACAACAAAGAAACTTCATCACAATAAACACAAGCCAAGAAAACAAGAAGCTTCAACATAAAAGATAAGACAGCTTTCAGAGACGAGGGGCAGAATGGAATACATGGATCTGACAAGAGATTGATATTCAGAATACACAGAAGTGAGAGAAACAAAAAACCAGTAGACAATCACAGTATAAGTCCAAATATTTATTAGGAAATTGGCTAAACATTACAGAAATTATTATGGTGATTCCTCAGAAAATTGGGAATCGACCTGTCTCAACCCCAGTTATGCCACTCTTGGACACAGACAAAAAAACACATTCCATCCTACCACAAGGACACTTCTCAAATATGCTCATTTTGGCCTTATTCATAATAGCCAGAAACTGGAAACAACCTATCTGCCCTTCAACCAAAAAATGAATAAAGAAAATTTAGCATTACTCAGTTGTTAAAAAATGTCATTATGATAATTGTAGCCAAGTAGATGGAACAAGAATATATCATTTTGAGTCTCTTAACCCAGTCCCAGAAATCCAAACATAGTATGTATGTATTCACTTATAAGTAGATAATCGCCATTAAGTAAACAATGCTCAGACTAAAATCCAAAGTTTAAGTAAAGATGAGGGCTCCAGGGTGTGGGGGGTGTTTGGATCTTCAGTGAAAGGGAAACAGCACAGATTTTGTAGGTAGACTTGGGGTTCAGGAGAACAGGAGTGAAAGGGATTAGGAGGAGGAATGGGATAGAGGGAGGGAGTGTAGAAATAGACAGCTGGAATTGGGGGGTTAGAAATCTAATGCAGCAGAAGCTTCTTATAATCTATTAAGGTGCCTAGTGAGAACTCTAGTCATGGGGGATATGGAGTATGAACTGGCCATATCTTCTAAGTAGGAAGCTCCCAGTGGCAGTACTAGGTTGCCTTCTGCTGAGATGGTGGCTGATGGGATCCTGTTGAGATCCCCAAAAGCCCAGGCTGATGCTCAGACAAAAGTAGCTTTCAACAAACTGAGGACAATACCTACATAGTTCATTGAACACAAAGAGATCATGTTGGTGTCTGTATGTAGTATTTAACCCTGTGTCTAGTCACTTTGGTTTAGGAAGGTACTCCATAGGTACTGAAAGAGAAATGTGGACACTAACCCAGCCACAACACCTTTAACCTGTAGTCGGTCCTGCCTGCAAGATGTCCTGAGGCATCTATGTCTATGTCTATGGTAACATAGAACTTAGTTGCAGAAAGATAGAAAATTTTCAAGTAGTTTCGAAATTAAAAAAAAAAAATCTAAACATCATTAATCAGGATCTCTTACATTAGTAAAAGTTAAAATATTACTTATATGGTCACCGTGAAAGCAGAGGCAAAAGAGAAATTAATTAACAACATTAAACATACATGTTGAAAGGAAAAAGATGAAAGAGTTAAATTTAGTAATCATATTTTATTATGATAACAAAAATTAAGGTGAAATCAGTAAATTCAGACACAAGGAAACAATAAAGAAAAGAATTTTCAGCTCTGTGAATACTAAAATATGGCTGATAAAATTCTGGGCTATTAAAACAAGAAAAGACAGAAACTACTGATGTGAAGTATAAAGGAATGCCACAGCTACTGATCCCTTAAACAAAGAAAAGATAAATAATAATTCAAAGCATTCTAGAGTCACCAGGTGACAAATCGCTGGATGTGTTTGTGTTGGAAAATCTGCACTAGGTTTACTGAGGTAGAAAGCGCAATCCTACATGCCAGACGAACAAGAACCAATGGAGCTGAACATTCATAGCCATTGCTCTGTTTCCTGACCTGGAAGCCATGGGGTCAGATCATCTCACTTCTTCCAATTATGGGGCAAACAAATGCTTTTGTCGTGGTAAGTATCACAGCAACAGAACAAGTAACTAATACTGCACCTAACTCACACAGTGGGAAATGGGTGGTCAAGGCCAAACTCTCACAAACTTGAACCCACAGCCTCTCTCTCTCAGATGAGTTCACCTGGGATCCTCTCAAGGTTTAGAGACGTAATGCTGCCACCTGTTTTCAATCGCCTCACTAAACAGAAGCAAAGAAAACGCTTTCAAACTGAACCAATAAGTTAAGGCTATCATTATGCTGACAATAAATTAGAAAACTGGCTCAGGCATGACGGCAAATGCCTTTAATCCCAGCACTTGGGAGGCAGATGCAGAAAAATCTGTGTTTTTGAGGAAAACTTGGAATACATAGTTAACTGCAGGATAAGCAGGCCTACATAGAGAGATGATGTTTAAAAGAATGAAACAAACAAACAAAAACAAAAAAAAAAAACAACCTGAAACAAAATAAAAACTGTATTCATAGGCATAGATTCAAAATCTTCAGCAGAATTTTTACAAATTCAGCTGAATTGGTGTGCAAAAAAATCACATATTACCAAAAAGTATGATTAATCCTAGATATGCATGATTACTTTAATATCTGAAAGTCAGTCACTATAATTCATCTCACTGCTAGATAAATGATGAAACTCAGGGATCAGGGGACCTGATAGATGAAGTACTATACCAAATTTGATAGTTACTTATCACTTAATACTCTCAAAAATGGAATTACAGTCTTTTTAGCTTAAGAGAAACAAGTTTAAAAAATTAACTTACAACTAGCATTATATTTACAGCAGGATACTCTTTCTTAGGTTCCAGACATTTTACTGGTCCACCCACGCAGCCAGCAAGATCATCCACCGGTATTCTGGAAAATACCTAGGCAGTCCAAAGGACCTAGACTATTTCATACATTGTGTGGCTGAGTCATGCATTGTATGGCTGCGTAAGTTTCTGTTCACATGAGCAAACTTTCTCTTTTAAGTAAACACTGCCTACTTGTTTCACTGTCTTTCTCAGTTGATAGATTGCTACAACCCCCTTTCACCTCTTCCCTTTCCTAATAAACTCCCATGTGGGTTAGTTGTACAGTGTGACTCATTCCTCAATGCTGCTGCTGCTGCTGCTGCTGCTGAACAACATTTGCCCCACTCTATAAAGGATAATAGTTAAAATTAAAGTTGGTAAAATAAATGGAAAGAAAAGATCATTCACTCACAGATTTATAATGAGTCTTCCTGTATTCATAGATTACATAGATATTTATGTACTGTATTATCCAGAAGAGAGGAAACAAATTCTTAAAAGGTACATGATACAGAAAGATGTAAAAATAACCATTTTAATATTTAAAAAGGTAAAAACTATTTCAGAGAGTCATAACACTTTCAATTTGAAGCTTTAAAAATATTGCTAAAACAAAAAATTAAATGTGTAGCTATAAATCTAACTCTATATATGTGAAAACTCAAAGGTCTGTTAAAAGAAAAAAGTATTCTATACTGAAGAGATACCTGATGTTCATGAGTTAAAAGTTTAAAAAATATAGGCATACATGTCAAAGAAAGAAAAAGAAATCCCAGAAATAAGTCTACATAAATATGTCTAATTTTTCATTAATAAAGGAACTTAGATTCTTTTCCTGGTGTAAGCAACTCAAGAGATACAAGTTTATTTGGCTCACAGTCCCAGACTACAGCATGGCAGTGGAGTTATAAAGGTAAGAGCATGAAGTAGCTGGTCTGTCCCATCATACTTGAAATCAGGACACAGAGGAATACTCCATGATACCACTCACCACCCTTCCTTCATTTCTGAAGTCTAATATCGCAATCATGGAATAATAACACCCACAGTGGATGAGTCTTCAGATCTCAGTTCGGCTAATCAAAGTGCTCCCCACGGGTATTTCCCAGAAGCTCGTCTCCCAGGAGCATTGATTCTGTAAAGGTGAACGTTAACCACCACTAGCACTGAAGTGATACAATAGAATAACAGTGTTAACTGTGAGCATAGGTACAACTTGCTATGTGCAGAAAGTGAAAAGAAAGAGAAAACAATTTACAATTTCCTAAATACCATTTCAATATCACTGTTACAATTAATTATAAACTCTGAAGATGTAAAACATGTCAAATAAATTACTGGGAAAAATCCTGAATGAACATAAATTTGGTGCTTTTTAGATACAATGTCAAAATGATAGGCAAAAAATAATCAATCAATAAAATAGTTTACTAAAAGTTAAAAGTACTCTGAGGAAAATATTGTTAAGCATATTAAAAGGCAAGTCAATAACTCGTGAGAAGTTTCATTGGGTTACAAAAAATAAACAAAGATAATTTACACAAATCAACTCCACAATAAGCCTAATTTTTGGCCTTTACATATAAGTGTAATTTTTCATTAGTTATTGGAAAAATTTGTTAACGTAAGTAATATTTCTTGTTAAGAGAATGCAATGCTTCATGTTTCCCTGATGCCAAGACCCAAAATAATTACACAAAACTGTATTAATTACAACACTTCTTGGCCAATAAGCTCATGCAGATTTCTAGCTACCTCTTACATCTTGAATTAACTGATTTCTATTCATCTATGTATCACCACAAGTCTCATGGTTTACTAGTATGGTCTCAGGACATCTGTCTCCTCTGGCAGCTACATGGAGTCTCTGCGACTCTGCCTTCTGTTTTTCTCTATCTCTACTTGGAATTTCTGTCTTGCTCTATTTTTTTTTTTCTATTGTTTTTGCTCTATGGTCATAGGCCCAAGCAGCTTCTTTCTTAACCAACTGTAATAAAACATATTCACAGTATATTGAGAGAAATCCCACATCAGTTTCAGAGTAATGGGGAAGTCTTATTCACTTCCCAACACATAGTTGTATTCCTGAAATAATCACTTCCCAACACATAGTTGTATTCCTGAAATAAAGTATCTCTAAATATATTTTTCCTATGAAGAAAAGGTGACTGCACATTCTTACTAAGGATTTGTATTAGCCATCTAGTAGAATTTCAAATGTATATAATAAAATATTGATCTATGTCTTGACATAATATTAATTTAAGTACTTTATTTTCTTCCCCATAGAAGCATATTTTATCCCAACAAGAGAATAATCAATTTCATGAATATTTTTTACACAATTTTGAGAAATATACTAATACAGTTTAGAACATACTAGGAAATAAAAGCACAATAGGAAGACAATTTTAATCATTTTCATATCATAGACTAATGGTAAAGCACTGTTTGTGTGCTGAGTAGTTTCTATTTGTAGTGTATAATCTATTTGTAGTGTATAATTGTCGACTTGATGGGATTTATAACCACAATGTCAACAAATATCTCTGTGGGAAGTTTCTAGACTAGGGTAATTGATATGGAAAGACCCAACGTTAACAGTAGATAGAATTGTTCAGAGCTGGAACACTAGTCTGAACACAAGGGAGAAAGGCAGGATAGCACTATGTTTATCTCGGTCTAATTCCTGACTGTGAAGGGACACAGCAAGATGCTTCATGAGCCTGCTGCCATGCCTTTCGAGACATGATGAACTAGACCTTCAAACTTTAAGGCAAAAGGCTTTTTGTCTTTTAAGCTGCATTTGTTAGATATTTTGCTGTAATGATATGAAAAGTAACAAATTAAGAAAAAAGTCAAGAAATAAGGACATTGTTTTGATCAACTTTACAACATGGTCCTTAGACTTTTGAAACTGTTTTCCATGGTTTGGAACTTTGAACTAGAAAAGCTTTTCAGTGTTACAGACAGAATGTAGTAATGGGTTGTTATAGTGGATGTTTGGAGGCTAGAGTTCTCAGAGAAATGTGGATAGAGCAGGCCAGGAAACAAACATTCTATTGGGAACTTGGGAAGAGGCCATTCCTGTGCTATTCGTACAAACAATCTCAATGCCTTCTGCCAATGTCTGAGAACTTTAATGAGGCTGAGGACAAGAGTAATGGACTAATATGTGTGTTAAAACAAACTCCAAGACAGATCAGGTAAGGCTGATACTTCTTTCTCTCATCTAGGTTCACACACACACACACAGAGAGAGAGAGAGAGAGAGAGAGAGAGAGAGAGAGAGAGAGAGAGAGAGAGAGAGAGAGAGAGAGAGAGAGAGAGAGAGAGAGAGAGAGAGAGAGTAAAAAGTGAAGTAGTGAAGACAAGAAAAATGTTTGGCAGTGAACAAAACATGTGAACCAATTTAGCACAAACGAGGCAATTTGAAAGCAGTCATCCTTTAAAGGTATGAACTTTTTCTGGGAAAACAGGAAGTTTTCTGAGATCCCTCACTTAGCATTTCATCTTTTGCGATTTGCATTAATTTGAAAGGGAGCTCCTGTTGTGAGGATGCTGCTGAACAGGTTCTCTCCTGATCGGAAACAACTGCCTCGGAGAGGATTTTGACAGTCAAATGCACAGCGGGTGTTGTCCAAGCGATCAAGGCTCCTTCCCAAGCTGCCAACAGAACATGGCAGCCACACTCATGTGCTACCACTGCTTGTTTAGGCATGAAGGATGCAGTTTTGAAAAGGTTATGAAGTCGTAAGCCATGGTGTCAGAGAATTGCCGAGTAGAGACAAGGTGTGGCTGTGACCGAATCCCTTCACGGGGACCCTGAAAGGACACTACAAGAGGTGTGGAAGGTGAACGTATGGGAACATCCCAACCTAAGTGTTCCATTCCATAGGATGGAATTGTGGACTGCATAGAGACAGAGGAGGTGATGTGAATCACATCAGTATTCCTCTCCATCTGAAGATCCATGATGGCTGGCTGCCTCACGCACCTGTCCCCATTCCTTCATCACCACAATGGATTGGACTTTTTTCTCTGTAAGTACTTTACTTTTTTTTTTTTTTTTTTTTTTTTTTTTTGCCACAGCTGCAAGAAAGATACCTGACAAAATCAAAATTTTCATCAGGGGACTTTTTACTCATGTACATGTTTGAAATGGTTAGTTTTTATTTTTTTATTCTAAGTTGCTGAGAATAATAAGTGTTAGAAAACAGTATCTCATTCAGTTTTTCTGTGTCTTTTGTTTTGTATAAAAACTGCTTACAAAAAGTATATATGAATTCATATCAAAAGTTATGAGCTTATCATATTTTGTTGCATATTATGCTACTGGTATAAGGTATTTTTTTTTTCTTTTTTCTTTTTTTGGTTTTTCGAGACAGGGTTTCTCTGCAGCTTTTTTAGAGCCTGTCCTGGAACTAGCTCTTGTAGACCAGGCTGGCCTCGAACTCACAGAGATCTGCCTGCCTCTGCCTCCCGAGTGCTGGGATTAAAGGCGTGCGCCACCACCGCCCGGCTCGGTATAAGGTATTTTTAAAATAAAGTAATTTAAACTGTTATTATGAGGTCTTGACAAAATAAGAATCTTTTCATTATTAGTTGATTTAGGAATAGAAACTCAAGAAAAAATAATGAATGTGGTATTCTGGTACCTCAATGAGAAAGTATTTTTTACTATATCTGTCCTGTTAGTCAAGAAAGGAAAAGCAACATAATGGTTTGGAATTTTACTATTGTACATAGAAGTCATATTCTAAAGCCTTTACAGTGTAGTAAAAGCAAATCTGGCTAGAGTTCATGTAAGGAAATTTAGTAAAAAAGTCTCATTAAACATGAGACAAAATTATATTCTCTCCAATAGCTTGAGAAGCATGCTAAGTTCTGGGCAGAAGAAAATCTGGTTTACATTAAAAAGGAGAATCCAAGTCAGGAAATGATGGCACATGCCTTTAATTCCAGCACTTAGGAGACAGAGGCAGCCTGATCTCTGTGAGTTCAAGGCCAACCTCATCTGGAAAAGCTAGTTCCAGGTCAGGCACCAAAGCTGCACAGAGATTCCCTGTCTCAAAAAAGGAAAGAAAGAAAGAAAGAAAGAAAAAAACAAAAAACGAAAGAAAGAAACAAACAAAGAAGGGAGAAAGGGAAAGAGGGAGGGACGGAGGAAGGGAGGGAGAGAAAGAAATTGAATCCAGATTATTGAGTACAATTACGTTAAAATTAATATAATATTTAGATACTCATACTGAAAGGAAACATATTGGCTCAGGGTCCCCAAGACCAAGTTCCTAGCACAAAGGAGAATTATTTTCCCTAGAGGAACAGAGGGCAAGGAATAAGAAAAAAAGACAGGAAGAAGAGGACCAGGGAGAAGGGAAAGGGGACATTCGTATTTGTCTGGAGGGACAAACAACTGCCTCTGGATAGAGAGTAGACAGACAGATGTGGCATGTAGGAAAATGGCAGTTCAGAAAGGCACAAAGGGAAATTCCGTTTTAGGATGAGATGTTTAATTTTAATTGGGAATGTTAATTTAGTGAGTTAAAGGGGGCTTTTGATTGCTCGACGTCATTACTTCGATAGCTGGATCTTGGTAGTCAGCCTCAGGAGGATGAAGTGGTCAAATAAGAGAACAAATCTAGGTGGTCATCTTTAGGAATATAATGGGCAAGGCCTACCAGTGCTGTGTCTGCCACGCTCAAGCTGGCCAGAGTCCCTTCACATCGAAGGAATCCAAAAATGAAAAGCACAGGTAACATTGCTGGAGCTCTGGAAAGTGTGAACACTATGGGATTTAGCAGGTTCAGTTAGAGAAATACAACAGGTCATAGACATGAGTAAAGATTCTGGTGATTTATGCTTTCATTGAGTAAATGTGCTTCTGATTGCTTCCGGTCTTTAGGAAAACAGTCAGTATGCACTTGCTGTGAATGCTGTTTGAATGTAGCAATGGACAGGTCTCATCAAATTTTGGACAACATATAAGGTTCTGAGGGAACAATGATTCAAACAAGCAAATACCCACAGACAAACATTAGGACGAGCTCTGGGAACTCCACTGAAGAGGAAGAGGAAGGATCTTAGGTTTGATCTTAGGAAGGATCCAGAGGGTTTGAGGACACAAGAAGAGCACAGAGTCAGTTAAGCAGGGCTCATAGGGTCTCACAAAGACTGAAGCAGCAGTCATAGAAGCTGCACACCTCTGTGTTAGGTCCTCTGCATACATGCTGTAGTTGCTTAGTTTAGGGTTTTTGTGGGACACCTAACTATCTGGGTTGGAGTGTCTTTTACTTTTCTGCCTGCTCTTGGATCTTTTTTATTCTTCTGGCTGGCCATGTCCAGTCTTGATAGGAGCGTTTGTGCCTAGCCTTATTTCATCTTGAAATACCTTATTAGGTTGACATTCCTGGGAGGCCTGCTCTTTTCTGAATGGAAATGGAGGGGTAGTGGATCTGACGGAGAGAGGAGGGGGTGGCACAGGAAGGAGTGGGTAGTGGATGCAGTCAGGATGTATTGTATGAGAGAAGAATAAAAAACCAGCAAAGAAACAAATAGAAATTACCATTACTACCATGACCATGGGACGAAAACAACCTGCATAATGAAGCTAAATGAATAATGAACTTTGTTGCAAAGTTATTGAACCTGAATGTATAATACACCTGCAGTGATCCTAGTGTTTTTTTGCTAGTGTTGGGTTATGTGACTTCACTGAAGTCATGTACACTTTGCACACACATACCTTCACAGCATTCACACAATGAATAATGGCAGAAAATCACAGTGCTTGCTCTCCGTACACAATGCTCTGACAGAAACACAATTGTTTAATTAACAACAAAATAAAAAAGAAAGCAGAAAAAAGAAGACGTGAGTGTTTCTGGCCACCATTCCTCAGCAGCATATAACTGTCAAATTTAGTGTAACTTTTAACTGTGTTCTGTAAGGATTTTGTTGGTTTTGTTTTTCTCTTTTGAATTTACTGTTCAAATTTCTATTTTGTTTTCATTTAAAAAGTCAGTAAATGGGTAGTACTGGTGATTAAGATAGAAAATTTTAATCAACCATAAATATACTCTACTACGTTTGCAATATATATTTATGCAAGACAGCATTCTTAGCACTGAGAATTAGAAAAAGAATAATTATTGATGGTGGTCTGTGTATTTAATGCCAAATATTTATCCATGATATAATCATGTAATAACATTTACATTACCTCAGCATGTAAATTTGCTACTGCTTTGGATGCTATAATTTTAAGATGTACTTATTTAATGTATGGGTTTGGGTGCCCACATGTATTTATGTGCACCATGTGCATGTAGGTCTACTTACAGTACCTAGCTGTCACTTACCCTGGAACTGTAGTTGCAGGCAGTTGTGAGCCAACTGATACTGTTTCTGCAAGAGTAGTAGTGCTCTTAAGTGTTACTCCATCTTTTAGCTCACTTTAAACTTTTATTATTAATGAATACTTGATTTCTATACTTCCTTATATACTCTTAGAACATGGTTGTATAAAGTTTTTTTATAGTGAAAAATGGTTCAAGAATGGATGAGGTTTAATAGGCCCTGTACTATAAGAATGTAGTGTTATTGGAATGCAGAGAAAATGATTGTGACCATTATTTAATTTAACTGTGTTTTTTCAAGGATACGGAGATTATTTTCAATGATATTCATAGAGATTTATATATTCTATCTGGCTGCAAAATTCCTCTTGAAGAAATTGTACTGAACTAGTATAGTAGTCAATGATTAAAAAAGAATAATTCCCTTTAATAGTGGGTAGTTTAAGATATCGTTAATATGGTCAGAGAGATAGTTCATCAAGGAAAGGTGCTTGTTATTCACATCTGGTGATGTGGGCCCATGTAAACAGAGAAGGGGAGATTTGAGTGACTCATATTCATAACACACAAACACCACATTAATACTATAGATATAGCTGAAAATATTGTATATTTTACTTTAAGAAAGCAAATGGCTAAATTTAATTTAAGACGTTGATGTCAAGTGAGACACAGTACTTCATTTGAGAAAAAAACAAAAGCCGAGCTGGAGATATCAGTGGTATCGAATGCCTATCAAGTTTATGGCCCTAGGTCAATCCCCAGCATATCACAAAATAAATAAATATTTTAAGCAAAATAAATAAAGCAAAAGAAACAGAATCTCACTGAAATTTTAATGTTATATCTTCATAGAACCAACCCAGAATAAGAAAGTTGTGAAACTCACTTATAGAGAATACTGCTGGTTTATAAACAATGCTTTTTAAAATGCCTACATAAACTTCACAGATAATTTGAGAATGTTTTACAACAAGTTTTTTTCTCTGACAAGCTTAATAGCAAGTGCATACAAATGGTTTCCTATAAAACAAAAACCATAAAGTGTATATACGACCTCCTGTGGCACAGACAAACTATGTCATTCTGTAAGCAAAATAACGCATTAGCACTTCCCGTAATGTACTATTGAAGGCTCTTTATATTTTGCATAACGACAGTGTTGACCATAAAGAGAGGTATATTCTTTTTACTATCACTTTATGTTCTCAGTTGTATGTTTTATTAGGCTCCTGGGTAGCAAATTAATTTGAAAAATTCTCTTAGACTGTGTATGTGCCTTGAAATATTTGAGTGGTTTATTTTGCTCTCCTTAATGTTACCTATTTACATTTTTGTCATTTTGTGGAATTCAATTGCTTTTCAGTAATAACTATACACAGCATTTTTTTTAATATAATGAAATCCAAGTTAAAATTGCATGCAGCTAAGGCTTAGAACTGAGGAAGTTAGCAGCCCTCCTATTGAGATGACTATTAGAGTTAATTTTTGCATTTGAAGATGTAATCATGCAACCTACCCTAAATTCATTCTTTTCTGAATAATGGAATAATAAAATGTTACTCTGGAGACACATTAATAGTTTCCCTATTTATTCTTATTTATCAAGGAGCTACCGATTTTCAAAAGAATAAAATTACCCTTTTTAAATTACACCTCTTAAGTATTTTTTTTCCTATCTTAATTCTGAACCAAGGCAGTAGAGTGTAACCAGGCTAAGTGCAGTGGGCAGAGCAGTCGTGAAACAGAAGTCTGTTTATAAACTGCAGCAAGAGGAACAATTTTGTTTGTTAGAGTATGGGAATTCAGTGCCTCACTCCTTTCATTTAATAAACATCCAGAATAATTGTAATGAAGAGAAATGGGGGGGGGGGGTTGTTGCAGTTTTTTTGAATATAATCAAACTCTGATTTGCTGTGGTCTGTGATACAGGCTTTGTTGGCATGTCTTTCTTCTTGTTCAAAGTTCCACACTTCAAAAGTATTTTCACCATAGTAATATGTTTCCTATTTGTCTCTGAGAGACCTATGAATGAAGTGTTCTTCCCTATCTTGGCGCTATGGGAGTATGAAGTATGAAGTAGAATCTTTTTTTTTTTTAAAATTGATTTTTATTGAGCTCTACATTTTTCTCTGCTCCTCTCCCTGTCTCTACTCCCCCCCACCTTCAGCCCTCCCCCAAGGTCCCCATGTTCCCAATTTTCTCAGATTTTATTTTTAAAGTAGGTAGAACCTTTACTCAGTAGAGTCCTTACTGAGATATCCTATAGGATTGGAATGTATCCTTAAGAGGGAGGGACAAGTTATAATACAACCTTTTAGCTACTCACACATTTGAGGCATTAAAGTGAGATTTGATATACCACACATCTTATCATGACAAGCTTCCCTGAAGCAGACTAAGAACTATAGACCAGCACAAATCATGGACCCAAGCTCTCAAAAAAAAAAAAAATAGCTATTTTTATTTCATGTATTTCAGGTATTTGGTATGGCCATGGGAAGATGATTAATGCACTTGGTTCTTGATTAGATTTTCTAGTAATAGTATTTTGGAGATAGTTAGAAAGAGAAAATTCGGACTTACCGCTCTTTCTGGAGACAAATAAAACAACAGTGAATGACACGATATATATCCGGAAACTACAGAGTGTGTTCTGTGTAAATACCATTTTAACCATTCACACTGAGACAATGACTCACAAAGTAATCGAAGAGGTACAAATGGAACACTGTGATTTTCACTACAGAAATACAAATAGGTCTAATGTGCATCCAAATATGTACTATAGATCTTTCCCAACATGTCTGCCTTACATTAATGTTTCTCTGAACTCTTCCTGGACCCAAGGAGATTATGGTGGCAGTTTGAGTTTTCCTCATTAATAACTTGCATCTCTGGGGTATGCAGTTTCACCTACTAAACAATATCAGCTTTCTTTTCCTTGCTTCTTTACTTCATTGATTTTTTTTTCTTTTTTTAACCTGAGTACCAGATTAGTGTATAAGTTGTGGGAGTGATATATTTCATCCGGTTTTTTAAATGATTTCTATAAATCACCAGACCGGTTCTCATATTGGAGCTGAAATTACTTTAACCAATGATCTGTCTTTCACCATTCAGGTACCTTTCTCAATTGGTTTGAGGAAGCCTAAATCCTTTCCCTTTTTTTTTAAATTTAATTACATTTTATTCACCCTTCCTATATCCCAACCATCCTATTCCCCCAAGCTCTTCCCATCCTCCACTTCACACTTTTCTCTCCCCATCCCCCCTCCCCCCATCCCACCCCACCCCCAAGTTCCCATTTTTTGTCCGGCAATCTTGTCTACTTCCAATATCCAGGAGGATAACTATATGTTTTTCTTTGGATTCACCTTCTTATATATCTTCTCTAGGATTTTTTTTTTTTTACGAATTATAGGCTTGATGTCCTTTATTTATGGCTAGAAACCAATTATGAGTGAGTACATCCCATGTTCATCTTTTTGGGCCTGGGTTACCTCACTCAGGGTGGTGTTTTCTATTTCCATCCATTTGCATGCAAAATTCAAGATGTCATTGTTTTTTACCGCCGAGTAGGGATCAACCTACTCCAGGACCCAGCAATCCCACTCTTGGGAATTTACCCAAGAGATGCCCAATCATATTACAAAAGCATTTGTTCAACTATGTTTATAGCAGCATTATTTGTAATAGCCAGAACCTGGAAACAACCTAGATGCCCTTCAGTGGAAGAATGGATGAAGAAAGTGTGGAATATATATATATTAGAGTACTACTCGGCGGTAAAAATCCTTTCCTTTTTTGCATCAGTTCTTTTCTCTTCTTTTAAATTTAGCTATATGGAGAGTTTCCAGATGAATAACCAGAAATTAAAAAGAAATATCAGCAGCACTTTGTCTTTCTCCATATTACTTTCCTAAGAAAGATACAGCAGTTCCTTCCAACTGTGCATATACCTTCATGGTAGTAACAAAAGGGACATTAGAATCCCAAGACCTTAACAGATGTCACTGTGGTTAAGACAATGTACAGATCTTGTAGAGGACCTAGATCTGCTTAACAGCATCCACATTGGGTGATGTACAAGCATCTGTAACTCCAGATCCAAGGTATTGGAAACTCTCTTCTAGCCTTAGTTGTTATCTGCATTCTTATACTTATCCCCAAAAATAGACAGACAGACAGGCAGAAACACACGTCTCTCCCTACAAATACTACAGAGAGAAAGAGAAAAAAACATATATGTGCACACACAAACACACCCACACACATATACATAATTAAAATATTGCAAAAATATTTAATAAGATTATTCACAATTCAAGTAATTCAAGAATATGTGAAAAAATCATTCTAATAATGTAGACTTCATCCTAGAGGCACAGGGTTGACTCAACATCCATAAATTGATAAAAATAATCTACCACGTAAGCAGGCTGAAAGACAAAAATCACATGGTCATCTCATTAGATGCAGAAGACCTTTGACAAAATCCAAACATCACTTCTTTATAAAAGTACTTTATAGACTGGGGACACATCAAGAACTCGTCATACATCGTAAAGACAATTTACCTTAAGACAATAGCCAATATAAACCTAAATGGAGAGAAACAAAACATTTGCACAAAAATTCGACAGAAAACAAAGAGGACAACTCTCTCAATACCTTTTCAAGGTAGCACTTAATGTTTTAGCTAGAGCAAAAAGACAGAAAACAAATGCATACGGTGGCCGAATTCCTGCTGGGTTGCACCGGGATGGGTGCCAGAGAGTTAGCGCCTAGCACTAATCCCAGCTGGGCTACTTCCTGCCCTGCTCCAGAGTGCTAGCACCTAGCAATAATCCGTCTTTTATATAGCAGATACCTTTTGTCGGACCTATGTGAATCTTGTCTGTGTTTCCCTAGGATACAAAACCTATACAAAACTTGGTTCAAGTAACCCAGAAAACTGTGGTACTTGATGAATCGAAACCTTGCACTTGGCATTGTACTTTAAAAGCTTCATTCAGGTTGTTTTGAGCATATGGAAATCAACTGGATTAATTCTAAATATGGAGAAACATAAAAATGCTCTGGGTAAAAGAAAGACTCTTCAGTACTGAGAGGCTGAGGTTTCCTGCAGCTGCAAATGCTAAGCTTATTCTTACAGTGTTTCTGAGTCTTCCTTTCAACAGATCCACATGAACCCACGCTTGCGAAAAGACACACGCAACAGCATGCAAATAGTAAAGGAAAAAAACAAGTTCTCTTTATTTGTGAATGATATGATTTCATATATAAGAGATCCTGAAAAACCCAACCAGGAAATTGCTACATTTGATAACCACATTGAAAAAAAGGAGCAGTATACAAAATTAACACACAAAAATCAGTAACCTTCTTATATATGAGTGACTAATATATAAATAAATGGATAAAGAAAATGTGACATATTTCTATAATGGAGTAGTGTCTTGCCATTAAAAAGGAAATCATTAAATTTCATAAATATATGGAAACAGAAAAAATCATTCTGAGTAAGATAACCCCCCACATAGAAAGAAAAGTATGGTATTTGTATGTAAATATTAGTTATTAAGTTAATGATAACCAAGATACATTATGTGGAGCCACAGAGGTTAAATATATAGTAAAGGACTGTGGTATAGGGCAGCTACATCTCCTTAGTAAGGAAAATAGAATGGTGGTTATGGATAGGGGTGCCTGGAACTGGAGGATCAAGTACAGAAATGAAGGGAAGATAGGAACAGGGGAGAAAATACAGGAGAGACATCTAATATTAAGGGACATTTCAGGGGTATTATGAGAACAATTGCAACAGAAATCCTAAAATACATACACATATAAAGGAGATAAAACTTATATTGCAAAACAATGAGGAGAAAGAACATCAGCCAGCCATCTCCAGTTACTAAATGGTGTTTACCAAACCTGGATTTGATTGATTTCAAAAGTTGTTGGTTACAAGGATCCCAAGGGAATTCCCAAAATACTCAACCTTTTGCCAAATCTATAGGTTGCTCTCGACAAACTGAAGGCAAGGCCCCATTGCTAAAGATACCCATTCAACTCTTTGAATTTGGAGACATTGAGCTGTGTTTACATAGAGCCTTCACCTTTATGTTCTAGCATCTTTAATACAGAGAGGTACTTTGATTGCTACCAAAAGAGAAATGCAGATACTAACTCAGCCTCAAACTCTTGGTTTGCCAATGATGTACTGCCTACAAGATTTGCTAGTACAATGGTAGCACCAAGCTTGTGGGAGTAACCAACTAATATCTGTTTTGATATAAGACCCACTATACAACATAGAACCCATACCTGATGTTATTTGGATGGTTAAGAACTCAATACTAGAAATTCTATGAATTAATCATGTTCAAAAATATGTTAAAATAACCATACATTATAAAATGGTTAAATCAGGATAACAGCCTGGTGGATATTGGGCTAATGAAGAAACTTATCATGATTTGGGTTAACTTACTGATCATATCCAGTGTGTGCCACTGAGACACCTGTTTCTTCATAGTTGTGATGAATAATCTATATCACAGTCACTTCTCTACAGTTTGTCATTGACTATCCAGGTAGAAAATAGCAAAGAGATGAATGGACAGTCACAAGCCATTAAAAGTTATGCACTGTAAATAATATAAATATCTTATAGCAGAGCATAGTAGTTGGATCCCATCCAGTAACACAGTTCTCCAGGTAAAAGTTCACTTCAGTGAATGATTCTAGGATGCTGGACAGAGATAAGCATTGCGTTTGTCTGACACAAGACAATTTAATGTTCTAATGCAAGAATATATTCAAACTATAGTGAATATATGCTTGAGATTTTGATATCTAATTTTCAAGTGTTATCTCATTTTGCCTCAGTAAAGAATATATAAAATAATACCATCTATATATAATTCTATAAATTTTAATCTTAATAGACATAGATAATTTAGTATTATCTCCACTAATCTGCATCTAATAAATTTATCAATGGTACCTGTAGTCTAGAATATATTAACTAAAACTGTTGACCTCAATCCATCTATGTTGCCAATGGTAGCTCCAAAGTCACCTAAGGGTATTTGACAAATTTTACTTGTTTCTAAAGACTATTTGGAGGAACCAAAATAGCTCTTCAGTTCACCAGTAAAATATTCAGGGCATACTATCAGGATGAGCCATCAATACAGAGAGAATAAAAATATGCATTTGAAGGAACAAATGAAAAACTACTTTAAACTAATGGAAAAATGATACTTCAGTGTAGCAAACCAACATACTTTCTCATTTTTATTATTTATTCAGTCAATATACATATGGAGGAAATATTTATGGATAAATATTCTGACAGGCGCTTTACCTGTTACCAAGGACAAAACTGTAAAGAAAACGAGTCAAGAATGTAAGAAAAAGAAAGAATAGAGAGGAAGATAAATTCCACTGGATTAGGATCAATCACTTTATGAAAAAAAAAAAAAAAACTTAGACAAAGTATATCAATTCTTTTTGTCCTCTAAAGACTGAGTAAATCCTAGCATATAAAGTTGAGTAAACACTGTTTTTAGATTGGAACCCATTCCTCCTACTGGGTAGCTTAACCAGCCTTAAGAAAAGAGGAGATGCCCCACTGCAGCTTGATATACCATGGCAGAATAGGATCCATGAGACAACTGCCAGTATTTGAAGAGAAACAAAGGATGATGAGTGGATGGGTATGGGGGAGTAGAGAGTGAGGGAAGAGGGGAGGTAGGGAGAGGGACTGGGAGGAGAGGAGGGAGGGAATACATTGTTTGTGATGCAAGAAAAACAAATAAATAAACAGCAACAACAAAACAAACCAGAACCAATATAGTGACATAGGCAGAAAACTAGCAGGCATTTCCAGAGTCTGGTTATTAACATAAGATGATTTAAGAGAGTAGAGTATGGCCAGATAATTTATGGTCATGCAAACCAATATAAAATCTAGAACTCTGACTCCACCAACAGAATGAGAGAAAGATAATAAAGAGAGGAAATGATTTCCTCTGGAGCTCAGCTAAAAAAGCAGCGGAAGTCTTAACACATAAAGCCCAAATGAAAGTGACAGGTCAAGTCTTTTATCCCTCACTGGTATTGTAAACAAGAGGCTAAAATAGAGAAATCACCCTTCTTGTCTGCCCTTCCATTCTCTCCACAGAAACTGCAGACACCAAGGGTAATATGCATCAATACAGATGCTGAGAATGTAGAACAAAAGGCTTCCACACTCTTTATTATTCCAGAAGCAGAGAAAAAGGGTGTCAGGAAACCTAAATAAAAATGGTGACTGTTCTTTCTCCACGCCCCCAACTTAATGAACTAAATTATATTAGAATACAGTTAAATTATTTTTTTTTTTTTGAAAAAAATGGTGTTGGCAGCAAAACCTGAAGAAAGATTCTATGTAAAGTTTCCAGGAAAGCAACTTCTGAAGAGTGGTCCCTAGTGGCAGCTCCTTCACTGACTGTGAGTATGAGCCACATGCCCTACTTAGCAAAGGAGAGCCACTTCCTTTGGTGATCCACCCTGGAATGCATTTGTTGCTTCGGTCAGGCCAATAAATTCACAATGCTTTTATGCTACAAGGTAGAATTCTGGAATATATAATATTTTCAAAGCTTGTCTTAAGACATATATTTTTTTCCCCCCCCCCCCCCCCCCGCCCACTCAGAGGAAAAGAACAGAACATACACAGCTTGTTGATAATGATCATCTTTTCTATTTAGGACTTATTGAATATTAAAATGAGGGTATGATGCTTTTATAAACAGGGAGAAATATTCCCACCAAACTGTGTTATAAAGAACACAGCCTGGAGGCTGGAAGTCATTCCAGTAAGAAAAAAGTACAACTCGTGTTTGATCTCGTATCACAAAAAAATTACCATATGTGAAAAAGGGAGGGAGATCATGAAACAGGAGAAAACTATGAAATGGTACTGAAAAGTTTTGAAAAAAAATCTATTAGTTTGGTGTATTTTATTCCAAACACAACATACACATTTTAAAAAGGTAAGAGTAGAACAAAGGATATACATGTATAATATATATATATATATATATATGTTGAAATTTATGAATTTTATGATGTTAGGTATCATGACTCATATGCAATGTTATAATCATGGAGAATTATTGAAATTATTAGAAAGCAAAAACCCTATTTAGTTAGTAAAAGTTTTTATGTAATTGTGGATATATTTCTGAGACCATCATATGTATTCCGTAGTTCGGGATGATGACAGTTCAGGAGTGAAGAATAACAGACTCCCTGAATATGAATTTCCTGATATTCTCTTTAATGTGCTTCCGATGTTAGAATCCTTGCTGTTTGCCTGACTTATCTGTAATACCTGTGTATTTGATTTCTTCATGCTGTAAATGGGGAAAAGGAGACAGATGGAAAATGGTTTACATAGTGGAAATCTGGATTTATGAACTAATTAGTTGTGGAGAAAAGAAAAAGATAAACATTTATTTGAAGCTTTCTCTTCCAAATTTGCCTTCATCTCCTTATCTAAGTGCTTATCTGAATTTGATGAGATTCAACTTACCATGGCTTTTGTCATGCGTTCCAAGGTTCAGCCAAGTTAGTTAACACTCAGTCCAATCAAAAAACATCTAAGAATATGTGAATGACACAGAAACATTACAAAATGGGATGTCAGGGATGTAGCGTGAACATTCTACATACAATTAACTCTGGTGTGTGTTTGTATCTGTGCTGTTGAACATTGATACGTGGCCTTTTTTTTTAGCCACTAGCCCTTGTTGAACACCATTTTAATATGACTGTATACTCATCAATTCATGAAATCAATTATATTTTAAACAACCAACAATAATAACTCAAATATTTTCCAAGTAAACCCATGTCAGTTTTTAAAAATTGGAGGCAGTATGCTTCAGAGAGCTTAATCAAATTTCCAAGGGCACAGAGCAAGAATCTGGGACACCGAGAAATACTTACTATTAAGACAACATATATAGTAGCATGAAAGCTGTCTTCATACAAACTAAAGTGTTATCATGATTAGAAAAACAATTACGGCAAAACTAGTTGACAAGAAGGTAAACACATGGAGGGTCCCAGGAAAGGGAGATGGTTATGATCCCCTCTATAAACTGGGAAAGGGAGTAAAAGGCAGGGAATGGGAGTTAGGGAGAAACCAAGTGCTAGAAAATTCCCAGGAATCCACAAAGTGACCCCAGCTAAGCCTCCTAGTAGCAATAATGGAGAGTCTAGCTGAACTGGCCTTCCCCTATAATTAGGTTAGTGACTACCCTAATTGTCCTCATAGAACCTACATCCACAAACTGATAGACGCAGATTCAGTGATCCACAGTCAAGCACTGGGATGAGCTCCTAGAGCTTAGTTGAAGAAGAGAAGGAGGTGGCATCATAGGAGCAAAGGG
This sequence comes from Arvicola amphibius, assembly GCF_903992535.2. Classification (NCBI taxonomy): domain Eukaryota; kingdom Metazoa; phylum Chordata; class Mammalia; order Rodentia; family Cricetidae; genus Arvicola; species Arvicola amphibius. The sequence goes on from NC_052055.2 coordinate 85,299,084, forward strand.
GATCAAGATCATAAATGGGAAAATCAGAGAGACATCTGACCCCAGCTAGTGGGAATTCATGGACTCTGGACTGATAGCTGGGGATCCCGCATGGGACTGAACAAAGCCCTCTGAAAGTGGGTGACAGTTATGTGGCAGTCTATTCGGGGAGCTCCTGGCTGTGGGACCAGGACTTATCCTAGATACGTGAACTGGCTTTTTGAAGCCCATTTCCCATGGTGAGATATCTTGCTCAGCTTTGAATCAGAGGGAGGGGGCTTGGTCTGGCCCCAACTTAGCATACTAGACTTTGTTGACTCCCCAAGGGAGATCTTACCTTTTCTGATAAGAGGATGGGATAAGGATAAGGTGGGATGGAGGGAGAAGAGGAAGGAGGGGGAACTGGGGCTAGTATGTAAAATTAAAATTTTTTAAATAAAAATTTTGTTAGTGGTGTGGAAGTTTAGAGTGAAATTTGTATGAACTGTTTTTCTTTTTTCATTATGGAGAACCCAGGAATCAATTTTAGTTCAGTAGAATTGGTAGCAAACATTTTTATTTTCTGAGTTATCATACTTGCCCAGACAATTATTTTGATCAGTATATATTAACTGTACAAAAAATTTCACTTTCACACAGTCACATATACATTAATGTGCTATGATATTTCCATACCAATCTACTGTTTTCCCCCTTTATATAGCTTCTTCCTCTTTTCAATAGTACATATATATGTATACATGTACATATGTTTACATATATGTATGTATATACACATACATTAATACACATATATATTATATATTAATTTTAGTTGTTTCTTTGTCCAGATCTTCTTATTATTTGGATAATTGTTTTATTGTGAATTTTTATAATTTTATATTTAATTTTCTGTTATTTTTTCACCAATTTTATTTTTATTTACACAGGATATCAATCCCTTCTGGAGAAAACTAACTTATAGAGCTTTCTTTTTTTTTTTTTTTACCATTCTGCAGACTGTCTTTTCACTTGGGCAATTGTTTTCTTTGCCAAGAAGAAGTTGTTTAATTTCCTGTGTTTCTAGTAATTCTTGTTGATATTTTCAAGAACTGTAGCAGACACATTTACTAGCTGTTTTTACTGCCTATATTTTGAAGCTCCCCATGTTGTCATCAATTAATTTGAAATCTTCAAGGTTTAATATTGAGAATTTGATTTATGTGTGGGTATTTTGTATAGTATGATGAGTATTAATCTACTTTTATGTTGATACATACCAATATCTAATGTTTTAACATCAGATTTTTTTTGACCAGGCTTTCTTCTCCAGGTTAATGCTTACGAAAGGTTATCAAAAAGTGAATAACTATAGCATCAAATGTGTATTTTTTATTCTTTTTCATTGGTGTATATGTTTACCTGTTTTTTGTGCCACTATTAAAAAATATAGATTTGTGATGTAATTTGAAATCATATATTGTGAAATCAGATATTGTGATACCTCCAGCATTATTATTTTATCATGATTGCTCTGCTATTAATTATGTTTTTTCATTGTTAGTTTTAGAATTTATTTTCCCTTTTTGTGAGGAAAATATGTCATAGGGACTTTGACAGTTGTTCCATAGAACTTTTAGATTGCTAATGAAAATTTAATATTGTTGCAATATTAAGCAGACTGATCAATGATAATGCAGATTATTTCTACCTTGATATATTGTCCTCAATTTCTTTCTTTAGTGTTTAGTGTTCTAATATTTGTAGTGATATTTCACTTACATATTTAGGTTTATGATTAAGTATATATTTCAAACTCTTCTGAATAAGGTTTATATATGGATTTGTTCATAGTATGTAGAGTATTTCTGTACAGATTTCCTTGAAAATTAGAAGCTAACATTGTCTCCAAATATCTTGAATGATAGGCTCTATAGTAATAGAATCAGACATGAACCAATGTCAAGCCAAAGGGCTCTTGTAAGCATCAGAATAGGTAAACACCTCTGAGTTATACACTGGAGGTAGGGGAACAAGAGAAACAATTACTCTGCATGACTTTCTAGGCATTTCTATTTAATGAAAACCATAAATTACCCATATGGAGAAAAAAATGTGGTACAGACATGGAGAAGACTTCTGGAACTATGATCAGAATTTCACTTTTGCTATTCACCAAACTGCATATGGCAAAGAAAAAAACCTTGAGTGGATATATTCTGATGTCAATGTGCATGGAGCATCCAACCTCCTCAGTGACATACAAACGACATATCTGATTCCTAGTCATGATGGGAGAGACCAGTTTTTGTAATGACTCTCACAGTTTGAGCTCACTTCTGCTTAATTATCTCAGCAATCCAACACCTCTACATGACTGTACTTTGTGGCAGGTTTTTCAATCAAACTTCAGAGCAGGTTATAGTAAGATTTCCTGACCTGCGATTGCTTTTTATTTTCGGGGTTCCAGAGCATTTCTATATTAAACTATAGGACTGTCACAATGCGGAACTTCAAAATATTACTGTGAGTTTTGGCATAAGTGCAATAGATTTTTATTTCCTTCAGTAAAATGTGAAAGTCAGTATCAGATCGTCTTTACACGCCTCAACAGCATTTAAGGCTTGAGGAACTGTGGGGTTTCCCTGCTGGTATGCCACACAGTTGACTTTCATTTGTGTTGCCTAATATCTCCAAGGTTACTTTGTGGTTCCAGTTTTAGGCTTCCTTTCCCCCTGAAGCCATGGTTGGCTTGTGTACAAATTTCTATTTTCTGAATCACCTTTCAGTTTCTTTAAATGTTTCTATACGTGCTCATCTCTTTCTTGATCTCTTTTTTTGTTTGTTTTCATAATATAGTCTTTCTTTTACCATCTTGATATTTGAAGTCATGTAAACTAGAAAAGGCTATCATCTCATCCCAGAATTTCCTTTCCAAATTTTGATGTTTGACCTTATATTGTATATTTTCTGACATGAATGAATTTTTTTTTTCATCTCAGAAGTTAGGCACGTTTTCTGTATTTGCCAACAAATAACTCCTATTGATGTTCTGACATTTTGCTTAAACTGGGTAATAAAGGCACACTAGTGTCAGTCACCATGTCAGTGATGGCAGGGAGTTGCAGTCCAGCATTGTCACCCATAACAGCAGGGCTTTCTTCCACACTCATCAAGTCAGATGCTTGACTATAACCCAGTAGACAATTATAAGATTAATCAAAGTGAGTCTACTAAGTATAGAGGAGATAGCACATACTTTAGGCAAGCTCTCATCACATCTTAAGATACTGTGCAAGCTGACAAAGGGGGAAAGAACTTCAAACCATCTATAAGCCTACAAATCACAGCATTGACCAACCTAACAAGAGACCCTCAAAGGATATAGTAGAGGCATTTAGAACTTAGGGTTAAATAACAGCCCTCTAAATGAACCCTAGTACTGCTTAATGAAGAATATTCCTATCCAAAACTATGACACTAGCCAGTGTTCCATGTCTAGAGAGGGATCATGAATGCTAGCAGAGCATGTACTACTGCCACTTTCCTTAATCCGCAGTTTCCAACTGTATCCTAAATACTAATCCATAGTCTGGAGATAACTCTAACTCACATGCTTCAACAAAGAAGCTTCTAATTGTAGTTGATAGTGACAGTTACAGAGATCTGCAAGCAGTGAAAATACAGAGAACAACTGATGATGTTCGTCTACAATGAAACTCCTATACTTAAGGCACAGGAAACATCATAAATTAGGGGCTGGAGAGAGCCAGATGATCAGGATTCTAGTGTTACATAGAGTCTTCAAGATATGAAAAGGAAGATGTATTCATTATATTTCAAAAATATTGTCTCCCAAACTAGACCTGCCCTACAGCAGCACCATTCCATTGTCTTCTGGAATCCTGGTGAAAGTACAGCCCAGCTAAAGCAGGATACCCTAATACTTGATGATTCCAGTGCCATGGGACAACCTCCAAGTATAGTAGCTTTGGGGTAGAGATAGTTGAAGCCTAGTAGATACTCTATGTAGGATTCCAGAAGACCATGAATGAATCCTACATTTTGGACAGTGATTTTTTTTTTTTTTTTTGTGGTTTGAATTTGGCTACTTCTCTTTTGAAACAAGAATTTATTTAATTTGTTTTTTATTTTATTATAGCCTACAATTCAAAGACTTGAACTTTAAAAAAAAACAGTTTCGGAGTTTTATAGAAACGTTGGATTATTAAAGTGAATGGACTTTGAAAATGTTTGAATTTTTAAAGACAATGGAACTTTTAAGTTTTTTAATGATTTATATTGTGACATTAATATTGATAAGGGATTTTATGAACAACAAGAAAGGAAAGGTTATGATTAATAAGGAATGTGTTTGTGTGTCAAGTTGAAAACAGGTCAACTGGACTGACTAATTTTTATGTCAATTTAACTCAAGCTAGAGTCATCTTGGAGAACAAAACCTCAGTTGCGAAAATTTGTCTGTAAAAACTGGCTGTAGGGAAGCATTTTGAACATTTTATTAGTTAATTATTGATGTAAATGGACAAAACATTGTGGGCCGTAACACCCTTTGCCTGGTAGACCTGGATTCTATAAGAGGAAAGACTGAGCAATTCAATAAACAATACTCTTCCCCATCCTCTGGATCAATTCTTGTCTCCTGAATCATGTCTTGTTTGAGTTCCTGTCTTGACTTTTTTCAATGATGAGCAGTAATGAGAAATACTAAGTAAAATTAGCCCTTCTCTCCCTAAGAAGCTTTTGATTGATTATGGTGTTTCACCACATCAATAATCAGCTAGCCCAAACCAAAGTAGTGAGTCCTGAAACAGTGTACATACAACTAAAAGTCAAAGGACTGAGGAAGATATAGTCATATATTTATACATATATGTGCCAAAAAATATGAAAACGAGGTCATAAGTTTAGATTGGGTAGGAGGAGACATGGAAGTTGTTAAAGGGTAGAAATAGAAAAGGGTTACTATTACTGTGAAGAAACACCATGACCAAAAACTAATTGGCAAAGATAGGATATATGCATGTAATAATAACTAAGAAAAAACAGAGTTCATGGATTTTAAAGTCCATAAGCAAGGATATATAGAAAGGTTCAGGAACAAGAACAGAAAGTAGAATGATATAATTATAATCTTAAAATATAAATAAAATAACAAAAAAAAATATAATCTATTCTTAAAATGAATGATAAAAATGAAATAAAAACAGATTGGGTTGGGAATTTATTATGTTTTAGGTTTAAAATTGTTGATTCAAAACACTAAACTGGTATACCTCAATAAGGTTTTGTATGACACTTTAGTTTTTAACAAATATAGGAAAGTGGTTTATGATAGGTTAATAAAATACAAGCTGCTGGTTATGTCTCCTAAGCATGTCATGTATTTCCTCAACTGACCAGCAATTTGATATGGATATCTTTATAGTATTTTCAACCAAAAGCAATTTATGTGTCCATTAGATATTTGATGGATCTCAGGCTAGAAAATTACAGAGTAGTAAAGTTAAAGAAGCACAAGCAAGAAGAGTAGATTAAAGAGAAAGCAGTAATTAAGGTAACCAGACCAACAATATTTTACAGGAATATTCTCCTTAAAGGCCAAATGTTGTCTGAGGAGATCCCAGAATTTTCATTAAGATAGGTCAAAAAATGAACTACCATAAAACAAGATTTTGGGATGAGTCAGAGTTAAGGAAAATTAGAGGTGTTTATTAAGCAAAAGTGAGATAGTTATTATTTATATTTTATATAATATATTGAAAGAGAGAACAAGATATCAATAGAGAGAAATGATAAATTGATAGGTAGATAAATAGATTTAAATAGACAGATAAATGTATAGCTTAGGCTTGAAATATACACAAACACATACACACACACACATATATAATTTTTCAGAGTGCATGGCATAGGTAGCTGTCTAGACAGTACCTGCAGTGTGAGTTTCATGGTTTCCTAAGTAACACTGAAAAAACTATGTAATTGAGAACAAAACTTAATAATTAAGCAAAAGTACTATCAGAAGTTACACTCATAAATTCTCACTAACATTATTGTCTAAACATGAGCTAAACAAGAACAACAATGGGCAGAGAAAGACCATGGGATTTAAACTTAAATCACACATCAAAACCACACACTAATAGTAGGAGACTTCAACACTCCATGCTTGCCAATGGACATGTCAACCAGACAGAAACTTAACAGAGAAATAAAAGAACTAATAGAGGTCAAGAATAAAATGGACTTAATAGACATCTGTAGAACATTCCACCCAAACAGGAAAGAATATACCTTCTCAGCATCTCATGGATCCTTCTCTAAAATTGATCACATATTTGGTAATAAAGCAAAACCTCCACAGATACAAAATAATTGTAGTAAACACCCATTTTTTATAGGACAACCATGGATTAAAGTTAGAATTTAACAACAATACTACTTTCAGAAAGCCTACAAGCTCATGGAAATTGAACAGTGAACTAATGGAACACGTCTGGGTCAATGAAGAAATTAAAGAAGGAAATTAAAGACTTCCTGGAATTCAAAGAAAATGAAGGCACAACATATCCAAACCTAAGGAACACTATGAAAGCAGTGCTAGGAGGGAAAATTCATAGCACTAAGTGCCCACATAAAGAAAATGAACACAAATCTAAGGCGATTAGTATAGAATTTGTTCTAAAATTGCACCATTTTTATTGCTGTGAAGAGTTCCAATAGAGGCCATTCTTAGCTTTTGAACAATTCAGTACCTGTAGGACATCAAGAATATTTATAATGTTGGCTTCTGTACACAAACTTACTAAGGTAAAAGCATTTGTGAGACAAGGATTTGTGTACATATACATTGAAAGCATTTTTATATGTCTTGGATAAGTTCATAACTTCTTGACATATTGATTAAGCCTTAAGAAACTGCATGAAAATCATTTTCCAAACTGGCTAATCCATTTTAATTTTCATAACTGCATTTTGAAAACATTGTTTTTTTTCACTCCTTCTGTTTATTTTAGTCCTTCTACTAAGTACATAGTGACATCTCATTGTGAATTTAATTTGAGCTTTCTTCTAGCTAATGGCATTGAGGAGGTTCTGCTGCACTATTTACAGCTGGTATTTTCATTTCCAACTAGAATTTTTTTTGTTTACTGTCTTAAGACTGAATATATTAAGATCTAGTTTTAAGTTTTTCCAGTCACTTGTATTTTTCATCCTAGTAATTAGAATTTTCACAGATTAAATGTTACAATTTTGTTCCTTTAATGTATGTGTTTATGTTCACTGATACTAACATTACAATCCATGCTCGTAAGGTTAAAAATTATTTACATAAATTTGAATACTAAAACTCTCCATTATTACTAAAGTTTAACTCTTTTCCATGAAGATGAGATAAACATTGAGTTAATTTCGGTAAATATTATATTTTGCCTCAAGTATGCTCTGGTTTACTTGACCTTGTAACTTTTCTTCTTGAGAATATTTAAATTATGTTTTTATAAACTGAATTCCTAATAGTGGATTACCCTGGTGCCTCTTGATTTGTTCATGGAATAGAACATAATAATTATTGCAAATATTGTTCAAGTGCAGATGCTAGATTTCCAGCAATGGTTTCTATATCTATGTTTGTGACCTATTTAAGTTCATATTATTTTGTAATTTCTGTTTTATTTGTTTTTTTCTAAATAAATGTTAATTCTCACTTATTGATTAGATGAAATTCATATAAATATTTATTAAATAATTTGTAGAATGTTTGCTGAAGCTATCTTGTCATGGGAAGTTCTTTTGGCAGGTGCTTTTCAATCACAGTTTATGTTATAGATTATTCCACATATACCACGTGGGGATTTTTATAACAATATCCTAAATATTCTTTATTATGTTAGTTTTCCATTAATGGCCTTAAATATAGAAAGTTTTCCTTTGTTTTAACATAGATTTAATTATTAATAAGCTTACATAATATCTACCTCACATATATACTGAAATATATTTTCTTTCATCCTTTAAACCTATTCAAGTTTCATGTTTTTATATTCAGATCAAATAGTATTAAAGTAAATAAATACAAAAAGGTAAAATATGTTTAAATTTGCTATTTCATTCAGTTTTCATATGTTATTTTACTTATCTTTCATTTATTTATCTATATGTCTGTGCGTACATGTATGTGAATGTAAGTGTGTTATATTTATGTGTCAGGGCATGTACATCCTACCAACTGTATAAGGAAGTCAGAGGAGCACTTGTAATAGCCATTGTTCTCCTCCATTATGTGAATCGAGGAATCAAAATCTGTTAAACAGATTTGACAGCAAACCTTTGACTGAACCATCTTGCTGGTCCTCCATCTGTGTATTTTTGTAGAATATTTAAAACTTATCTTGAGTCAAGTCTCTGCCATCCCTAGAATGGCTCCCTTAAGTAAGATATATAATTCCTTGTTCCCATATCCACCCTTCCTATATCCCAACCATCCTATTCCCCCAAGCTCTTCCCATCCTCCACTTCACACTTTTCTCGCCCCATCTCCCCTCCCCCCATCCCACCCCACCCCGATGTTCCCGGACTGAGCTCCCAAAGTTCTGATGAGGAGCAGAAGGAGAGAGATCATGAGAAAGAAGGTCAGAACCATGAGGGATGCGTTCACCCACTGAGACGGCAGGACAGAACTAATGGGAGACCACCAAGTCCACTTGGAATGGGACTGATGGAACATGCGACCAAATCGGACTCTCTGAACGTGGCTGATGGTGGAGGCTGACCGAGGAGCCAAGGACAATGGCGATGGGCTTGGTCTCTACGACATGGACGGGCTCTGTGTGAGCCTTGTCAGTTTGGTTGCTCACCTTCCTGGACCTGGAGGGAGTTGGGAGGACCTTGGACTCAACATAGTGTAGAGAACCCTGATGGCTCTTTGGCCTGGAGAGGGAGGGAGTGGGGGTATGGGTGGAGGGGAGGGGAGGGAAGGGGGAGGCGGAGGGGAAGAGATGGCAATTTTTAATAAAAAATAAATAAACTGGAAAAAAATAAATATGGTTGATGAGAAAATAAAAAAAACTTGTCTTGATGTTAATAGAAGATATATAGCATCATGTGAAAGTACACTCCTGTGATCTCAGTATTTCAAATTAGAGGACATGAGCATCAGAAAGTCAATTTAATCATTGTCGTCAGATTGTGTTCAGTGCCTTCTTGGGTTACATGGAATAATATCTCTAAAATAAAGATAAAAAGAAGAAAATCAAAAAAGAAACATTATAGCAGATGAATAACTCAACTAAGATATAGATATAAAGACATTATAAAAAGGGAAATAAAAAATATGGCAAGTTAAAGAGGATACACGTATGTGTTCAAATGTGTGTCCATGTAGGTAAACAAAGAAATCTCTACAGTGAGAGTAGACAGTGTGAATGCTCAATGCACTGGTTATGATGTTTTTCAAAATAGAACTACTCATAAGCAATCTGCCACAAGTAAATTATGTATGAATAAAGAAAGCTTTGGAAAGAAGAATAAAAATGTCTGAGCAATCAGAAATCAAATAAGAGAACACATTTTATTCTATTTTCCATTGGCAATTTTTTAATTTAGGATTTCAGACTGATATAATTTCTGTTTTTATAGAAATAACCCAATAGCATTATGATCACTGTGGGTATTATTTATCAATAAATTATCTATGAATGTTTATTTTTATTTTTTTAACTTGATGAGTATGTTTTGTCTGAATGTAGTTATGCATTCTATGTGCTGCACCTACATAGGTATCCGTACCTTGTAGATATGTGTACCATGTGCCCCGCAGATGTCAGAAGAGGGTTTTGAATTTCTTGGAACCTGAATTAACATGGTTGTAATCCACCATGTGTGTGCTAGGAACCAAATTCAGGCAGTCCTCAAGAGCAGTAATTGCTAATTGTTAAGTCATCTCTCCAGGCCTGACTACTCCTTTTTCAGATTATGGGTATTGCAAGTTATATTTTTTGTGAAAATATGGTAAGATGCATGTGAATTCTTTGATTTTGAGTGAACTATCAGTGGCAGTAGGAAGAGTATTCTTCACAGGAAGCAGTACCAAATGAATAGGATGAAAACTTTTTTCTCATTATTTTATTTTTTTTAAAGATAACTGTCCTTTTTTCATTATACATACCAATTCAAGTTCCCACTCTCTCCGCTCCTCCCATTCCTTCCACTTACATTTCCACCCCACTCCCCATCCACTCCTCAGAGAGGGTAAGGCACATTGCTCTAGAAAATGTCCAAGGCCCTCCCTACTATATCTAGGCTGAGCAAGGAGTCCATTCAAAGAGAATGGGTTCCCAAAGAGCCAGCACAAGCACTAGGGATAAATCGTGGCCAGCTGAGAGTAGCCACTCAGTCTGCCTCAGCCATGAAAATGTCAAGCACATTCAGAGGGACTAGTTTAGACCTATGCTTGTTCATTCCCTGCCTGACTGGAGTTGATGAGCCCCCATTAGCTCATGTAGACTGTTTCAGTGGGTGAATCCATCATGGTTTTGACCTCTTTGCTCAAATTCTCACTCCTCCCACTCTTCACCTGGACTCTAGGAGAGAAAAATTTGGAATGGCTTGACTATTTTGAAACCTTAAAGTCCAGATCCAGTGTCACACCTCCTAACTTTCTCAAATAATTCCACCAACTGGGAGCACAGTAGTCACATATATGAACCTATAGGAGTCATTCTTATTACAACGTCCACAGACAGAAATAGGAGACTATTTTTTATCAGAATAGAAAAATGGCCCCTAAAGCATTTTGGAGGTTTTTTTATGAGTGTCTCAGATAGACCCTACGTGGACCACAAGGGGTAAAAATATTCTGCCTGTTTGTTGTAGGAGACTCTGTTGGAGCTTTATTAACCAGAATGCAGAATACACAAACTGAGAGTAATGCTATCTCAACCTAGATTTCAAATGCTGCCAGGGAGAGATGAAGGTAAAGATGAGGAATTTCTGGAGGAACAGGACCATTGTAAAATGCCTGCTATAATATAAAATCCAGAGAGGTGTGAGGCGGAGGCACTGAGTGAGCCCTCCACAGAGTAATATGAAAGGATTTGTGTGACAGAGTCATTACAGAAAGCTCCTACTATGATAAATTCTCTGAAGCTATGAAGTTGGAAACACTCCTTCCCTGATCCACAGCCTGGAATGAACTTTTACTCCATAGAAATAGGTTTAAAAATCCTGTCTCAATACTTTATGCTGATTTCAGTAAAAACAATAATGAATATTTGTATATAATATAACCTATTTATTCAGTATTATTATAAGCATTTATATATATATATATTCATTTAAGGTAAAAGAATTTTAAAAATAGAATACTGACCTATGTCTACAATCATCTAAAATGCAAAGTATGTTTGACATTCAATGATATAGAGAAGTTCAATAAAGGTTAACTAGTTTTTAAAACAAACATGTACTTTATGCAGTAGGAATTTAGAGGTACTTAATTATTCCTGGGAAATTTAATAAAATACTATTTAAATCTTAATGTTTCTCTTTTTTCTTAATTAGTTAAATAATATACACTCCAGAAAATATTCAATTATCTAATGTATAAATCAACAAATGTATAGAAAAATCTACTTTAGGAAATTCAATAAATATATATAAACATATTCATATAAGAGTTTATCAGAAATGATCACCACATGTGGAATTTCATGTGTATAGTTTTGATCATGCTGCTTTGGGACTCTATTTCGGCAGCTAGAATCATCTTTCATTTGTATAACAATGTTGAATGCCACAATATCTCAAGTGTTTGATAAGTACTTATTGAAAGAACAAATAAGCAAATGATTAGATGAATGAATAAATCTCCTTCAGTGCTGACAGATGAAGAATAGCTGTGTTATTGTTCATCATAAAGTAAACCTCTGGATAAAATCGAACACAGTATTTTTTGTTCTTAGCCACAATGGAATATCTGTGTGCTGAGAGATAGTCCCCTCTGTGCCTGTCTACACTCCTAAGAAAGATAAATGGAAACAGTGCTTTCTCTTTTGCCTCTGTCCTATTTCTGACCACAAAAGCTGTCACCGTGATCTATTAACATTGTGGATTTCTTTCTTCAGTCCAAGTGACAGGATGGCTATTTTTGAAATAAATTCTATCTTTTTGTTACAGGCACAATGAATGATTAAAGGTTTCAGCACTGAAAATTACCAAACCTTTGTCTAAGAATATAGGCGATCTTAAAGTTGACTTATTGTAGTAAGAAGAGAGAGGAGACATTTCACCCCATCTGTCTGTTCAAAATGGACAAGATATGATATGATGGGTTGTAATGAAAGGCAAGAGTTATTCTTTTTCTACTTTCAGTGGAAATTTCTTTTATGGAACAGAGAAGTGCATTATCCCAAGTCTAACTTCAAAGAAGAAAGAAGATAAATCTACAGTAGGTGTAAAATCTCATCAATCTTGTCTCAAATAAAATTGTTAAATCTATCTGGATTTCCTTTTCTATGTTTAATGTAAGGGACACATATTACATTCTAGTTAAAGAGAAATTTGTGTCTTATGTATATAAATTATATTAATATTAGTATCTTACCTATGAATTGCACTCTGTAAGGTATTTCTTTAGGTTTTAATTATTTAATCATGATTTTTAAGTCATATTATCTAGTTATATGATAAGTAATATTATATGGACAGTATATTAATTTTGTATTAGAGATGAAAGTGGGGAATATTATTATTTGATTTATCACTTTTAAACTTCCTTAGCTGATTTAAAATATTACTTGTGATCAAAATAAAGAACATTAGCAAAGATTTATGCTGGTAGGAGTTATGAAAGAGACAAAAATCCTAGATAAAATATGAACCATTCCATAACCTTAACAACTTTTAGATAGAATAGAAAGATTTGTACTTTTGTTCCCAATATTGTCATGAAAACATGAGGCCCATAGAAGTCTAGGGATTTGAACTCATTTTTTTTTCTATCTTTCTTTCCTTCCTATGCTGAGAATCGATCCTATAACATCACACAAGGGAAACAGGCACTCCAACCAAACCTTAGTATCATGTTATTGTTTTCCAAGGCAGGTTCACTATGTGGTCCAGGGTACAATGGGAGTTACTATTCAGCCCAATATTGCCTGGAACTTCTGTTAATCAACACTCTTCTCTCTACTAAGTTCCTTGCTCCCACGAATGAGTACCCCCACCCATGCTACAGATTTGTTTGGTTTTGCTTAGCTTTTTTCCCCTTAAAATGACAGCCCACTGCCTGGCAGCTTTATTAGATATCAGGCTGGTCCATGAGACCACAGGAATGACACTGCCCACCCCACCACCCAACAAACTGTTTTTGGATTGGAAAATAACCTTAGATTTGACCCCCTAACCTGAACTCCATAACTGGGAAAACAACATCAGAAGAAGTCCTTAACTTTACCAGAGGCAATGCAGTATATAGGAACCCCAGGTAAGACAAGACCTAGTGCCTACTAACACTCCTTAAAAGCCACCCAACAACCCCAGACTGCCATCTGGAATCAATACTAGAGTTCACAGCCCAGGAAGCTTTACTTGAGGCCAGGTTGATCCTAGCAACCCCAGTTAAAATACCAAACACACCACCCACTAAACCCCTTTAAGCCCTCCCAATATCCTCAGAGTGCACACACTCCCCTGGGTTTGATACCTGGTCTACAGCTTTAGAAAAAGAAATCTGCTTTACTGGAGGACAGCCCACATCTAGGGACTTCAGGCCCCCCAAACCACAGAGGAGATACTGTACCGGACTTAAAAACTCACTAATAACCAGAACCATTAACTATTTATTCCAGGAGACCAGAGAGGAAAGAGAAACTAAGGTATAAAACACACATTCAACAAAGACAAACTCAGAATTCAACACCTAGACCTATAATCATCCCAAACCCAGATGCCTAAACTTTTTGATTGTAAGAACACCGTCAACAATACTGAGAGCCCAGTTATTCGATGACAGCAAGACTTGTACAGTACAATGCAGCTTTTAAGTGCAAGAAAACAACATTAAAATAGACTTTTTGTTGTAGTTGTTGTTTGAGGCAGGGTTTCCCTGTAGCTTTGAAGCCTCTTCTGGAACTCACTCTGCAGACCAGGCTGGCTCAAACTCACAGAGATCCATCTGTCTCTGCCTTCCAAGGGGTGGAATTAAAGGCATGTGCCAGTATCCCCCAGTAAAACAGACATTATGAAGATAATAGAGTTTTTTTAAAATGGAAATTTAAAAAAAATTCCTTAAAGAAACTGAGGAAAAGACAAATAAAAATTTAATAAAATAAATAAATCTCTAAGACAATGCCAAGAAAACAAAGGGGTGGAGGAAGAAGCAGGTGAAAGAAACAGTTCAAGACCTGAAAATGTAAACAGAAGCAATAAAGAAAACACAAAGGAAGGGAGTCCTGGAAATGAAAAAAAAAAAATCTGAGTAAGCGAACAGGAGCTACATATACAAGCAAAAATAACAGAGTATAAGACATAATAAAGAGAATTTCAGATATTGAGGACATGATAGAGGAAATATACTCATCAGTAAAAAAAAAATTACGTCTAAAAATTTCCTAACACGAAACATCCAGGAGATCTGAGAGACGATGAAAAGACCAAACCTAAGAATTCAATGAAAATGAATACCCAATATAGACAAACTTATAGGACATATGGAAGTGGAGCTCTGAAAATGAATTATAATTTACACCCCAGACAATAATAGTGGAAGACTTCAACACCCTACTCTCACCAATGGACAGGCCATTCAGACAAGATAAGTAGAAAAGTAGTGGAATTAACAGACATTATGGCTCCAGTGAACCTGAGCAACAACTAGAGGGCATTTCGCCCAAGCACAGAGGAATATACCTACTTCTCATCACCTCATGGATCATTGTCCAAAACCGACGACATAGTTGGTCACAAAGTAAGTTTCAACTGATATAGGAAATTTAAAATAACTCTCTTCATCTTCTCAGACCACTTAGAATTAAAGCAGGAACAACAAAAACAACAAAAAGCCTACAAACTCATGGAAACTGAACAACTCTTTACTGAATTACTGATGGGTCAAGGAGACAGTAAAGAAATTAAAGACTTCCTAAAATTCAACGAAAATGAATGCACAACATATACAAACTTATAAAACATATAAAAGTGGTACTAAAATAAAAGTTCATAATTCTAGGAGCCTAAATAAAGAATTTGGGGAAATCTCATACTATCTACTTAGCATCACATCTGAAAACTCTAAAACAAAAAGAAGCAAGCACAGTCAATATAAGTAGACAGCAGGAAACAATGAAAATATGGGCTGAAATGAATAAGTAAAAATGAAGAACAATGAATCAATGGAACAAAGAGTTGTTCTTCAAGAAAATCAGTAAAATATATAAACCATTATCCAAAATAACTAAAAGGCAGAAAGAGAATAACCAAATCAAAAAAAAAATTAGAAACCAAATAGGGGACATAACAACTTTGAGGAAATCCAGAGAATCATAAAATCATACTTTAAAAACTTCATTCAACAAAATTGGAAAATGTAAAAGGATTAGATATACAATCTATATAAACACTAAGGAAACAGAAGTAGTTATTGTATTGAAAGCCCCCCCCCCCAAAAAAAAGCCCAGGGCTAGATTGTTTTAATGCAGATTTGTATCAGACTTTCAAAGAAGAGCTGATAACAATACTTCTTAAATTACTTCATGAAATAGAAACAGCAGGAATATTGTCAGATTGATTCTATGTGGACACAGTCATCCTGAAATCTAAACCATGCAAAGACTTAAAGAATGAGAATTACAAACAAATCTTACTTATGGACTTTGATGGAAAAATATTCAATAAAGCACTTGGAACCCATTCCACAAACACATCATAAAGATCATCCACCATTACCAAGTAGGCTTTTATCACAGAGATGCAGGAACAGTTTAACATATAAAAATTTATCTATGTAATCCACCACATAAACAAACTGAAAGAAAAAATAATCATGCAATTTGATGCTGAAAATCATTTGTTAAACTTGAAATCCACTCATGGGAAAAGTCAAGGAGAGGTCTGATATACTAGGAACAGACTAAACATAATAAAAGCAATATACAGTAAGCTGGATGTCAACATAAATTAAATGGAGAGATATGCAAAGGAATTCCAGTAAAATCAGGGAAAAGGCAATGTTGTCTATGTCTCCATATCTATTTAATATAGTACTTGAAGTTTTATTTGGAACAATAAGACAATCACAGGAAATCAAGGGGATACAAATCAGAAAAGAAATCAAAGTATCAGTATATGTTATGGTAATATACTTAAGGAACACCCAAAATTCTACCAGGGAACTCCTACAGCTAATAAACACCTTCAGCTAAGTAACTGAATACAAGATTAACTAAAAAATAGAATATCAGTATCCCTCCTATATACAAATGATAAACTGAGAAGGAAATGGGGGGAAAGCACTCTTCAAAATAGCCAGAAATAGCATAAAGTTTCTTAGGGTATGTCTAACCAAGCAAGTGAAAGGTCTGCATGAAAGGAACTTCAAGTCTTTGAAGAAAGAAATTGAAGATGATATCAAACAATGTAAAGATATTTGTTCATGGATCAGTCAGATTAACAAATGCCCATCTTACCAAAAGGAATCTACAGATTCATTGGAATCCTCATTAAAATCCTAACACAAGTCTTTACAGACTTTAAAAGAACAATATTCAACCCCATAAAAAAACTACAAAAAGGATTTAAAAAAAAAAAAACCAGGATAGCTAAAACAATCCTGTACATTAATGGAACTTTCAGAAATAACACCATTACTGATATCAAGAATTACTACAGAGTTATAAGAATAGAATACACATGCTTGACATAAAAATACATGTTAACCAATGGAAACAAATCAAAAACCCAGACCTAAATTCATATAGTTGTGAACAACTGATTTTTGATCAAGAAGCCAGAAGTATACAATGCAAAAAGGAAAGCATCTTCAACAAATGATGATTTATTATATCACAAGGGCACTTGCTCACCTTTGGCACCTTTGTACATAGTAGTCAGAAACTAGAAATAGTATAAATGTCTCTCAACCAAAGAATGGGTAAAGAAAATGTGGTACATTTATACAATGGAGTTTTATTCATCTGAAAAAAAAACAAACAAAAACAAAACAAGAGCAAAAAAATCCCAAAGCAACAAAACAACCAACCAAACAACAACAAACAATACAAATATTGTGTATACTCAGTACTTATAAGTGACTATTAACCACAAAGTAAAGGAAAATCAAGAACAGTCCAACAGATACAGAGATCGTAAATATCAAGGAGGGCTCAATACTGCAGCATTAATCTCCCTGGAATTGGGAAACACAATAGACACCAAGGGTGTGGGAGGAAAAGAATCATGGGGACAGAAGGGATCAGATGGAGTTAGGATACATGTAGAGAGAACTGGGAGAGACAACTGGAAATGAGGGGCATCTTGGGATTTTCTAGAGACCTAATGCAATGGAAACTCCCAGGAATCTACTAGTGTGGCTCTAGCTAAGACTGTTAGAGTGGGGACTTTGGAGCCTGTACTAGCCATTTCCTATAACCAGAAAAGACTTTGAATGGAAAGGCCTGGATACCAAACAAGCCACACAACTTTTGACTTCCAGTTTGTCCTATGAACAAAATATGATGGGGGTAAAGATGGAAAAGAAATTATGGGAGTTACCAACAAATGACTTGTCCAGGTTGAGACAGTGACTACATTGGGAGTCCACCCCTAACATGGCCTGGAAGATTAGGACCCTGAGACTGGATAGCTCAGAGTCATAGGATACAATCAAATAATACTGCTGAAAAAAGTCAGTGAAACGATCCTAATGATAGCCTGCTATTCTCACTATATTCGTAGATTGTTTCCTAGCACACTTGTCACCAGAGAGGCTTCATTCACCAACCTATGGAAACAGATGCAGAGATCCACAGTCAACATTAGATGATGCTAGAGAAATCCTATGTTACAGGGGGAAGAAGGATTGTTAGAGGCCAAGGACACCTGAAGAAAGAACACAGAATCAATAAACCTGGCCTCACAGGTACCTTTTCGTATACAGTTGCATAGCTTGATCTTGTGAGGCTCCTAACAGTGGAAGAGGGGCCAATGCTGTCTCTTTTTGCCTGCTTTTGGGACTTTTTTCCTGGAACAGGATTGCCTTGTTCAGCCTTAATAAGAGGGGAGGTGCCTAGTTTTACTGCAATTTGGTATGCCATGTTTGGGTGATATCTTGAGAGGCCCAATCTTTTCTGAAGCAAAAATGAGGAGGAGTGGATGGTGGAAGGGAAGAGAAGTGGGTGGGGAGAGGTTGGGAAGAGAGTTGAGGGATCCTGTGGTCAGGATGTAATTTATGAGAGAAGAATAAATAAAATGTTTAAAGGGAAGAGTAATCTGCATGCAATGGTCAGTTTTGATGATTAAACACACAA
This sequence comes from Arvicola amphibius, assembly GCF_903992535.2. Classification (NCBI taxonomy): domain Eukaryota; kingdom Metazoa; phylum Chordata; class Mammalia; order Rodentia; family Cricetidae; genus Arvicola; species Arvicola amphibius. The sequence continues at coordinate 85,317,590 of NC_052055.2, forward strand.
TCCTGACTACTAAGCCTAGAACAGCACACAGTTTTTCTCTATTCAATGCCATTTCATTGCTAAAGATTTCTAGTGAGATCACTTGAATTATTTAAATATATACTATTGGCTTTGTAAAATTATAAAATTAAATGAATATCTAATTCAGTTCTTCATGAAGAAGGTCACTTTGAAGTTTGTCACTTCTTTCTGGCAGGTCTTAGCTATAGGACTCAGGATCCTCTTCCCTGAAAGTCCTGGGAAGATCTGTAAAGATGGCAAAAATTCAAGAGGACGGGAGTCTTCTCTGCATTTTCATAACACTCAGTCAAATGTTGACATAAACTGTTTCTGATGGAGTGATACTGTGTGGAGTGGTCAAGGAATACCCCATTTCATTCATATAGTAACATTCTTCCTTCATAAGTGTGATTGATGTGCTTGCAAAACTTCTTAGTCATCTTTTCAGTGAATGGCAAAAAACAATCTTAACCTAAAATAACCCAGCTGTCCTGCATATTTTCTGTGCTTTGGGGAAATAAGTTCACTAGCTTTGCTCTCACAAGTTGGATGTGTATATTTTCCTGGTGCCATTCATTCATGTCTTTTAAAGAACTATTTCCAATGATGTTGTCTACATTGATATTACCAATGAATTATTTAAACTCCTATTTTGGGTGCCTTCTTTCAGTTTCCTCTATGCGCCATCATTCCCTTTGGCATTTCAAATAGTCTTTTTTGAATTTTTATATTATACTCATGTATGCAGGCTAGTGTTAGCAGCCAGGGTGAACATCTTGCTGCAATAAAATCCAGATTTCAGTGATAAAGGAGTTTTATCCACACTTATGTTTTTACTTACTTTCATCTGTAAATAATCTTTTTTTTTTCTTTTTTTGGTTTTTCGAGACAGGGTTTCTTTGCAGCTTTTTTAGAGCCAGTCCTGGAACTAGCTCTTGTAGACCAGGCTGGCCTCGAACTCACAGAGATCCGCCTGCCTCTGCCTCCCGAGTGGTGGGATTAAAGGCGTGCGCCACCACCACCCGGCCATCTGTAAATAATCTTGCTTAAATTTGTTTTCCAAATATAAACCATCTAAAAATTACAGTTTTAATAACAGTAATATTAATTTGTGAATGTCATTTTAGTTCACAATTACTAAAATCAGGAAATGGTCAGAATGTCTCCACAGAATAAGACCTGGTAAAGAATAAAAGTGAAGACTTCTCAGAAGTCAAAATAAAATAAAAACATAAATTTGTAAGTTATAATAACATATCAACAACTTATAAATGCAACACACTAGAATTTGTAAACTTTATTCCAAGGTTTATAACATTACATTTTGTTTGAATTAGGAATTTTTGAGATAATTTTAATCTCTCATGAACGCATTTTAAAATTAAGCATGAAAACAATAAAAAGTACTGGAAGGTGTCCTCTCTAAAAGCAAGAGAGGCAAAAAAATATATAAATAATTTTTAAACACAAAGCAGTATTTGGTCTCTCTAAAATCCCACACCAGAAACCAGAAAGAGTAATTTTTTCTGATGGCATTTCAAATTCCATACTAAAATAAGTGATTGAGCCATTCAGGGGTCATCCTTACACATAAACTAATACTCTGAAATACAGGGGTCTCTCTCAAAAAATTCTGATTGAGAATCACAATATTAATAACACTTAACTATTTATTCTATGAAATTCTCATCAGGTAAAAAATGTTAATAGTCCAATTATATTATTTTAACAAGTATCCTTATTTAATTGTTTTGGTAAAACTCTTTCCTATTTGATTAACAACATGCTTATCAAAAAGTCAGCTACTCAATAAAGCTTAGTATGATGTCACTACTATTATGTGAGAGCTTTCCTAGATATTGACACTGGCTCACTTGAAGACACAGCTCCTTAGATTTGAGCTCTGTAGAAATCTTACTTTAACTTCTTTATTCTCAAAGACTAATGAAAAGGTTTTGCTGTTCCTTGTAGAAATGTTATAATGTAAGGTTTAAGTGGTGTTAAAAAAAAGGAAAGAAGACAAGAAGTTGGGAAAAGTGGGTACACATGAGGGGTTGGATCTGCTAGCATAGTCCTTACTATCTCTTCTATCAGATTCAGTGATCTGCTGTCATGATTTGCAATTTTTTTCTTCTTTTCATTATGTCTCATAAAATTGGCCATGCTATGCTTTATCTTTTATTAGGTTCAAATTTTATGTTAATTTCCTTGATTTCTTCATTGAATCACTTTTTTAAAATCAATAGTGTGCTGTTATTCTTCAGGAGTTCCTGTATTTTTTTGAAGTTTTTATTGCTGTTTATATCCAATTTCAACCTTTTGTACTCAAATGTAACATAGTATGTTACTTCAATTTATCTACATTTTCCAAATACTTGTTTGCATAGTTTTAAAAATAAGAATTTAATAGTTAATTATATTTTCTTTTTTTTTTCTCAAGATAATTTATATGAATTCCCCAGCTATAGCATGAAATATACTTATCATCAATATGACTCAAAAATGTTTTTGGTTTATCTTTTTCTCATTTTTGAATTCATGTACTTAAAAATATGTGCTAGATGTAATTATAATAAAATTGTTCACCGCCTGAGTAATTGTTCTATGCAAAGCAAATAAAAATGGAGAACTGGATTTTTTTGTTTAAAATTAGAACTAAATGTAATCAGTTGTGGCTTGCAATCCTGCGTGCAAAAAGCTTAGAGGTCTTCCATCTAAAATGCTGAACTGGACTTAACTTAGTGAAGGGAACCCTGATGGCTCTTTGTCTTGGAGAGGGGTGGAGTGGGGGTATGGGTAGAAGGGAGGGGAGGGAAGGGGGAGGAGGAGGGGAGGAAATGGAAATTTTTAATAAAAAAATGAGAAAAAATGCTGAACTGAGTGAAAACTCAACAAGTTTTCGTACATGTGTCAGAAATTGCAATTACAGGTGAAAACGGTGCCAGAGAAATTGAGGACCGACAATTATAGAGCACCACAGCTTTCTAGAACAGAAATGAGCAAGAAGAACCTCTATGGAATCATCACAACATGGGGCAAATTTGAACTTGAACCTAGGGATTGCTGAAGGTGCAGTGAGGAGCAGTCTGGAAGAGGAAAATCAAGAGAAATCTTTTTTTTTTTTTTTTTGGTTTTTCGAGACAGGGTTTCTCTGTGGCTTTGGAGCCTGTCCTGGAACTAGCTCTTGTAGACCAGGCTGGTCTCGAACTCACAGAGATCCGCCTGCCTCTGCCTCCCGAGTGCTGGGATTAAAGGCGTGCGCCACCACCGCCCGGCGAGAAATCTTTTCTTAATGATGGTCTCATACCTTAGAGGTACTAACCACCAGGAGCCACATATTCCTCACAGGAAATGTCAGAGTAAGGCCCTCAGTACATCTGCAGGAAAGGTAGAAAAAAAAAAAAAAAAAAAAAAAAAAAAAACCTGAAACAAAGAAAAGGAAAGATAGTATAACCCAAATTCCAGGGATCCAGTAGCAGCCCTGCTAAAGGAGAAGTTGGAACAATAAATGGAAGCATGAACCCAAAGACTTGAATGAGGTTAAGCAAACAACCATTGGTTGGATTTTAAGGCACTAGGAGAACAAATATAACCTGAACTTAAAATTAGCACAGTGAAAAATCAGTAAAGTAGAAACAAATGCCAGAGATTAAAAACAAAATGCAAAGATTAGTGAAATGAACTACTTAAACAAAATAGGTAAATTCTAAGCTAGATTTTAAAAGGAGTTAGAATATTTAAATAAAATAAGTAAAAAATATTACTCCTGAAAGCATACAGCCCATCCTATTAGTGATTACTGTCAACTTCTCAATACTAAAAAGATTCATGCTATACAAGGCAGAACAATTTGTAGACAAATTCAACTTTAGAAGAATGAATAATGAGTGAGTAGCCAAGAACAGACTTTAAAAAGGTCAAGATTTACCCAGTAATGAAACCTTCTTGCTCCAAGAAAAGTCCATGACCACATAGCAACCACTGTACAATATACCATGTGTTAACCAAAGAAGCAAAGCCTCTTTAAATTATTCCATAAAACAGAATAATAGAGGATCCTGCCAAAAACATTGTACTGGGCAAGGGTTATTTTGATTCCAAGACCAACAAGGAACACCATGGTGGATGGAAAAAGAATTAGTAAATAAAAGCATCCAATAATGTGCTAATTTTATTGATAAAACATTAAAGAAGCAATAAAGTTCCCATAAATTGTGTCTAATAGCTCATAAAATGCCCCTAATGCTTATAATCTCGACACTGTGGAGGCTGAATCCAAAGCATCCTGAAGGCCATCTTGGACTACGCAGCAAATGTAGGGGTATCAAACAGTATCCAATGCTAGTGATACTATGTCAGCAAACAAGAGGCTTTTCACAATGTTCATGAGGGACTCATCCCACTGATGCAAGTTTGGCTTAACAAATGTAGAATAATGAGCAAGCTATACCAGATGAGCAAAAACGAGGAATGAAATAGGAGGAGAAGAGATCCACTTCAACGTTGTACTGAGGAGAAAAAATAGACAACATATTGTTTCTAAATTCTGGCAGCATGAGTTTGCCCACTTTCAGAACTTTTATTCAACATTATAGTAAAGATCCCAAGGCAGTTGCATTTAAAAGAAAAAAAGAAATGGCTTCTAATTGGAAACTTTGACATTAAACCAAGACTATCTGCAAATCGCTTGCAGAAATACAAAACAGAAAATACCAAATACTACATACAACACATTATAAGTAATAATTGGGTTAAACCAATTTGAAAGATAAAATATTAATTTTTTTAAAAAGGTTGCTTTGTGTAGATACTGGTGTAGATAGATTGCTCTACCAATATCAAATTATCTAAAATTAACCAGAAAGGTAATGATTTACAATAGCTACGAATATAAATTATTAAGGCATACACTGAGCACAGTAGTAACAAATGTCAACAATTACAGCATTCATATGTAGTTTGTCTGTTTTATTTCACTCAACATAATTGATAACATCAATGTTTTCATCAAGGTTGTTGAAAATAAAAGCATTCAATTTTTTTTGTTTTTGTTTTTGTGGTTTTTTTTTTTTTTTTTTTTTTTTTTTTTTTTTTTTTTTTTTGGTTTTTCGAGACAGGGTTTCCCTGTAGTTTCTAGAGCCTGTCCTGGAACTAGCTCTTGTAGACCAGGCTGGCCTCGACCTCAGAGATCCGCCTGCCTCTGCCTCCGGAGTGCTGGGATTAAAGGCGCCCAGCCCACCACTGCCCAGCTTAAGCATTCAATTTTTAAATGATGGAATGGGATTCTAGTGTGTATGGTTTGGAATATTTCCTTGAATCATCAGAATGTGGACATATGAGCGCTCTTCACTTTTGGGTTACTGCGAACATTGCTGCAATAAACATAGGAATACAAATGCTACTTCTACAGGTCACTTTCACTTAAAGTGTGTGCCCAGCAGTTATTGAATCATATGGTAGATATGTCTTTCAATTTTATGAGATGTCTCTACAGTATTGTTTATGTAATGGTATACTAATTTAAATTTCTAATAAGAGGTTCTCTTTTCTCACATCTTTGTAAGAAACTTTTTTTGATAGTTGAGTTTAATTTACTAGTTGTGAGTGTCCCTGGGCCCTTATTGCTGATAAATATTGAATACGAATGTTTGTTTCTACAGTTAGGTTAAAACACACAGTTAAGGGAAAATCTTAAAAATTCTTTTCTGTGGATGTGTCTGGAATATCAAATACTTTACCTTCTAGTGCTTTCTATTGGTTTCTAAATTGTAGCAAAGTTTGTTTTTGTATAATAATGGTCACAGGACCAGGCAGATTAGAGCAAATGAGCAGATTTAGAGGTATTTAGAAAACAAAAAACTCCACTTTAAATCACCAATCTGTTATAAAATAGCTTGGAAGAAGACATTACCTGTGTATGTCTTCTCACTCAATTTCATTTCATTCAATTTCCTTTTTGTGCAGTAAGAGAGCTTTCAAAATCCCTGTAAGAATGGCCAAGATCTAAAATACTGATGACATCTTATGCTGGAGAGGATGTGGGGTAAAGGGACCACTCCTTCATTGCTGGTAGGAGTGCAAGCTGGTACAGCCCCTTTGGATGTCAGTGTGGCAATTTCTCAGAAAATTAGGAAACAACCTTCCTTAAGACCCAGCAATACCACTTTTGGGTATATATCCAAAGGATGCTTAATTGTGCCACAAGGACATGTGCTCAACTATGTTCATAGTAACATTGATTGTCATAGCCAGAACATGAAAACAACCTAAATGCCCCTTAACTGAAGAATGGATAAGGAAAATGTACATTTACACAATGAAGTACTATATAGAAGAAAAAATAACGACATCTTGAATTTTGCAGGCAAATGGATGGAGCTAGAAAACATCATTTTGAATGAGGTAGCCCAGACACAGAAAGACAATTATAAAATTTACTCACTCGTGAGTGTTTTTTAAACATAAAGGAAAGAAAACCAGCCCACAAATCACAATTTTAGAGAACCTAGACAACAATGACGACCCTAAGAGAGACACATATATATATATCTAATCTACATGGGAAGTAGAAAAAGACAAGATCTCCTGAGTAAATTGGGAGCATGGCAACCTTGGGAGAGGGGAGAGGAGAGGCATGGAGGGGAGCAGAGAAAAATGTAGAGCTCAATACAAATCAATTTTAAAAATTCCCTTAAGTTTTAGCATCCTGGAATATGACTAAAGAAATCAACACTCCTATAAATCTGGTAAATGTCTCAGAATATAAAACATGTAATTATTAAAACTAAAATTCATTTTAAACAGAGAGATAAATAAGCCTATCTATATGCATACATAAAATACAATTATTTATACATTATCATTACATAAAATTAGATTGTAATATTTTATCTTTAATAATATATTAACCTTGTTTAATTTCAGTGTAACAGATTAACCCCACAACTGTGTTTTAACCCATGTAAATTCCAAGAAATACATTGATATAAACATAGTATGAGTAATTTACAGCACAATACCACAAAACAGGAATATATTTTTTGCAAATTATTTATTTTTTCTTCCATGCATTTATTTAGAGTTATTTTTATAAAATAAGTTCATCTAGCTTATATTTTCCTTGCCTTAGAAAAACTTATGCTTAATCTTCCCAGGAGATACACTCTTCTGCAAACAGTCTCAGGACCTATGATCTCACTATCACACACACACACACACACACACACACACACACACACACACACATTATATATGTGAAGATTTTTCTCTGTGTAAAATAGCTTCTCCATTTTGCCATTAAGCCACCAAGTGAGTGCATTAAGACCTTGATGTCAACCTGAGCTTCATGTGTATAGGCATGGTGATTAATACTTCTCTTCCTGATTCATGTATTGATCATTTATACTCAAAGTGTTATCTTGTTTGGGTGCAGGATGGTGATGGAGAAAGAACAGCAGTTCTGAGGAAGATCAGTCAACAAATTCATATTTAATGTTAGTTCAGTTTTCTGCCCCATTGCATTTGGATGAAGTATAACTGACTAGACATTAGTTAATGAGATTTACTCATTTCAAGTTTTCAGAATCATAATCTTCACTAATTCAAAGTGGATATATCTGCTTCCTGTGACAGCTATGTAGCGAGTTACACATTAATGAATTCGGTATTGTTTATCTAACAAACTGTGTTGGCTTTGTGTTCTAGGTAGTGCCTTGTTATTACTAACAGGAATTCGGGTTTTCTATAAAGATGGAAATGAATCACCATAATTGGGAGAGATTTAAAAGTTTGCATATTTGAAGTAACAGTTTTGAGATTTCTTTAATAATTTTACAATTTTACTTTTGAAATGAAAACGTCAGTAAGTCTCTAATCTGTGGAAGACACAAAGCATGATTAAGGACCAGAAAATAGTTTATCAAACTAAAAATAATAATTTGCTTACTCATCATGTTCATCTATGTCTAGTTGAATCTTTGAATGGAAAAAACCTCTCTGAAACAACGAACTGAAGTTCCTCTTTCTGTACAGTGTATGCTTTACAGAGTGACCTGCCAGGTGACAAAACTGTTTCCATCCAATGAGTTGCTAGAAATTATGACAAATCAGAGAGTTCAAACGGTGTGCAAAGAAAAAGGTGATCTAATTACTCCTACCTTTACAACTGACAGGAAAAAAAATTGTTAAGACTTTTTCTATGTTTCTAAATTCATGGAAATAGTTTCAAGCACAATAATCCATGCTCTTCTTTTAAATCTTCCGCTCATCTCGCTCTTGTACATTTGACTTCTAGAAATCATGCGACTCTCTCTATGAAGGTACATGACATAAAGACTGATGAACTTCAACATATACTTATCAATATATATTCTGCCCAACATAGAGAATAACTACTGTAGAAACCTAATGGTTTTGAGTGATTATAATATATGCTGTACTTCAATGAAACAAGTTTAGCATTATGGTACAGGTTGAACCATAAACTGAGGACATAAATACATAAGTAAGTGGGACATTGTATATTAGCCATTTGATTCTCCAGTAAACACTAAACTATTTGAAAATAATTAAGTCTTTAGGGAAAAATTCTTTGTTCAGGATCACCATACCCACTTGGCATGCCCTAGTTTCAGAGCATGCTTATCTTTCAGAATTCACAATTCACATTTGACTTTGATCTTTTAGAACTTTACTTTCTCTGCTGATAAGTTATATTTTAAAATGATCTAATATTTTATTAACTTTATAGCTAAAGGGGTTTTAGAGTATAAGAACCTGCTTATTTCTAAATAATGGAATTTCTATATATTTTAGTTATAGATCACTCTTTTGGACCTTGGAAAGCTGCTTTTCTTCTCACTAGAAGAATGACAATTAATTTTAGTACTGGTATTAGTAGAAGGAGATATACCTAGTATAGTCGATATCTGTCCAGATGTTGCTATGAAACATCTGTTCCAGTTTCTGTTTCACACAGCTTTATAGTATTCATTATGAATATTATGACATTATTAGCAACATGGCTTATTCTATTTCTTCCTTTGCGATGTTTGGAATTCCAGGCTCTGTGCATGTTAGACAAGACCTCTCCCCCAAAGCTACATTCCCATTTGAAACTGAATGCTTTACCACAAACAAATCAAAACAAAAGTTTATTGCTTTAAATTATGTGGGAAATAATGTAGCCCTCAGAAAAGGCAACATGGGAAATACAGAAAATAAAGTTTAAATATACCCCAAACTTGAGGTGGATATAGCTGACATCGTGTGTTAACAGCGATGAAAAAGAAGGAATCCCAGACATTTGTAATAACTTACTGTGTGTCTGTTTCAGAGACTAATATATACTCCTATACACCAAAGAATATGAGTAAAAGAGATGCCTGCAATGATGGGGAAGAGGGAAATTAGCATTTAGGGAAGGTTTGGTTTCTGAGGACTAGTTATAATTGACCAAGAGCCTTTTCTTTTCAAATCATCTCTGCAAAAAAATAAGGAAAGAAAAAGGGAGTTGTACAAAATAAAAGTTACCTTGGCTTCACTTTAGTATTCTTTTGGTATAGATGCCTTAACAATTCAATCAATAAGACAACTATATTACTTATAATAAGTGGATGAATTATTTTTCCAACACATGATAAAAATCATCTTTATTATTAAGAATGCTCAGTTATGAAAAGAATTGCTGTGTAAATTAGCAGGGCTGTCAGGTACTGTGGAAGTAATACACAATTGAACTTGACTTGGGAACCATTCGGTTCATTGATTCAAACGATGCAATTGGATGCAAACTACCTAAATGCTGAGAGAAACTTGAAATCACTCATGCATCTGAACATTGCACTTTAGGAGAGAAAATAGCAATAGAGAAAGTATTAAAATCTGAAAAAAGTCTGTAGTATAGTTAGCATCATATGAACATTAATTCTTTAGACTTGAAAAATGAACCAAGGAATGGAGAATGTACTGTTATTATATTCTCAACTTTTGGGAAACACCATAAGATAAAAACTAAAAAATAAATAATTATGTTTGAAATTTCTATATATTCTAATAGAAATCTTAAAGATATAAATATAAATTATGGCTTAATATAAAATTGTGATGCAGGTATTTTCCTTTTTTGGTATTATTCTTAAAATGGTCAGTATGACTAATAAACCTAATTAATGATCAATCAGCTAAGCCTATTTTATGTTTGGGTGTTTATTGTAGCTTTATTGTTTGTTTAATTATTTGTTTATAATTTTGTCATACAATATATTTTAGTAGTAACTTTTCCCTTTCCTCAGGTCTACACAGGTCCTTCTCATCTACATACTAACCAAATTTCATGCTTTTTAAAATTTTAGTATTAAATTAGTAGATGCCTTAACAAGAAATAAGAAAAACAGTAATAACAACAATAAAAAACCCACAAATAAAATCAAAACAAATAAGCTAAAAATAAAATAAAGAAGACAAAAAAAATACCCCAAATCAAAAGCAAAGCAATGTACATAATAAAATGTGCTGTCCATTTTTGTCTTGACCAACTATTCTTGGACTTGGTATCTGCCACTGAGTGTGATTGATTTACCAGCAACATTCTATTGGAGGAAATAAATATTTCATTTTCCAGCAGCTATCATAGAGAAGAGCATGAATCATCCAATGCCAAAGAAGCATCTTCCTTTAGGATATGATATTGTAGAAGATGATGAAAAAGAAATGAGAGACAATGAAGGACTCAGCTATAATTGGGCAATAACATTAATATAAGGGTTCAGAGTAGTTAAAAATAAAGTAAAACCATTTGGAATGGCTATGATAAAAACAACCAATAATAGTTTATGCTGAAGAGGATATGTGGTAAGGAAAGCACTCTTCCATTGCTGGTGGGAATTCAAACTTTTACAACCACTCTGAAAATTAGTACGGCAGTTTGTCAGAAATTTGGGAATCAACCTATCTCAGGACCCAGCAATTCTACTCTTAGACATATACCCAAAAGATGCTCAATCATACTACAAGGACATTTGTTTAACATTATTTGTAGCAGTCTGAATCTGAAAATAACCTAGATGTTCCTCAACGAAAGAATTAATAAAGAAAATGTGACACATTCATGCATTAGAGTACTTCTTGGTGGGAAAAAATGACATCTTGAAATTTTTATGCAAATGGATGAAATTAGAAAATAACCATCGTGAGTGAGATAACTCAGACCCAGAAAGATAAAAATGGTATGTTCTCACTCATACATGGATACTAGCTGTAAAATAAAGACTATTCAGCCTATAGTTCATGATCCTTGAGAAGCTACGAAACAAGGTGAACACTAAGAAATACAAAGTTCCACCTGGAAATAGGAAATAGAAAAGGTTTCTTGAGAAAACCTAACTGGTGGCTAGGGAAGAATGGAGGGAAGAATGGGAAGAGGAGGGAAGAAAGGGAGGGGTGAGGATAACTCGAGAAAATGGGATAGTTAAGATGGAGGAAGGACAGAGATGAGAACAAGGAAAGAGATAATTTGATTGAAGGAGCTATTTTGGGACTATCAAGAAACCTGACACTAGAGAAATTTCCAGGAATCCACAAGGATGACCCCAGTTAAGACCCTAAGCAATAGAGGAGAGGATGCCTGAACTGGCTTTGTCCTGTAATCAGACAAATGAATATCTTAAATATCATAATAGAACCTTCATCCAGCAACTGATGGAAAAATAATGGAGCACTGGCGTGAGCTCCCAAAGTCCAATTGAAGAGTGGAAGGAATGAGAATTTGAGCAAACAGGTAAAGACCATGATGGGGACAACCATTGAAACAGTTTAGCTGAGCTAATAGGAGTTCACCAACTCCAGCCAGACTGGGAAGGAACCAGCAGTTCAAACTAGTCCCTCTGATGACAGTTGTATGGCTGGGGCAGACTGCAAGCCAATGAAAGTTGGTATGAGAAAGCCTTCTGCATATGTGTTGTTTTTATAGGCTAATGAATAAAGAAGCTGTTTTGGCTAGTGGCATAGCGGAATAGAGAAAGGCAGGGAAAACTAAACTGAATGCTGGGAGAAAGAAGGCAGAGCTGGAGAGAAACCATTTAGCACTGTCATAGACAGATGCTGGAACTTTACCCAGAAAGCCACAGCTTCATGGCGATACACAGATTAATGGAGATGGATTAATTTAAAATATGAGTTAGCCAGAAATACACTTAAGTGATTGACCAAGCAGTGATTTGAGTAACATAGTTTCTGTGTGATTATTTTGGGAGTCTGAGCTGCTAGAAAACAAACAAGCAGCCTCCAGGAAACAAGCAGACAGTGGCACCTGGATTTTTCCCTCCTACTTGTACTGGCTTTTCAGGAACCTGTTGTCTTTGGATTGATATGTTTCTCTGCCTAGATATAGTAGGGAGGGCCTCGGACCTTTCCCAAAGCAATGTGGCTTGCCCTCTACGAAGAATGGATCAGAGGTGGTGAGTGGGGGTGGGGGGGAGATGGAAGGAATAGGAGAATGGGATGGAGTGGAAACTGTGATTGGTATGTAAAATGAAAAAAGATAGTTTGTCTTCTTTTGTAAAAACAAAAAAAGTAAAGTAAATTAACTTAAAAAGTGAAAAAAATCACCATTATCAAGAAAAGAGCATTCTAAATATCACTTCATAAACTGCTGATTATAACTACCAAATAAGATTGCATAATTGAACATAGTTGAACAAATGCTTTTGTAATATGATTGGGCATCTCTTGGGTAAATTCCCAAGAGTGGGATTGCTGGGTCCTGGGGTAGGTTGATCCCAAATTTCCTGAGAAACCTCCACACTGCTTTCCAAAGCGGATGCACAAGTTTGCATTCCCACCAGCAATGGATGAGTGTACCCCTTACTCCACATCCTCTCCAGCAAAAGCTATCATTGGTGTTTTTGATTTTAGCCATTCTGACAGGTGTAAGATGGTATTTCATCCACAGTCTGAGAAATAAAGAAGTAACTGGGGCTTTGAGGGACATACTTGTTGCCATCACATTGTACATTCAAGATAGTTCCAATATTATCCTTCCAAACTTAATTCTTCCTCATACTTAGAAGATTTCTGCTATGAACATAATACTTCTGGAAAACCTGGACAGTAAAAACATGTATCTTTGGATTAAGAGTATGGCAATGAACAATCTTTTAAATAACTCTCTGAACATTCACTTCACAAGGTGTTGGATAGGATAAGATTCACACTGTTTAGAGTTTCTCTTCTCTGTCTCTAGTTCATAAAATAGCTGTTTAGATACAAATTCTAAAGGGAAGTACTTAATGGACTTGAACCCTGAGATTTTACATCATATCAGACCAAGAACTATAGAGAGTAATTTTACCTGGTGACTCACAGATTATTAGGATGGTTTGCTTGAGGTTTACAAAATGTTTAAATCAAATAATGTCAAACACAACTCTGACATTAATGGGCTTATCTAATGTTCACTAGGTATAGGACCATTTCCACTCTTCCTCTTTGTAAACATCAGCTTTTGTGGATGCTCTGACAGATGTCATTGCTTGTTAAGGAGGAGCCTTTGTTTTTTCTTTCTTCTTTCTTACTTCCTTTCTTTTTGCAATGGTGGAAATTCAAGTGAGAGTATGTGCTTCTATTCTGTGTATAATAAAAAATAAAAAGCAGAAAAAAAGATTGCATAATTGAATGTTAGAATCAAGTTAAATTTGACAAAATGAATTGTTTCTAGATAGTCAATGAACAAAAATCAAATATATAAAGCCAATTTAATGCATTTCTTAGCTATTCTTGCCTGTGCATCATCATGGGCTTTTGTGGCAGCCAGGTTCTAAAGACACAACTTTTAAATTATATTGCAATGCTGTCTTGCCACCACATCACAGTAAAGCTTGTCTAAAACACTGAATACATAGTCATCACTATTGTATGTTATGCACAGGGATTTTATTGTGTAGGAAAGAAGTTTTCACTTTTATAGATACATAGTTTATTTACAGAAAATATGGGCTTTTCACATTGTTGTATTTTCAGTCTTTATCCGTATCAAAATATTATATCTTTTGGACTTAAGTTTACTGAAATATATGGTACCAAAATATAAACAGCAAAGGAATTTTCGCTTTGAACTGGAACAGATTTTTTTCTCTGGCACACCTCTTAACATACTTTTTCTATTTTGTGCTATGTACTTAAGAAAAATGGCATAATAGAACTGTCAGTTATGAAAGGAAAGTATTAATACTCTGTAAAGCATTGAAGATGTTTTATTTATACATATATCAACTCTTCAGACAACTGTGAAAATTTAAAATGTAAGCAAGTATATCCATTTCATAAGTATGCAGTAGTTTGAATATTTAATAAAGAATAAAATTGTATTTATATGAATACTCTTTGTACATAATATTTAGTGATTCTCTGTAAGTAATATTAGATTTATATACCTAATTTATAGGCCTATATACAAGGAGTTGATATTTCTACAGTGAGAAGTTATGAGTGGAAAAGCTCTATGAACACTGGTTCCAGAATAATCTCATAAAGGGTAATTAGGGAGCCACGTATTTAGAAATTGTGGCCTTAACTTAATGGGCTTTGTAACTTTGTTAACTTTTTAACTTGCTTGAGTCCTTTGTCCTCACATTTTGGCCAAGAGATGCCCAAATGAAAATTTAGCCTGAGACTCAAAAGATGCTTGTAAATAATATTCTAAATTTTTACCACCCATATTAGATAATATTCTCTAAAACTGTAAACATAATTTTTATGTCTATTATTGCACCATATAGTCACATGAGCATAACTGGGGGTTTACTCAGAATACATGAAAGTGCTTTATATAAAGGATTTAGACTATGATTTTCTTCTGTAGTGTTTAAAAGCAAACACTTTATAGTTACTAAACAATAGTGTTTCAGTTTTGGCAAAATTCTTAAAACATGGATGTTTTCCTTATAACATTTCTACCTAAGAGAATTATATAATATACTTTAAGTTTTAAGAAGCTACACTTTTTGTTCTATATTTAAGAAATATATTTTGAAGACAGTCTGTGAAATGGGTATTTCTTAGTCTTGAAAGACTTTATCCCCACAAAAAATAGGAATGACTAGATGTTACTTATTACATGGCACTCAAGAAGATATCAAGGAACAGGTACATTATTTTTGCAGTTAAAAAAATCAGAATATGACAGTATACCATATCATAAGCACATTCCTTTCTAAAAGTTTGCCCCAAGTAATAGACTACAAGAGTATGTTGACCTTCTCCGTCTGTGCTGTCTGATCGCATGCCTTTGGCATACATTTTTTTACTTATTTCTATCTCGTCCATGGTGTGTTTGTTTAGATTTTGTAATGATTCTGTTCTGAATTGTATCAGTTTTCTATCTACCAAAGTTTCTCTTCAATATATTATGTTCTTTGAGATCCATAGCATATAATAATTTAAGACCATAAGCAATGAAAACTTGCTATAATGCCAGACTTTTGAAGGGAAGACTAATGCAGTTTTTACGAAAGGTACTTTTCTCTAAAATCAAATCTGTACATGAAATAAGGTGACCTTGGGAGGCAGTGATAGTCATCAGGTAATTCCCCAGAAAATTGCTGGAGATCAATTTGTTGCAGCTGTTAGTACATTTGTATGGCTGTTAAATTGAATCCTCAGTACATGGTTCAGATAGATAAACTTTGAAGTCTCTAATAGCCCTGAGAGTCTATCATATTATGTTTTCAAGTCATAAATTTATGATGTCATTCATATAATACTTTATTTAATACAAAGTTACCATTATTCACAATTGTGCTGTTAATGATTTTTATAAATATTTGAAAAAAATATTTGCTGGAGTATATTTCATTTTGAGATTAAATATTATTACAAAATGCAAGTTCTTTCATTTCAATATATGAGATAAACATATTAATCATACCTAAATATTCCATTGTGAGAAAGTAAATTAAATATGTCATAATGTTAACTGTTATAGGCAATTACATCACATCTTGATCTCATAAGTTAAAATTATAACAATTTGTAGTGATTAATTATTCTGTCTTTTATCAACTAGAAAATAGAAAAATAAGTTACCATATATCCCGTGTTAAAGACAGTTAAGATTTGAAACAAAACATAATAAATTTGACATTTCAAAATATAGTTTACAGAAAATACTGATAATTGCACTGAAATAGAAATTTCATTAGTTAAGAGAAAGGAATCAGCTTCCAAGGGTAGTTTTCCAATGGAAGATGTATAAAACTGTTACAAAATTTATCTACTTTTATATTTTGTTTGCTGAGGTCAACTTAGCTACATCATTAGAAATAGTTTAATTACACAAATATAAGAGCCATATGCATATATAACTACAGGGTTGGGATAGTATCGTGTGTTCATACAGTTATGCATAGTCATTATTCACACTTGAATACTTTATAGTCCACGTGACTGAAGCAGAACTTCTATTGCAGAACCAGTTAAATTATATGCAACCAATTATTTTTCCTGCTTCAACAGCATTTGCACAAATCTTCAAAATAGTGTATTTTATTATAATAATTGGTGAACTTGAAATTAAAAATCCATACTACTGTTGGACATGTTCAGTATTCATTTAAACTTACCATTCAGAAGACAGAGGCAGGTGGATGCTCCTAATTTCAAGACTGGACTATTCTGTGTGGAGAGCTCCAAACCAACTATGTTCATGCAGAGGGACGTTCTCTTAGAATTCCATTCAAACAAAAATCATACTACCAAGATATAAACTATAGGAGTTAGGAGCTATTGAACTTTAAATGACTTATGAATAGAATCAAATAGACCTCTAGAAGAAGGAACCTCCCATTTGTGGATCACTGAAAAGTTTGTGCAAGCATCTGCAATGTACTTAGATAATTTTTTGTCTGCTTTTACAATGCTTGTGGTAGTTTTCCAGATCTTGGGTTTGTGGTTATAAAACCTGAAAGAAATCACCCTTTACTTGAACTTCACTAAAGTCTCCACACATACCTAAATCCTTATTTTATAGTAGTCCACTAGTGACAATCGCCAGTTCTATTGTTTGTCTATTTTCTGATTGGAATGAGAATCCCAACAGCAAGATTCCATGTTTGACTTTCTGCACATAGCATAATATCTCATGTTTAGTAGAAGCTCCCCTGCAGAGACAGAATTTTATATTCTTTTTATGTTTGTAAAAATATTAGGCTCTCATTTCAATTTTTAGGCTACATCCTTTAAATTACTAATCACAGCTAAAAATAGAACTCACATTAAAATGAACTTTCATAGTAATTTCTTTTTAGTAAGACATTTTTATTTTGAGATAATGAGTTCCATTGTACTTATGAATATAACATACTTTGATTATATCCGTCCTTATTGCACTGACTTGCACTGTTCTTCTCTCACCTGGGTCCTTTCCCTCTATGATAATTGCCCCTAAGATTTCCTATCTCCTTTCAAGATTTAACAAAAGTGAGAAAGCATGTATTACTGTTTTTCAACATTACATCATTTTCTTAATTTTGTCATTTCTAGTTCTACATGATTTCTGAAAATGGGAAATTCTTGTCTTCTTGTGGCTGCATCATATTTGATTTTTGTAAATGTACAAATATTTTAGCTGGTTTACTTTTTGATAGATACCACATTTGATTCACTAGCTTGGGTAACATAGCCAGCATGGAGATAAAGGTATTTGTACTGTATGTTAACTGGTTTCTTCTGGTGTATACTTGACATTTTCTTTTCTCACAACCTTCATTAGCACCTCTTATATTTTCTCTCTATTTTTTTGGTTTGTTTACTTTTCTTTTGGATAAGAGCTGCTCTAACTTATATAAGATTTAAAAAATCAACTTAGTTGTTCTTTGGGTTTGCATTACATCATATATATTTACTCTTTTCTCGCATATATTGGAAATTTCCACTTTCTCTTTGGAGAGCAATCTCTTCAGTTTATTTGTTGATTTATTTATTGGGTCACTTGCTTTTTTGATGTTCAAATTTCTGTTCCTTATAAACTCTGTATTTTAATCCTCTAGGGGATGACCATGATGCAGAGACTTTTGCCTTTCTAGACCATTTCTTCAGTCTATTGCCTTTCCCAGCAGACCCCTGTTAATTTTGTGAACACCAGTTTGTCTATTTTTGTATTGTTTTCTAACAATTGGAATACTGTTCTCAAATTTGCCTCTGCCTTCATTTTCTGAACAGTCTTTCCAGTTTTGGGCTTATATTTAGTTATTTGATCCATTTTCAGTTGCATTTTGAATGGAGATAGGGATCTAGGATCCATCATTTAGTCAACAGATTCCCCAGTAATATCTGGTAACCAGCTTGTCTTCTCTCCAACATATATTTTTATTATTTTGAGAAGCATTACATGGTTGAAAATATATAGGTTTATTTTCCTGTTTTCTATTGTATTCCACTTGTCTTTATGTTATTTCCATGACCGTGTCCTGTTTTATTTGTTACTCTCTGACTTGTATGCGAAGAAAATATTCAAACTGACTTTCAGTGAGGCACTGTCTACAAAAGAGTAATATCTCATTTTCCCCCACACCAGTTCCTGGTAATGATCACAATTCCCTGCATGAATGCTTTTACATTGTAGCATTTTATGCTTACAAGAGTGGACAACATGTTTTCTTTTTTAACCCTGTTGCATTCATAGTACACACACACACACACACACACACACATGCTTGCGCACATATGGAGAAAGAGAGAGAGAGAGAGAGAGAGAGAGAGAGAGAGAGAGAGAGAGAGAGACAGAGAGAGACAGAGACACAGGGACAGAGACACAGAGACAGAGACACAGACAGAGACAGAGACGAAAGGAGACGAGAGGAGACAAGAGGAGAGGAGAGGAGAGGAGAGGAGAGGAGAGGAGAGGAGAGGAGAGGAGAGGAGAGGAGAGGAGAGGAAAAGAGAAGAGGAGGATAGGAGTTATGTCTTTCCCTCTCATCATATTCTAAAATGCCTTTTTCATCTGCATTTTATCTCCTAACAGACTTCCTTAGGACAGAACAGTACTTTCTACGGTACTACACAACGCTAGCTTTCCCATGGGGCACCATTGTGGATCAATGTGGTGGGAACACACGTCTATTTTGTCATCATCTTTCCTCTGGTTGTTATTCTTTTGTAAAGAATGTGTAGGCTAGAAAGAATGCAAAATAGTCTACAAGTCTAAATGTATGTATCTTAGGTGGAAAAATAAGATTGAACTAGAAAAGCAGTAACTAGAAATTTTGACCCTGTTTTCTTGTTCAATATAAAAATTCCAGTGAACATTTGTAACTTGTAAACATCCTTTAGAGATGTTAATTTATTCATCACAAATCTCTCAAGCCTCCATAAATTAGAGCTACACAATTTGTGGGATAACCTTTGGTGTCTGAAGCTTCAATTGCTAAATATTTATTTATATTCTTTCTACGAGCATTCTATTGAAAATAAATGTGTTTTGTTTCCTCTGTTATCCTGAACCCTTATGGTTAGTAAATTTGCTTAGGGCTGGAAATAATTTGTTTTCCTTAAAACAATTCACCGCTAGATTTTTTTAAGATGATGTAAAGGTAAAGATACCAATGAGAAAGATGTTTCTGTACACAAATCTGAGGTTAAAAAATGGATGAAATTCCTGAAACAGAACATTATTCAGTCTTAAAAAGATAGGAAATTCTATCTATGTATTTGTCAAACTAGATGAACCCAGAAGACATTCAGTTTATTCAAGTAATTAGTCACAGAAGAACTAATAATTTCTGATTCCTTATTTAAATATATCTGAAAATGTTCAAAATTGAAATTAAAAACTAAATGTAGCTGTCATGGTAATGAGAAGAATGAAAAGAATTAATAGCCTTGCAAAATTAATAAACTCCAAAGAACTTATATTAAGAAACCCATGTGGCTATACAATATTTGGCAACATTGTATGAGAGGCAGGAGAGAGTGCCCAGCAGGTAAGCTGATTTGCTGTGCAAGTATTGGAACCTGAGTTCAGATTCTAACACAAACATGCTGAAAAGCAGTAGTCTCAGCCACATCTGCAATCCAACCATTCCATGGGATTGAGACAAAAGCATCACTGGAGTTTAATGCCTTCAGCCTCATTCATTTTAGCTGCAAGTCTTTACCTCAAAGGGGAAGGGCTGAACATGATACAGCAAATTATTCAAAGCCCTTCTTTGGGCTCTGCATATGTACACATGCATAGCATGTAGCACACATGACCCTATATATTCATATACATCATACATACACAAAAACTGTGAAAGTAAATATTGTGTTAAAGATGTCATCACAATAAGAGTATGAATGACATTATATTTTAAAAGTTTTGAATTTCTAAAAGACCATAAGCTACACATACTAACTTAATATACTAAAAGAATATTAGAAATTAAAGAAACATTTTACAAAACAAAATATTACTCACTGGTACATTGAATCTGTACACCACTTTGTTTTTAATCTAATACACGTTGATTAGTTTCTGATTAAACAGACAAAATATGTTTCTTGGAAAACCATGGGAGAAAGGAGACATGAACTTTATTTTTTCTATTGTTATTGTTGTTATTATTATTATTATTATTATTATTATTATTATTATTACAAATTTTCACCTCCTCCCCTCCTCCCATTTCCCTCCCCCTCCCCCACCCCCCCTTCTTCTCCCTCTCCAGTCCTAAGAGCAGTCAGGGTTCCCTGTCCTGTGGGAAGTCCAAGGTCCTCCCCCTTCCATCCAGGTCTAGGAAGGTGAGCATCCAAACAGACTAGGTTCCCACAAAGCCAGTACATGGAGAAGAATCAAAACCCAGTGCCAGTGTCCTTGGCTTCTCAGTCATCCCTCCATGTAAGCCACGTTCAGAGATTCTGGTTTGATCACATGTTCCATCAGACCCAGTCCAGCAGGCCTTAGTGGGTTCCCATTAGATCAGCCCCACTGTCAGAGTGAGTGGGCGCAGCCCTCGGCCTCAGTGACTTCCTTGCTCATGTTCTCTCTCCTTCTGCTCCTCATTTGGAGAACACTATCCTGAGTGAGGTAACCCAGAAAAAAATATGAATATGGTATGTATTCACTCATTAGTCTAGCCATAAATGAAGGACATAGAGTCTATAATTCATGATCCTAGAGAAGATAATAGGAAGGTGACCCCCCAAAAATATGTAGTTATCCTCCTGGATATTGGAAGTAGACAAGATTTCCAGGCAAAAATGGAGAGCTTGGGGGTGGGGGTGGAATGGAGGTAAGGGGAGATGGGGAGAGAGAAGTGAGAAGGGGAGGATGGGGAGAACTTGGGGGAATGGGACAGTTGGGATGGAGGAGGAATGGATACGGGAGCGGGGAAGTATCTATCATGATTAAGGGAGCCATTTGAGGGTTGGCAAGAGACCGGACTCTAGAGGGGTTCCCAGGTGTCCAAGGAGATGTCCCCAGCTTGCTTCTTGAGCAGTTGAGGAGAGGGCGCCTAAACTCGCCCTATACTATAGCCACTCTGATGAATATCTTGTATACCACCATAGAACCTTCATCTGGCGATGGATGGAGATAGATACAGAGACCCACATTGGAGCAATGGACTGAGCTCCCAAGACATGAACTTTCTTGAACTTTCATCTACACTTTGTTTCAGTTCTTTTGAGTTTTTTTTACACCAACTATGTAAGGAATACAAGTGAAAAGTTTGTTACCTGTCAAAACTCTATAAACAAATGGTTAAAATCTATTTTTGAATAAACAGGTTTTTAAAATATTTATTTATTTATTATGTATACAATATTCTGTCTGTGTGTATGCCTGCAGGCCAGAAGAGGGCACCAGACCCCATTAGAGATGGTTATGAGCCACCATATGGTTGCTGGGAATTGAACTCAGGACCTTTGGAAGAACAGGCAATGCTCTTAACCTCTGAGCCTTCTCTCCAGCCCCACAGGGTTTCATCAGTAACTGAGATAGCAGAAATATATGGAGTGTTGAGTTATCCAACAGAAGCAAATAAATAAGTAGGAGGTCTCAGTTGGTCTAAGAGGGTATTGTGCAGAGGTATATTTGGGACACAACACCAAGACTTAATATTTTAGGCGATAGAGCAAATCACATCAACACGCATAACAATAAGAATAATATTTACTTTATATAGCTGAAAAAAGAGAAAAATACATTAAAACACATTAACTACACATAGAAAACATTTAGAAAAGACTTGTTGCATAAATATCATTTTGTTTCAAATAATATAGATATAAAACCATAGAAAAAGTGATTAGAGCTAGGTATATACTGAGTATCTATCTATCTATCTATCTATCTATCTATCTATCTATCTATCATCTATCTATCTATCATCTATCTAATTCTTCTCTATTAGTCTATATCTATACTTTTAAATCTCTTTCTTTCTTTTCTAGGCATATTATTTTGTTTCTTTGTGCCACACTAAATATAAAATGAATTCAGGGATTTCCATTACATTCTTTTACATACTCATATATTATAAAATGCATCATGGCCATAAATAACTGGTGAGTCTGTTTATTTCCCATCATTTCTACAATATTATAACAAGACATTGCCTGACATGAATTGTCAATTTCTCCAAATAATTATAACTATGATGAATCTATCATTTAAATTTTTCATTGTTTTTAAAAATTATGTTTAACATTTGTAAAAAGATAAATACTGAAAACAGACACCTTGATCAATGGAATCAATTGACAATCCAGACAAATATCCACACACCTGTGTAAACCTGATTTTTGATAAAGAATCCAGAAACAATGCAAAATAGAAAGCATCTTCAGCAAATGGTGCTGGTCAAACTCTGTATATGTAAGAAGAAGATTCCAAATGGGTCCATTTTTATTACTCTGTTAAAAAAAAAAAAAACTCAAATCCAAGTGGATGAAAGACCAGTATAAAAACAGATATGGTGAACTTGTTGTAAGAGAAAGTAGGGAAGAGTCTTGAACTCATTGGTGATGTGAGATTAACCTATAGAAGATAGAAATATGCTTTATTACCATTGGTTAGTAAAGAAACTGCTTCTGCCTTTGGCAGGGTATAACAGAAGTAAGCAGGAAAACCAAAGATATAGAAAGAGCATAAGTGAAGTAAACAAGATGCCATGTAGCTGCCAAAGGAGAAGGATGTTGTCAGAATTTTTCCAGTAAGCCACAGCCTCATGGTGATACACAGATTGATAGAAATGAGTTAATTTAAGGTACAAGAGCTAGGCCAGAATACAGCTAAGTTATTGGCAAAGCAGTGTTGTAATTAACTGTAACTCTGTCATTATTTGGGTCTGGCAAGCTGGGAATTGAACATACTGTCTCAGGTTACATAACAGTGCCCAATATGAGAGACAAACCTACCACCTGAGATTAAGAGTCTCATGCTATGCCAATTGAGCTGGAATTCTAATACAGTGGAAGCTTCTTGAAATCCATGTAGTAGATACTAGTGAGGACTCATAAAGAGCCTGACCTGGTCATTTCTTATGGAAAAGAAAAGCTCCCAGGGGCGAGACTGGGTTGTCTTCTGTTGAGTTGTTTGTAACATACTTTCTTAGACCACCAGTTTCTAATTAATGACATGGAGACTTATTATTAATTATAAATCCTTGGCCTTAGTTTAGGATTGTTTCTAATTACCTTTTTTTTAAAACTTAAATTGACCCACTTCTTTTTATCTATGTGTTGCCCTGAGGCTTGTTTATCTTACCTTCATACTGTCCATCCTGCTTCCCTGCTTACTCTGTGTCTGAATAGCAGTTCCCTGCCTAGATGGCCCCTCTTTTCTCTCTGCCCACCAGTCCCACCTATCTATATTCTGTCTAGCTATTGTCTTTTTGGTTTTATATTAGACCAACTACGTGCCTTAGGCAGGCAAGGTAAACAACAACACATCTTTACACAGTCAATTAAATATAGCATAAACAAAAACAACACATCTTTACATAGTTAAACAAATGCAACATGAACAAATACATCACATTTTCCCACATTAAAAAATTATTCTGCAATGCAAACATATGCAACAAATTTTTACATGGCTAAACAAATATTCTATTTCCCAGCAGTTCTTGGATGAGGGGTTCCTTTTGAAATACTGAAAAACCAAATTGATTCTAGAACAGAGGGTTTCTCTCTACAAACTGTCATGGGGTTGGTGGGGGCTCTGTTGAGAACAACATGCACACAGCTCAGGGAACATGGAGAGGTGGAGCTTGTGATGCATGGAGATTTTACCCCTATGTTCTAGTTTTTTTAGTATGGGAAGGTACTCTGAAGACAACCAGAAGAAAAATGTGGATGCCAATCAATCCATAATACCTCTAATTACAATCTCTACTGCCTTCAAGACATGCTAGGTCAATGGTGGCACAATACTTGTGGGAGTGGCCAAACAAAGTCTGATTTAACTTAAGAATTAAATTACTCAGGTAGAAATATCCTATGACAGACACTACTTAGATGGCCAAGAACCAGGGACTGGAGAGCCCAGAGTGCTATTGTAGAATCAACCACTCCTGAAAAATAAAAATAAAACAAATAATGCAATGATTTCTTATTCCTTAATGATTTTCTCTAATACCTTAGACAGGTTCTTTGTACAGTCATCATTAGAGAGACTTCCACAGACAGCAGATGGAGTTCATGTAGAGACACATAGCCAGAGACTATGTGAAGACAGAGTCTAAACTGAAGGTCCCCACTGGGTCTCCTACTTGGGAGCTATGAAAATCTATTAGAAAACGGGATGGGAAGATTTTAGGAGTGCACAGGGATGGGAAAGACTAGAAAAATGAGTTCCACTGTAAGAACTAAGCAGGGATCACACTGGATCACAGAGAATGAGGTAGCTAGCATGGGGTTTTCATGGGTTTGCATCATGTTTTTTGAATATGTTATTGCTATTAGCTTGGTGTTTTGTGGGAATCTTAACAGTAGGAGCAAGTGTGTATTTGGCTCATTTGCTTGCCCTTGAGATTCTTTTCCTTCTGTTTGGTTGCATTGTCCAGCTTTGGTAAATTTTCTTTCAATTGTTGCATTTTTTTGTGCTGTTTTGTATTTGTTTTTGTCTCTTGGAGGTCTGCTCTTTTCTCAAGGGAAACAGAGGGGGGATGGATCTGGGGAAGAAGGGTGGTGGGAATAGTTGATGGTGTGGGTTCTCTGTTTGTGATATATAAAAGAGAAGAATCTATTTACAATTAAAAAGGAAATAACTGTAGCAATCAAAGAAAAGAAATTATCTATTTGATACTTGGAGGACTTGGAAGGGGCTGTAAAAGCTGGGAAAGAAAAGGGGGAAGTGATATAATTATATTTTAACTACAAATGTATACTTAAAAACTTAAAAGAGAGAAAAATATTAAAACAAAAATTAAGAGCAAAAATGTGGCTTAAACCATGTTTTAACTAATATTTATGAAGTAAAATATTTTATATTCAGTAGAATTTACCTAAATTTTTGAGGATATTAATTCTTTTTTTCCTTTTTTAAATTTTTTTATTATTAAAAATTTCCACCTCCTCTCCACCTCCCATTTTCCTAACCCTCCCTCAACTCCCCTCCCCATCCCTTGCCAGTCCAAGGAGCAGTCAGGGTTCCCTGCCCTGCAGGAAGTCCACGGTCCAACCCACTCCATCTGGGTCCAGGAAGGTGCACATCTAAACAGACTAGGCTCCCCAAAAGCCAGTACATGCGAAGCCAGTACATGTGGTAAGATCAAAACCCAGTTCCATTGTTCTTGGCTTCTCAGTCAGCCTTCATTGTCCAACACCTTCAGAGAATCCGGTTTGATCCCATGTTTTTTCAGTCCAGGTCGCACTGGCCTTGGTGAGCTCCTATTAGACCAGCCCAGCAGTCTCAGTGGGTGGGCGCACTCCTCGCGGTCCTGACTTCCTTGCTCAGGTTCTCCCTCCTTCAGCGGTAAAAAGCAATGACATCTTGAACTTTGCATGCAAATGGATGAAAATAGAAAACAGTATTCTGAGTGAGGTAACCCAGACCCAAAAGGATGAATTTGGTATGTGCTCACTCATCCGTGGATTCTAGACATAAATAAAGGTCAGTGAGCCTATAATTCCAGATCCTAGAGAAGCTAAATAAGAAGGTGAACCCAAAGGAAAACATATAGTTATCCTTCTGGATATTGGAAGTAGACTAGATTGACAGACAAAAATTGGGATCTTGGGGGTGGGGGTGGGGTGGCGGTAAGGGGTGATGGGGAGATGTGAAGAGAAGAGTGAGGCAGGGAGGATGGGGAGACCCTGGGGGAATGGGATGGTTGGGATGGAGGAAGGGTGGATAGGGGTGCAGGGAAGAAGATATCTTAATTAAGGAAGCCATTTTAGGGTTAGCAAGAGGCTTCACTCTAGAGGGGGTCCCAGGTATCCATGGAGATGTCCACAGCTAGTTCCTTGGGCAGCTGAGGAGAGGGAGCCTAAAAAGGCCCTTTCCTATAGCCATACTGATGAATATCTTGCGTATCACCATAGAAGCTTCATCTAGAGATGGAGGGAGATAGAGACAGAGACCCACACTGGAGCGCAGGACTGAGCTCCCAAGGCCCAAATGAGGAGCTGATATTAATTCTTTATGATCACTTTATACAGATTTACATTATTAATAGTTAAGTTAAACATCCCATTGCTGTTTTCAAAAATTCAAAAATATAATGAGAATGAAAACTTTGTGGAATGGGTATATGTAATTTATCCTTAAATGAGAAATTTTAATTGTCTAATGTTTGTTCCCAACTGTTAGACATATTCAGTTTACTCATTTAGACCTTAAGTCTAAATAAAAATAAAATCCATAAACAGCCATATAGTATTTCATATGCAAATATAAGTATAGTAATATATATGTTTGTTAATAAAATAACTGTCATCCACGAGGCAGCAGTTTATTAAATAACCCACTTTCATTGTTTTCTAATCTTTAAATATGAGATTAACTAAATAACCTAGGGGCTTTTTTTAGAAATATAAAAACATAGTACTGTATTTTTATTTCAAATATATATATATATAATATTTTCTCTAACGCATTCAAAATACACTATGGATTTTCATTTTCCTGTAATCTATTTGCAAATGCCTCTTGGCACTGAATTATCTTATAAAAGTAGTTTGTGTGTAGATATATTATTAAGTATATGTGTATGCATACATGTTTGTGTATGTATTTATTCATATACATACATATATACATAAACACACATATACCATTTACCACTACAATGTAGATCCTGAATTGCAATATTAATAAAAAATCAAAAATAGCACATAAATTCATATTGAGGAAATGAATTATTTTGTGGAGCTTAAAATGTGAAAATTAATAACACTTTCTACATTTGAGTACTAAATCACTTTTTAAATTTGTATCAATAAGGAGATTAAAACTTGTGAGGTTTTCTTATATATAAATAAAATTGGTGAACAGTTTGCTCTAACTAGTCAACTAGAAACAATTGACTCAGAAGATAAAGATATCTTTATGCTTGTTGTACTGATATAGTAGACACATTCACCATATTTATCTAAGACTCACTAATATCATATAATAATTCATCTATAATTTTAGAAAGGTTATAGAATCAATTTTACAGTGCATGGAAGTTTTCTACAGAATGGAAAACCTCTAAAATTGTCATGGAACATGTCTACAAAGTCTTCAAAAAATAGTTTATAACAACAGTATACCAATTTGAAAAATAAAGATACATCTCCATGATTGAGCTGGTGACTGCCATTTCCCTACTGTGTCTAAATGTGCACTGTGTCATCAAACAATCAGATACAATTCTAATTAATTAACAGTTCACACTAATAAAGTTATGCTGCTAAAGTTTAGGCTATTTGCTGTTACTTTAAAATCAGTCAGAAAAATTAAGGCTACTCAGTATAGATAGCTCATTGACATGTTTTTGCAGTAATGTAATGGATAAGAACTTGCAATTAGGTTATTCTGTGCAAGAGAAGTATCAGGATGCCCTGTGCCATAGGAAAGAACCAAATACTATTATTCCACTCACTGAATGTAGTAATGAACCTCTATAAGTTCTTATATCTGCACACTCATATTAATGCATTTAGTGAGTGATCCTCCAAGAAGCTTCTTTGTACAATATTGCCATTAATACAGGGACACCCAATGGGTCAATGTGCAAAGAAAAAGAAAGCATGATTTCTACATGAAAGAGACCTTGGTTTTTAAAAGTCAGAGACCTCACAGCAGGTGAGAGACAAATATGTCCTGCAGTCAAAGCTTAAGTGAGGAGTTAATTGAGACAAGAATAAAAAAGAGGGAAGAAAATGAGAAAGAGACACAGAGAGACAGAGACCTCTCCCCCCCCCCCCTCGTTTTGTTTTCGAGACAGGGTTTTTCTGTAGCTTTGCAGCCTGTCCTAGAATTAGCTCTTGTAGACCAGGCTGGCTTCGAGCTCACAGAAATCCACTTCCCTTTGCCTACCATGTGCTGGGATTAAAGCGGAATTTGATCCTCTCTGTTTCTGTTTGTCTGTTTGCTTGTTTTCGTTGTTGTTGTTTTATAAGGACATGGAAAATTAAAAAAAAAAAAAAAAAACAAACTTTGCAAGATCAAGACTTATTTCTTAAAGGGATGTTTTGCACTGGGCAGTGGTGCCGCATGCCTTTAATCCCAGCACTTGGGAGGCAGAGGCAGACAGATCTCTGTGAGTTTAAGGGATGTTTTGCACCGGCATACATGCTATGTAGTGAAGTAGCAGCAATAAGACCCTGGGCTAGCCAGGGTGCTGCCTAAGTGCATGGTGACAGGGGCCAGCATACTGCCCGAATCCTAACAGAAACTAAAATATATTTAAAAATAGAATTTACTTATTCTGGGACCGAAAGAAAGACTAGCTGGCCTGGGAGTATGAGCAAGTATAACACTAAAGACAACTTTTATGCAATAAAAAGCATCCTCAGATCCTCAGAATTTAATCTATTTAAAAATAGTGTTTTGCCGAATGTATGAAGTTAAGATGAATACATTAAAGAGATTATAATTTAATATGAGTGATATCTTGTAAAAATGAACTTTTGAAGCAAAGGCAGACACCAGGGAAATCCCAACTGAACCTAAAGACACTTCTAAAGTTTTGCTTCTAGTTCTGAAAGTCAAAGAACATCAAGTTGTGTTGTCAAGAATAATAGAATTAAGATCAAGAATAGTGCTTTCTTCCAGCGTGCCAAAACAGACAAATGAATGACAGGGTATTGGAATCCTAGCCTACCAAAATGTAATGGAACACTTTTGTGTTTAAACTGTCCATTTAGTACTTTTTCCCAGCATTCTTAGCATAGAAAGATGAGTCCCATGTACATAAAAAGCCAAATTTAACAACAGTGCATTGAGTCATAACTAAACATCTGTGAAAAACATTAACTGAAAGTAAAAATGAGGAATTACTGGGAAGTCTAGCTTAACTAAACTGTGAAGTTTTCAGATAGCACTATCATGCAATAATCATTTTTTCTCAACTCTTTGGAACATTTTAAATTTTTTTCTTGTGTATTTTTTATGGTAATACAGTATTCTAAGTTTTGAACCTTCTTTTAAGAAACTTCTTTGGTTGTATTTTATGATCACTTTCAGCTTTAATTTTTATTTTGTTCACTAAAATTTATTATAGTAAAATGGATAAGTTAGACTAGTGGGATGGATGGCTTAAGTTAAGACTACTGGCTGCTCCTCTAAAGGCTCCATGTTCAATTTCTAGTATACACATGGTGGCCAATGGCCATGTTTAACCAGTTTCAGAATGCTGAACACTATGATGCAGAGTTACTATGCATTCATATGTTATGTAGACATATATGCAGCCAAACACTTATATACATAAAATAAAATAAAAATATAGTTAGAAATGTCCAGATCCTATTGCCATACTCATGAATATCTTGCATATCGCCATAGAACCTTCACCTGGTGTTGGATGGAGAAAATGACAGAGCCCCACATTGGAGCACCCGACTGAGTTCCCAAGGTCCTGATGAGGAGCAAAAGGAGGGAGATCATGAGCAAGGAAGTCAGGACCGTGAGGGGTGTGTTTACTCATTGAGACGGTGGGACTGATCTAACGGGAGACCACCAAGTCCAGTTGGAATGGGACTTATGGAACAGGCAACCAAACCAGACTCTCTGAATGTGGCTGACGGTGGAGGAGAACTGAGAAACCAAGGACAACGGCGATGAGCTTGATCTCTACAGCATGGACGGGCTCACTGTGAGCCTTGTCAGTTTGGTTGCTCACCTTCCTGGACTTAGGGGGAGCTGGGAGGACCTTGGACTTAACATAGTGAAGGGATGGCTCTTTGTCTTGGAGAGGGAGGGAGTCGGGGTATGGGTGGAAGGGAGGGGAGGCAAGGGGGAGGAGAAGGGGAGGAGATGGAAATTTTTAATAAAAAAAGAAAAGAAAAAAACATAAAAAGGTAAATACATTATTGCTTCAGAAAAATATATGAAAAAGTACATAAAATACAAATGTACAGTGGCTAGTGAGATATTTAGTAGTTAAGAGCACTTACAGCTCTTACAGAGAACCCAGGTTATGTTCCCAGTGGCTTAAGGCCATCTGTAACTCCAAGTCCATGGGGTCCTACGAAGGTTTCTGATGCTGTGGGCACCAGGCCCATGGTGCAGATATTCATGAAGTCAAAGCACTCATGCACATAGAATCTAAAATATTCAAAATACAGATTACAATTAGTTTTAGAGCAAACAGTTACAGCAGAGATGGCAAACTTCCCAATGAATCATTTGCAAGTTGGCCTCTGTGTTCTTCAAAATTAGTCATTACCCTAATTATGGACTCATACATTTCTGCATCCTACACATGCTTTCCTATGCACTGGGAAAATATTCTTTGCATTTTCTCTGTGTCCAAAAATATGCCTTAAATACACTTTTTCTTAATATTTGATATTCCTTCTCTTCCCAAACTCCTTCCAAGTATTTTCCACCTCTCTACCTACACAACGTCATGTTCTATTTTCTCTCTCAATCTCAAAAAGAATAAAAATTCAAACAATTGAGATAAAAGCAAATACACAGGCTTAAAAATGCTCAGACAAAACAAAACACCTAGAGAAAACAATATAAAGTCACTTTTCTGTTAGCCATCTAACTGATAATGCAGCATCCCCGTGGATTTGGTTGTTATACTCAGTGACACTGTATTGGAGACAGCTGATATTTCCCTTTCCCAGAAAGTACCAATTACAAGTAGCTTCTTGGTGAGGAATAGTAATTTGTGTCCATTTTGCTGCCTTCTTGCTAGGAATTTCTATCTTGAACTTGTACAGGTCTTGGTATTTCACCATAGTCTCTGTGTGTTCATATGTATGTCAGATTTTTTGCAACTGGGAGACACTCTACTTGGAGTCTTCCACTGCTTTTAAAATCCTTCTTCCTCTTCTTCTAAGTAGTCGCATCATCCCTGAAGGCAGGAATTTGATAAAGATTTAAGGTTTAGGACTGGATGCGTTGAATTCTCTCACCCTGCATATTACGTAGTTGTGGGGTTTTGTGTTATTCCCCATCTATTATAAAATAAACTTCTCTTATGAGGGTTGATCATGCACTGATCTATGTGTATAGCCAATGTCAGTTGTTTATTGCTCTGTTCCTTTAGCAGAGCAGTAATAGATTTTTTTTTTCCCCTAGGCTTCAGACCTATCTAGTTTCCGATTCTTGGTCACTTTAGAAGCATCAAATGTGAATTGAGCCTATCCCGTTGAATGAACTTTGAATCCATTGGTTGCTCCAATAATATATTTTACACTGTTGCATCTGTATATCTTAAAGGTAGGCCAATATTTTGGGTCATAGGATTTTTAGCTAACTTTATATGTATTTTTATTGTCTGTAATTCTATGCTTTTATTTAATCCATATTTTATTACACATTATTATCACATACTTTCAAGAATGTTTTCATTATATTCTATTTGGTATTTTTTTAACTATAGTTGGTACTATGCATAGAGAAGCTGCTGCATTCATCACAAACAACTAGACAGTAGATTTCTAGAAACACACTGAATGTTGAAAATACTTTTAACTAGAAATATTGATAATACCCCCATCTTTTTCACTATATTATATGACTTTGAGAAACATCCTTATTGTTATCTAGATTAAAGCATAAAACCAGGAAACTTGAAGTAATTTATTTGGATTAGATGAGAAAAAGATAAAATTGAATAGCTAAGGTTGAGCCTCAATATATTTCTGATAAGCAATGTCTGGCAAGGAAGTGACTGTTAGGTGGAGTTTTCATTTATTTTAGTAACAGAACAATAAAATCATATTTCTTATAAAAATAAATGGGGTTCTATAGAAGATTTCATTATGTTTTTTATTTTGTTTTATTTTTCTTCTGTTGCTTGGAGAAAGGTTCTAACTATGAAGTTAGGGCTGATCTTGAACTCACCATGTAGATCAGACTGGCTTTGAATTTACAAAAATCTGCCTGTCTCTGTCTCCTAAGTATGGGGTACTAAAACCTTGAACTAACTACTATGTCCAGCCTAGTTTTATAATATTTTAAATTAAATTATTGCCTCTTACATTCTAGGCCCACTTTTTTTTTTTAAAATTTATTTTATTTACTTTTAAAAACTATCTTTTCTCATTTTACATACTAATCCCAGTTCCTACTCCCTCCCCTCCTCCTGCTCCCTCCACCTTCTCCCTCACCCCACCCAGAGAGGGAAGACACATTGCTTTGAGGCAGGACAAAGGCCCTTCCCAATATATTTAGGCTTAGCAAGGTATTTCTCCAAAGAGAATAGGTTCCAAAAAGTAAGTACAAGGAGTAGGGATAAATCCTGGTCTCAGTGCCAGTGGCCTCACAGTCTGCCCCAGCTATGCAACTGTCAAACACATTCAGAGGGGCTACTTCCCTCACAGGCAGGCCATAGTTGGTGGGCTCCCATTAGCTCAGGTAATCTGTTTCAGTGTGCATCCCCATCATGGTCTTGATCTCTTTGCTTGTATTCTCACTCCTTCCACTCTTTGATTAGACTTTGGAAACTTAGCCCAGTGCTCTGCCATGGATCTGTGGCTCTGCTTCCATAAGTTGCTGGATGACGGTTCTATGAAGACAGTTAAGATAGTCATCAATCTGACTATCTGGCAAAGCCAGTTCATGCACACTCTCCACTATTGCTTAGGATCATAGCTGGTGTCATCCTTGTGAAATTCTGGGAATTTCTTTACTGCCAGGTTTCTTGCTAGCTCCATAATGGCCTTATCAATCAAGATATCTTTCCTTGCTCTTTGACTCTGTCTTTCTCCCATATAACCAACCTGTCCTCTCAAGTTCTCCTTGGGGACATTCTTTCTATCCTCCTCCTCCTCTTCCACCTCCCTCCCTCCTACTCCCATGCTTCCAGTTTTCTCAGGATATCTTTTCTATTTCCCCTTCCCAGGGGGAATCTAGGTATAGTTTCTTAAGGTTTTCCTTGTTACTTAGCTTCTCTGGAGTCATGGACTATAGGCTCCTTATCCTTTGCTTTAAAGCTAGCATTCATTTATGATTGAGTACATACCATGCTTGCTTTTCTGGGTTTGAGTTACCTCATTCACGATGGATTTTTTGTTTGTTTCTTTGTTTGTTTTTTGTTCCCTTCATTTGCATGCAAATTTCAAGACGTCATTGATTTTTACTGCTGAATAGTACTCAGTTGTATAAATGTCCTACATTTTCCTTATCCATTCTTTGGATGAGGGGCATCTAGCTTTATTTCCAGGTTCTGACTATCAAAAATTAGAACATATGTCGTTGGATTATAATTGAGCATCCTTTGGGTATATGCTCAAGAGTGATATTTCTGGATCTTGAGGTATGTTGAAGTATGTTGATTCCCAGTTTTCTAAGAAACCACCATACTGATTTCCAAAGTGGTTGTACAAGTTTGTATTCCCACCAATAATG
This sequence comes from Arvicola amphibius, assembly GCF_903992535.2. Lineage (NCBI taxonomy): Eukaryota > Metazoa > Chordata > Mammalia > Rodentia > Cricetidae > Arvicola > Arvicola amphibius. The sequence continues at coordinate 85,351,584 of NC_052055.2, forward strand.
AAGGAATGTTCCCCTTATTCTGCATCCTTTCCAGAATAAGCTTTCATAGTTGTTTTTGAACTTGACCATTTCTGATTGGTGTTAGATGGAATCTCAGTGTCATTTTGATTTGCATTTCTCTGATGGCCCAGGATTTGAATATTTCCTTTAGTGTCTTTTGGCCATTTGAGATTCTGTTGAGAATTATCAACTTAGACATGTACCCCATTTTTAATTGGATTAATTGGTATTTTGTTGTCTATATTCTTGAGTTCTTTATATATTTTGGAGTTTAGTCCTCTGTCTAATCTGGGGCTGATGAAGATCTTTTTTCCATTCATACTGTTGCTTTTGTGTCTTACTGACTATGTTCCTTGCTTTTACAGAAGCTTCTCAGTTTCAGGAGGTCCCATTTATTTATTCTTGCTCTTCGTGTCTTTGAAAATTCAACAACATCATTAATCCAGGATTATTTCTAATGGAAAAAGTAAGAACATTAACTGCAGAGATTAAACAAACATAATCATTTTAAATAGATCAATTCCTTGTTATATATTTTCATTGAAAATAAACTATTCTCTCATACATTCTCTACCACAATTTCCCTCCCATCTCCCTCTCCCCTAGATCCACCCTCCTTCTGTTTTCCTTCAGAAAGAAGCAGGCCTCCAAGAAACAATAACCAACCATGAAAAAACAAGATATAAGACTAGGCAAAAGCCTTCATTCACGTCAAACCTGGGCAACACAACCCAACAGGAGGAAAAGAGTTCTGAGGGCAGGCAAAGGAGATGGAGATAAACCTGTTTGTTCTCACTGTTGTGAGCTCCACAAAACATGAAGATAACAGCAATAATATATGCAGAAGAACTGTTGTAGATACTGGCAGGCACTTGGTTGCCTCTTCATTCTCTGTGAGCCTAAATGAACTTTGTTTATTTGATTTAGTGGGTTATGATATCCTGGTGTCGTCTATTCCCTCTGACTCCTCCCATCTTTTTCCCTGTCTTGCATGGGGCTCCCCAAGCTCTGAGCTGTGGTACCCAATAAAATTCTTCGTTTTAAAAGTTCTCTTGGCATTATGTATAATGTCTGGCTGTGGGTCTCTGCACCCACTCCCATCTGCTGTGGAAGGAAGCCTCTCTGATGACAACTGAACAAGGCACTGATACATGGATACAGCAGAATATCAGGAGTCTGCACTAGGGTCATCCTTATAGATTCCAGGAAGTTTCCACTTTACAGGGTTTCCATCCACAAATACCTCCCAAATTCCAGTCATTTCTCCCTGCACTCTTTCTTTTCATTACCCCGACCCCTACCAGATTCCTTCTGATCCTATGGCCTCCCTCTTCCTTCCGACCTACAGAACCTATTTTATTTTCATGTGTCCCCCCCTAGAGCCCTTGTCTTAATGTCTCTGGGTCTGTGGGTAGCAGCTTGCTATTCATTTACTAACCATCTAATAACTACTAATACATGTCTACATACCATATTGTAATTGTCTTTAAACCAGCATAAGTATATTCCCTGATAAAAGAAGTTGAAGCAGTCCTTCAAAGGCTGTAAGTAAACTAAATTTTAAGTACCTTTTAATTTTGCTAAAGTCACAATTAACTAATAATTTCAGTAAAAATATATTACTATTTAGTTCAGCTTTTTGAGCTCTTTGAAAACTTTCCTATAATCCTGAAATTTCTCAAAGGCAAGTTTCTCAAATGAATAACAATCAATCCTTACCATAATCTAAGGAGAGTGGAGAAAAAGCTATTTTTGTGCTTAATTCATTTCTTAACTCTAAATCATACAAGCTTCAATTATTAAATACTATGTGGGTTAATGTTTTGAAATGAAGGATTTGCCTCTTAATGCAAAACCTGCAGTTTATCATGAAGTTGATGGAGGAAATGTCCTTGGCTTAGTTACTCTCCAGAGAGGATGGTTCATTTTTAGGTCTATGTTCTTGGCAGATATAAAAGAGAGAATGAAGAAAGTGAATTTCCCGTATGAAAATATGGCAGACTATTAATAGGATAAAGTAGTGCCATTTCTCATAAAGGGTTGGATCCCTCAAATTAATCATTTTGCTGGAAATTTAAATACTTTAAATGGAACATATCTGATGTTTTCTATTATTCACTATAAAACTGAAAACACATTTTGAAAAATCCACTCAATATAGTTGAACTTATCTCCATAGCAATAAAATACTCAAAAAAACCTAAACATAATGATAATGAGCAATATAATGAAGCACTGAGTGTAAAAATGTAAAAATATGCAGATTCTGTTTTCATGAGGTGGCATGTTTGGGATTGGGAAGTACAATAATACAATTACTGTGTTCAGTCTTATCACATAAATGTGCTATGGGTTTGCATGAATGTAATGTTACTACTACTTATGAGTTATAGATTTTATATTGTATCCTTCATCTTTCGGATGAAATGTTGAGATCTAATTTAAGTAAAAGAATATGAAAATATTATGTTAAATTTCATCAAAACTTGGCACCAGTTAAACTAAGCTATTTAATGTATTGTATAAAAGATGAAATTATCATCCTTATTCTTGTTTATATTCTCTTTTTAAGATTTTTAAATCAATAATTTATATACTCAGTATTAGGGATCAATTAGGGTCTTGAATGTACTGGGTAAGTGTTCTACCATTTTGCTATAACATCAGATCATTTATATCTACCTCTGTTTACCTTCTTTGTACTTTTACGTTTTTTTCAGATATTATCTCAATATGTAACCCAAAGTGATGTCAAATGCCTGATTCTCTTGCCCCAGTTTCTGAAGTGTTGGAATAGAAGGCATATACTATGATGTACTCCACTAAAGTTTTTAAACAATTTTGCTTTTTGTATGTCCATGATAAAATTTACAAATAAGTGTTTTAATTATTTCAATTTTTCTAAATAACTTTGTTATTTCATCTAAACTCTCTAATTTGTATGTACATGGTTTTCAATTTCTTCTCCTTCTTCACTATCCCTATTAGTTATTGAAAGAAAGAATGCCAAAAAAATCACATCTAGGTGTGGCTTCTTATATTAAACTTAGTTGAATTTGATTGACTGTTTTGGCTTGTCTCGGGTCTGAACCACTAAATTAGAAGGAACAATCATGTTATTGTGATATGAAGAAAAATGTGTCTGTAGAAAGAGGTGATAAAGCCTAATATGGTTATCTGAACGGTAGGTTCTATATAATTAGCTAACTAATATCAGTAGCCACTGCCAGGCCTCCGTAGCCCTATTCCCCAGGGAAAGGTGAGTGCACTATCCACCCATTCCTCAACCCCACAAGGCAGGACAATCAGATCCACAGCCTCACAATGCAGAAAAATCAGATGCAATAGGGAGTCAAGTCAAACCAGAAACTGATTTTATTACTGTGAGTGTCAGCTTATATAGGTTAAGTGACATCATGTGATGGGGTACTTCTAGCCAATGAGAGCCAGTCAAGCCCTCCCTCTTGCTTGTGTGACTTTAACCCAGCTTTTACTGTCTCCTCCTCACTCAAACTATCCTCAAACTTGAGCCAGGCTTTCTCTGTCCTACAGGACTCAAGGTACAGGCCCTGAGAAAATTTTGGCCCAACAAGCCACCACTACCAGAAATAAATTCCATGTCATTGGGCGCTAAATACATCTATGTACATAAAAACAACTTTTCTATTTTTTTTTTTTTTTTTTTTTTTTTGCATCCCGGAACTCCTATGAACCATGATGACAGGAGTACCACCATGAAACCATAACAAAGTTTATTCTATAAATAATGTTAGTCTCAAGCATTTAAGGTATCAGTATGTTCAGTATTAGCTGGGTCTAGCAGATTTATATGAAAAGATAAAGAATACTTAATTTCATCACACAGGCTGAAGATCTTGGTGATAATGAGGATAGGACATTTAAAAAAAAACACCTTGAAAGCATCCTCAAATATGCTTTTGTGTAAATAAACATTGCTTTTATTTGAAGCATATAGATGCTTAGGGAGATTATCTTGAAACATAGAGTAATCGTGCTGCTCTATCAACATAAAAGCAGTAGATTCTAAGGTCTGTTACCTCATTAGCTCCATTCCGGCGTCAGACATGATTTTCTCCTGTTGAGAAGGCCTTAAGTGAAATGAGACAGCCATTGGCTGCGACTAGTATATAAGTGCAGCTGACTGCATCTTTATGCATATTTTTCAGTGTTGGTAACTTTTGGGCTCATTAATGTTGTAACCAGGTAAAACTGCTTAATTGCTTTTAGCCCCTGGCATCTTGCATTGAACTTTTTGAAGCTGTGGAAGCTAGGTTGTAGTTATGAGTCTTTCAGGTTAGACTTCTCTAAAGTCTTTTGAAGTATTTGTCCTTAGAATGTGGTGTTTTCAGCAGTAAGGGTCTATTTTCAATTCCCAATAGGCCAACAAAGGTTTCATCTAAAATCTACATTGTTTGGGGAGTTCCTTTGACCATTCCTTAAAAAGAGAATTTCTCATGTTTGTTTGGAACTTGGGTAGTTTTTAATCTATAGTTCTTGTGAATAGCATTGTCAGGCCAATATACATACATACATACATACATACATGTATATATATTAATAGTTTTAGTCAAATATTAAATATGATTTCTGGAGGTTTTTTTACTCACACATGCATGCATACCAGGTATTGTGATAAATGATTGCAATCCCAACTCCTTGAAGAAAAACATGGAAGGAGCAAGGATTTCTGGCCACACAGAGACTACATATCAAGTTCAAATTCAACCTGTGTTACATGAGAAAAACATTTCTCAAAGGATGATTATAATATAATCATTAAGTAAGAATATTTACCTGGTCTCTATCATAGGCTAATAATAACAAATAAGTGAAATTTTGTTAAGAGATGATGTTATAGATGTCAGATATTTTTATTAATGAAATTTGCCCCTTTGTCACTTAAAAGATAGTCTATACATATGATCAGATGGGCAATACTAGTATGAGTCCTTATAAGTTTGAGGTTTATAAGATGGAAGCAAGAGACTAGAAGCAGGAGAAAAAGGAGTAGGCAAAAAGGAGATGGATCAGTAAAGGGTTGGAGGGTTCTGGTACCAGTTGAATATAGAAAGTGGAGACTCGATGTTATCTAAGTATATTGTATTCATATATGATATTAACAAATAATAAGTCATGGGAAAAATGATAAAATGTTCCATGTATGAAATGTGTGTTTTAATTGTACCATTAGCACACTACATTTCTTGTAATTATTGTAATTGTAGCATTGAAGTCAGAAAAAGTCTTTGACAAAATCCTACATGTTTTCATGATAAAAGTCCTAGATGTAATAGGACTTCAAAAAATATACATAAACACAATAAAGGTTAAATATGACAATTCCACAGTCAGCATTATTCTAACTTGAGGTAAACTCAAAGGAATCCCATTAAAATCAGGACTAAGACAAGGTTGCCATGATTGCTTCTCTTTTTCTATATAAAGCTGGAAGTGCCAGCTGACTCAATGAGTCACAGGAAGAATATTAAAGGTATCCAAATAGAAAAAGAAGTCAAAGTGTTGGTTTTTCAGATAATATGTGATTGGACATAAATGATCCCAAGAATTCCAACACTTCTAGAGACAGTTGACATTGTCAGTAAAGTGGCAGAGTACAAATCAATGTATAAAAATAGCATCCCTCTTACAACTGACAAGAAACACACCAAGAAACCATAGACATAACCTACTTAAAATATTTCAATGATTAAAAAAATCTTGAAATAAACCTAACAAAAGAGGTGAAAGATTTCTACAATGAGAACTTCAATTATCTAAAAAGGAGTTGTGGAGGAGGACTGAAAAACCAAGGACAACGGCAATGAGCTTGAACTCTACAGCATGGACGGGCTCACTGTGAGCCTTGTCAGTTTGGTTGCTCACCTTCCTGGACTTAGGGGGAGCTGGGAGGATCTTGGACTTAACATAGTGAAGGGAACCCTGATGGCTCTTTGTCTTGGAGAGGGAGGGAGTGGGGGTATGGGTGGAAGGGAGGGGAGGGAAGGGGGAGGAGGAGGGAAGGAGATGGAAATCTTCAATAAAAAAATGAGAAAAAAATGAAAAGACATCCATATTCATGAGTTGGGAGAAAAATATTATATAAATAGCCATCCTATCAAAGGAAATTTATAGATTCATGGCAATTTCAATGGTTTAATAAGACTAGACACATACTCTCTTATTAAAGGTAGGTGAGGCATCCAGTAGGGAGAAAAGGGACCCCAAGAGCAGGCAAAATAGTCAAAGACATTCTCCACTCATACTGTTAAGAGTCCCACAAAAACACTAAGTTACACCACCATAACAAATATTCAGCAGACCAAGCTCAGACCCATACAGGCTCCATGATTTTGACTTAAGTCTCTGTGGGCCACTATGAGTTCTTCTTAGTTGATTATGTGATCCATGTTCTTATGGTGACCTCAACCCTTCTGGCTTCTACAGTTCTTTCTTTCTCTGAGAGAACGGAATATAGGCTTTTCCTTAATAAAATCATCACAACAATGGCATTTATTTTCAAATACAGGCTGAACTTTTTAGCACCTAAAACATTTTTATTCTTGAAAAAACATAGCTTTTTGCCCACTACTCTGGTTCATGTCTATAAACTTAGTACTTTGTGACCTTGCGGTAGGAGGATTACTTAGAGTCCATGCCCAGTTTAAGCAGCACAGTAAGATTCAAGCAAGCTGAGCTAGAGTGTTTGCCTTAATTTAAAAAATGATCAATATCAAGACAAAACAGTTTCTTCTAAGTCCCACAAATTTTGATAAGTCGTGTTGTCTTAAAAAGTTACTGAATGGCATACAACAAAGAAGAACATTGTTAGTATATTGAATAAGAGTTGAACCATACAAAAAACTCAAACCCTTTAGCTTTTCTTGGCTAGGAAATCTAAGCAAGGACTTCTGTAAAGTCAGAAGAAGAGTAAACAGGTATATTGCAGAGCTCCCTATATAAAAACATGTAGATATTGAGAATTGGGGTTTTGCTGGATGTAGAAAGAGAAAAATAAATTAGGTACATTAAATGGATGTGTGTTTATTTTTATTTGGTGTTTATGGATGTTTTACAATCTTGCTAAAACTTAAAAATTGTATTTCTTACAACGTTTGAAGCAAATTGCAACCATTTCTGTTTGCTTAATTTTTTTCTAGTTTATTATGTAACAGAAGCTATAAATACAAATATGGAGTGATCTTTCCAGCAGTTTAATTGGGACCTTCAGTCTCACAGCATCATGTTGGACAGGAAATTGAGGCAGGTTAAAATGAAGCAGAGAAACATCCACATCCTCATTTTGCTAGGTCTGCTTGCCTTATGTATGCTGTGGTTCTTGTTTCCATAAAAAAATGATTCATAATTTTGAGGAACTTTGACATCCCGTAAAGTGAAAAGAAAACTAAACTAGTTTGTTAGTGCTTTTAGAAAAAAAAATGACAAGAGGAAAGGTCAGAAATTGAATAATTAGTGAAAATGATACAAAGCTTTTTCCTTAGAGTGTAAATTAATAGAGGATGCTTATTTGAATAAAAATTATGTGGGTCATGAGGACCAGGTGAAAAAAAGTGCTACAAAATAAAAATTCATATGGTAATTTATAACATCATCCACAGAGATGACTTGTGCATAATAATGGGCTTTAATGGTGGACATTATATATAAAGGATAGAGTATATGATGACCCATTGTTTGTGATCACTGCTTTACCTTTGGATTGACTAACTTAAGGGTAAATAAGTCAGACATCCAGAGTGTGACGTGCTGAGATTGATATTTTTTCCTGTTTGCTACTTAGGTTTTCTTAGTGTGATGTTATTTTCTTTGTATCACCTAAAAGTATGTTTGCCTATTAAAGACTTCTTTAAAAATTGTTCTAAAGTTTAGAATGGTTACTGATAGCTGTCTAAAAGTCATGAATTTATGTTGTAAAAACTAAGCTGTATCTACCTTAACATTATATTTACTTGTATTAAAGCATTGAGTTTAAATGAGAAATTAACCAGAAACTTCAAAATAGAACTCAGCCCATTTTGGCCCATCTATTATTAGTGACCCAACCCTGCCTGCTTGGGGCCAATATAGAGTCAGACCCAGACATCAGTTGAGTTCTTCCTACACCAATTCCACACCAAACTGGATGTCATTCCCCTACCTCTTGCACTTCGTGGAATCTCAATCAGAATTCCATTTAGTCGCCCTTTGAGGCAGTCCTAGTTGAAGTTGAAAAAGAAAAACTGTTTATGAGTAAGACAAATTTAAGAAATTCATGTCTACTCATTCAAGTCTACAGAGGATTTTAGAAGGAATACGTTTCTCTGAAGAGATCAAACATGCCCAGAGGGTACAAATATTATATAATTCCAGCATGGTTAAAAAGAATTTTAAGAAAATAACACCACCTCAGCAAAACTTGGTAAACATTGCTCTATAATAGTTCTCAATATTCAAAGTCTACGTTCCCCTATGAAAATATAGCTTAATGGCCTGGGCCAGAAAAGCTCCTATATTTTCCTTCCTTAAAGCACCACACCTTACTATCTATAGCAGGCATCTCCTTAGGGTAAAATAATGGAAAGGGATTTCAAGCAAATTGAAGAGAGTGATAAGCAGACATAACTGCTGTAATATCTAAAAAAATATACTTCAAATAAAGAAAAGTTCCACTAAGAAGATATTGGAATATTAAATATGTATGTACCAGAGGGGCATCCAATTTTGTAAGAGAAATACTATTGGATTTAAAAACGCAGATTGACCCCAACATAGTGATAGCAATTACAATACCCTACTTTTATCAATAGACAGGCCATCTAGACAAATATAAGTAGAGAAACTGTGAAGTTAAATGACATTATAAATCTAATGTACCTAAGACACATTTATAGGATATTCTAACCACAAACTAAAGAATGTATTTTCTTTTTCACAGCTGGAATACATCCTAGAAAACTGCCAATACATTAAGGCACAAAAAAAGTATCCACAAGTTTAGGAAAATTGAAATAGCATCCTATATATATCTGACCATAAAAGAAAGAAGTTCCCTCTGCAAAATTTGAAATTGCATACACTACACAAGTCCAAGGAAACTATAGTACATTTCAGGATGAAACGTAAGGAAAAGGAGAAATCAAGAAGTAATTTTTGTTTAATTCCTAGAATTGAAAAATAACAATGAAAATATAGCATGCCAGTATTTATGAGAGAAAATGAAGACAGTGCTAAGAAAAATATTTATAGTAGTAACAGTCTACAGAAAAAAATTATGGTTTAAAATGTATAAGATATTTGTTATTGACCTTCAAATATTTCATTTGTTTCAAATGGCTGACATGGCCATGTACCACACTATGAAACACGAGCAGTTCGAGAGGCTCAGACCTTGAAGTGACGTTGACGTTGACAGTGTGAGTAGATATTATCTGGAGATGGATGCCTTCTTCCTGGCCATTGTCACCCTCTGTGAGGTAGTGTCAATATTTTTCTTTCTTATGAGGGCCTCCCACGTCACATTAGAGCCCACATTAAGGAACTCATTTTAACTTAATAACCACGGTGAAATCTCTATCTGCAAATAAAAATTAAATCTGAGGTCACAGGAGACTTAAACATGGGTTTTTAAAGGAATTCAACCTAGCTTATACCAATACTAGTTGCTTTTGAAAATCTAAATAATTAATACACAGAAAATTAAAAAGACAATATATTTTCAATTATGAGTCCATAACTGCTATCTGAATATATTTAGAAAATTTTACATCTTATTATAAAATGTATTATATACTCATTAAATTTTCAGCTAATAATTTTATTATCATTGAAAAATAGCATCAATATAAAATCAAAACATGGTAGATGAGATTGCTAATAAATTGAAAATCAGCTACAATGCAGAAAGGACATTGCACTGAAAGGATTATATTAGCTCTAGTCTAATTGGTAGTGGCCTTTTTCCTTCTGAATCCTGGAGGGAAGGACAGTTACCAGATCTCCAATAATAGGCAAGTTTGAGGATGGGTGGGTACCTATGTAAAATGACAGAACACATGTATATAAGTCATATGTGCAATATTCACAGCTTTTACTATAATTAAAGCAACTGTAGATTATAATGTACTACTTAACATAGATGATAAGTGAATAATTGTTATGTATTGCCTAGGAAATAAGAAAACAAAAATATCAAAATGAAGTAACAATGTAAATGATTAACTGAAATAATTGAAGAGTATGACTTCTAAATGACACACAATTTTCATAAAAATCTTTTATACATGTTCAGGAAATTGAAAAGTTTCTATGAGCCTATTATCTAAATCATTATGTGTCACAAAATGGATATACAAATTGTTTTAGCACAGGTAGGTGTACATGTTGGTTCATGGAAAGAAGTCTCAGAGGTACCGTAAGAATGAATTTATCCTTTTGAATGCAGTCTCTAAGGACTGAACCACTTTTCATTTGCATGAACTTCTTTTATGTTCTCCAATTTAACCTTAGAAAGTTGGTTTCCTTATCCTGAAAACATTCTGATGATGCTTCCAAAAGGACAATGTCAAGTGAAAGTTCTTGATTAAGGAGGTACCAAGTTTTTGCAGGCTATCCTCCAACCAAGTTTTGCATAGAGTTTGTATCCTTGGGAAACTCTCAGTCAAGGTTCAATAATAGAGAAACAAGAGAAACAAAGAGTAACCAAGAAAGAGAAAATGGATTAGTGCTAGATGCTAGCACTCTAGAGTCAGACCAGGTGTAGCCCAGTGGGAATTATCCTCCAACAAATATTTGAAATGATTTTGAGTTCAACATCATCAATGATTTTGGAAAAAAAAGCAAAATATTTATCTTGAAAGTTTTTAAATACAAAGCAACCATGTACTTCTCATTAACTATGTGAGTTATAGTAAGATGTAAACGAATCATTTCAGTTCTTCAGAGAACAACTGTTTGTTCTCAAAGGTCATGGTTGGTATCTTCTTCATGCTGAATTCAGAAATGGTAAGTTTTTAAAAACACTGAACCAAGAAAATTCAGTATGGCATAACAAACAAAGTAGACTCAGAGGCATTGTTTGTAGAATTTGTTAATTTATTAACTCTTCAGGCATTTTGCAATGATCACATATATTTCCAGTTTGTTCTTCCTGCTTAAAAGAACAAACAATAAACTGAATAAAATCCATCCTCGAAGAATTTATCTGCAAAAAATAAACATCCACCAAAAATTGAAAAGAAAACCTCTCAGTCTTCTAAAATACATTTGTAATTTAGCATACCATATTTAATGATTATTTATTAGTTTTGTTATATAATTAGGTGGGTGTACAAATGTGTCTGTACTTGTGTGCACACACACCATAACAGGCACATGGAAGCTGTTTTTGTTACTGTCTATTACTTTGAAGAGACACCATGACCAGGGCAACTCTTAAAAAGAAAATATTTAATTTGGAGTTTGTAGTTACAGAGGGTAATAGAGTCCATGACCATAAGGTACAAAGCACACAGGAATGGTACTGAAGTAATAAAGGGCTATCAGACCTGATTTACAGGCACAGGACAGAGAGACTGGGGCTGGTGTGGGATTCTAAAACATCAAACCTCATTCTCAAAGCAGTGCTTCCTCCAACTGGGCCACATCTCCTTATTATTTCCAACAGTTCCAGACCCAAATATATGAGTTTTGGTTTGGGCATTCTCCTTCAAACCACACAGAGACAAAAAAACAACTTGTAGGAATGATTCTTTTTTTCTACCACAAATTTCTGTTGTCAGTGTTGGCTGAAATTTCCCTTACTTACTGCCAGCCTTCATAATTTTTTTTATCAAAATAGGAAAGACAGCAAGGTGGTATAATTTCAAACTTCTTTCTTACTATGAACTTTTAAATTGTAATTGTAGGAATTTTCCTGAATTAAAAAAAATATTTTCTGTATCCTGGTATTTTTTCTGAATTTGTAAAGAAGGAATCCACAGCCAAATTTAGATAGATGCACAAACAGATAGACAGGCTGGCAGACAGAGAAACACACACACACACACACACACACACACACACAAACATATAAAAATGTATATATTAAAGAAAGCACACACATCTACCATATGTAATAGTTAAGTTTCTATTTCTTTCAAGGGAAAGAAACATTTCATTATGTTTTCATTTCCTCTAAGAATTCAAACTCACTACAATATATAATTATAACTATAAAACAAACACATTATACCTGTTGATGTTATTATATGATTGTATATCATGCTTGAAACCTAGAGATTCTTAAAACCTTAATTATTCTATTTATGATAATTTATTCATTGGTGAATATTTAAATACAATTTTCTTAAAAATCTCATGGCAATTTCTTACAATATTTTGTCTTTTATTATATCATTTAATTAAATGTAATAGAAATTGAAATAAAAGAGATGGACCAATTAAAATTTACTACTTAGGGTTATAAAATATTAATTAGAATGTTAAAATACAGGATGATAAATTTAATATCAATGAAGAATATAATCAGGATTTATTCTTCTCAGTTTATTATGCCTGGGGTTTCTATGGAGGAGCTCTAATAATGAATTTTTTTACTAGGTGCTTGATAACAACCTTCAGGTTATCCATGAATATTTTTGCTCTTTATAAGGAGAAGGACCTCTTAAAGAATTCAGCAGTTGTGTCTACTGTTTACAGAGGAAAACTTGATTGTAAAATAATAGCAGAATACTACCAGATATTCATGCAAATAATCACAGGAAACTTAGCATATAAAAACATCCCTTCAGTTCATCCCTAAGAATAGATGTCCAAGGAGAAAATTTAAAACAAGGCTTCTCATTGTGTTTTTTTTTTTAATATTTCCTCTTCGAGGAGACAAGTGATATTCATTTACACCACATAATGGTGAAGTAGAGAAGTTCTTCCAGAGAATAGTGCAAATTTGCTCAGCTCTTGGTGGTACTTGGAGGTACCTTTAATATTAGTGTGCCCAGTATTTTTCTGTACATTTCTAAGGTATCATTGCATAGGTTGACATTTAAGCTAAAATTTCTCTAAGCTAATCACAAAGGAACTCTGGACATATAGATATAAGATTTCTTGAGTGCTTTAGCCTATATAGTAGATCAGATAGATGGCAGGGAATCATAGCAGTTACAAATTAAATGAAAAAGAAGACAATCACATGGGTAATAAGATCAGAACTATTTATTCAAAATCAATCATTTGTCTTAAATTTTATTTCTCTAAATTGTTTATATTTTAGGCCAATGGACCTGAAATCAAATAAACATATAGTAAAGACATTCTGGATTTGAAATTGAGTAGAAACGAATTTCTAACCTGTATTATTCTTTCCTGTTTTGAGTTATACAAGAATTTTATATGAGACTTAAACATAAATAAGTCTGAGGCCCAAATAGGTTAAATAAATGTCCAATGTCCAAAGTATAAGATGTCCAAGTTGCTCAATGATATATACAAAGTTACATATTTAAAATGAACATTAGTATACTATATGGATTATGGATGTATATTTTATATTATTAACTACCACCTAAATTACAGAAATACTGTTTGTTATTACTCAATTTTAGAATCAGGAGTAGTATCATACACTAGGTATGAATTTCTTTTTTTTTTCCTCATGGTTTATTTTTTTTTATATTTAAAAATTTCCATCTCCTTCCCTCCTCCTCCCCCCTCCCTCCCCTCCTCCTCCCCCTTCCCTCCCCTCCTTCTCCCCCTTCCCTCCCCTTCCCTCCACCCATACCTCCCCACCCTCCCTCTCAAGGCCAAGGAGCCATCAGGGTTCCCCACTCTATGCTAAGTCCAAGGTCCTCCCAACTCGCCCCAGGTCCAGGAAGGTGATCGACCAAGCTGAGAAGGCTCCCACAAAGCCCGTCCATGCAGAAGAATCAGAGCCCAGCGCCAATGTCCTTTGCTTCTCAGTCAGCCCCCGCTGTTGGCCACATTCAGAGAGACGGATTTGGTCGCATGATCCATCAGTCCCATTCCAACTGGAGTTGGTGATCTCCCTTTAGTTCTGTCCCACCGTCTCCATGAGTTTGAGGACAAAGTGGGAAGTACTCTACAACAAATGGGCACAGGGAACCGTTTCCTACGCATAACCCCAGCTGCACAGACTTTAAGGGCAACATTGAATAAATGGGACCTCCTGAAGTTGAGCAGCTTCTGTAAAGCAAAGGACATTGTCACTAAGACACAAAGGCAGCCTACTGACTGGGAAAAGATCTTCACCAACCCTGCAACTGACAAAGGTCTGATCTCTAAAATATATAAGGAACTCAAGAGACTAGACGGTAAAATGCCAATTAACCCAATTAAAAAATGGGGCGCTGAACTGAACAGAGAATTCTCAACAGAAGAAGTTCGAATGGCCAAAAGACACTTAAGGTCATGCTCAACCTCCCTAGCTATCAGGGAAATGCAAATCAAAACAACTTTGAGATATCATCTTACACCTGTCAGATTGGCTAAAATCCAAAACACCAATAATAACCTTTGCTGGAGAGGTTGTGGGGTAAGGGGTACACTCATCCATTGCTGTTGGGAATGCACACTTGTGCAACCACTTTGGAAAGCAGTGTGGCGGTTTCTCAGGAAATTCGGGATCAACCTACCCCAGGACCCAGCAATTCCACTATTGGGAATCTACCCAAGAGATGCCCAATCATACAACAAAAGCATATGCTCATCTATGTTCATAGCAGCATTATTTGTAATAGCCAGATCCTGGAAACAACCTAGATGCCCTTCAGTGGAAGAATGGATGAAGAAACTGTGGAATATATACATGCTAGAATACTACTCAGCGGTAAAAAACAATGACATCTTGAATTTTGCAGGCAAATGGATGGAAATAGAAAACACTATCCTGAGTGAGGTAACCCAGACCCAAAAAGATGATCATGGGATGTACTCACTCATAATCGGTTTCTAGCCATAATTAAAGGATATTGAGCCTATAAATTTGGGATCCTTGAGAAGATAATAAGAAGGTGAACTCCCCAAAAAAGATATAGTAATCCTCCTGGATATTGGAAGTAGACACGATCGCCAGGCAAAATTGGGAACTTGAGGGTTGGGCGAGACTGGGCCAAGAGAAGATGGGGAGAGAAAAATGTGAAGGGGAGAACGGGGGGAGCTCGGAGGAATGGGGTGCTTGGGATATAGGAAGGGTGGATATGGGAGCAGGGAAGCATATATCTTAATTTAAGGAGCTACCTGAGGGTTGTCAAGAGACTTGACCCTAGAGGGGTTCCCAGGTTTCCAGGGAGACGCCCCCAGTTAGTTCCTTGGGCAGCTGAGGAGAGGGAGCCTGAAAAGGCCAGTTCCTATAGCCATACTGATGAATTTCTTGCATATCACCATAGAACCTCCACCTGACGATAGATGAAGAAAATGACAGAGCCCCACATTGGAGCACCGGACTGAGCTCCCAAGGTCCTGATGAGGAGCAGAAGGAGGGAGAACATGAGAAAGAAAGTCAGGACCTTGAGGGAACCTCCAGCTGGCGACAGATGGGGAAGGTGACTGAGCTCCACATTGGAGCACTGGACTGAGGTCCCAAGGTCCTGATGAGGAGCAGAAGGAGCGAGAACATGAGGGAGAAAGTCAGGAACGTGAGGGGTGCGTTCACTCATAGGTATGAATTTCTAAGATGATCATATGGGTGTGTGTGTGTGTGTGTGTGTGTGTGTGTGTATGTGCTTGTGAGACAATGATAGAAAATGTGATTGTTACCATCCGTAAAAAATCTTGTTTAAATTTTTTAAACAATAATCCATTGTATGTAATAGTCTGATTAGAGATCATGTCTGGTTTTGGGGTTTCCAAGTTTGAACTTAATATGAGCACTCTGATTACTTTTTACAATCATAAGAACTCCTTTAATTAAATTGTTCTTGGTCTTATGGATAGCTACATATATATATGTCTAAGATTTTAGACAAAGATATGTGTCCTTTTAAAGAATATTGTAACCTTGTGCAGTACCTGATTCAGTTCTTATATAAAATACATTTTTCCCAGAAAGACTGAATCGTGGCAGTATCAACATCACATAAAAATTGCCTGATGTCTTTGCAGACACACTTTGTGGTCAGTAAATTTTAGGGAAGATAATGTATATGTATCCTCTGCTTCTAGATAACAAGTGAAATTATCCTGCACTATTCCCACAGTCGATTTACAAGCAGAGTTTATTTAACAATATGTTACATGGGGTAGGAAGTTGGCACTACAAATCTTTATTTTCATGTTACTTGTATTTATGTTTTCTAAACTGTATGGACTATAGGTAATAATTGCATTGGAAATGACGTCATGACCACTAGCATGTCCTCATATATTCTCTTTTTACATACATGGCACTAATTCCATTGAACCATATACATAGTAGGATGGATCAGGGGCCTGGGATTTCTATTAAGTGGACATCTCTGATGTATATTTAGACTTCCCCTACTGGGCATATCCAATCCACTGTCAGACAAAACAAGATAAGAGAGAAGAAAGGCAAGGTCTTTTGATTACAGAAGATTTCAATCACAGAAGCAGAGAAGATGCTTTTTATCAAGACTGGTAGCAGTGATCATAGTGGATTAGAGGGTTAATAAAAGTCTCTAGTTGGCTTCAAGACATCTAGTTCACTATTCTCCTATGCTAGAGTTTTGGCGCTTTTATGCTTTTGAAAAATAATTAACATAAAGTAATTGTAACAGAAAAATGGTACACTGTAGAGAATACTTTTTTTCTTTCTTATTCCTTCTGCTAAAAGAAAAAGAAATATTTCCCTGCCTTAACAAATGAGAAAATATAGTATATGCCTTTTATTTTTTAAAATCGGTGTTGACAGAGGTTTCTGTCTCACCCGGTTGTAGTCATTCAGTCCCAAATTAAACACGCAGAGGTCTACATTAATTATAAACCAGTTGGCCTATTAGTTCAGGTTTCTTATTAATTAGTTCTTACATATTAAACTAGCCCATTATTCTTATCTATGTTAGCCATGTGGCTTGGTACCTTTTTCGGTGAGGCAGTCACATCTTGTTTGCTCTGTGTCTGGCTTCTTCTGTGTCTGGGTGATGACTGCAGACTCAAATTTCCCTCTTCCCAGAATTCTCATTGCCCCGCCTCTACTTCCTGCCTGGCTACTGGCCAATCAGCATTTTATTAAAAATAATACAAGTGACAGGATAAAAGACCATCGTGGTCTGCAATGATGACCTTAGTTCTACAGTATGGAAGTTTGAATAAAGGCCTCTCTTGTATAAATTAATGCCTTGTTTTTATTTGCCTCAGTTTTTCTACCCACTGCCCTTCCATAGGAATTCCCTCCAATGTATCTTTGAAAAACAGAAGACTTTCTGAGGAACACACAGATATAACTCAAAGAAAATAAGTACCCACGTTTTTGCTTTCTATTTTTAACCCCCTGAATTGAGCAGCATCCAAAGTCTTCAGTTGTCAAGATGTCATGCAGATTCTTTATTTCCTTTGCTCTTTTCAATTCACCTGCACACATAGCCTTAAAGAAAGTATACTTCCTATTCCTCTTCAGTCTAACTATTGTGTGCGGCCCTCAGTTGCTAATAAAATCTCAGCATGCCAAACAACGACAAGTTCAAAGGAGAGGAACTCTCTCTATGTGAGGTCCTAACCATATACTGGAGCCTTTCTTTATCCACTTTGTGCAGTTTTGTAAAAGAGAAATCTATTACCTTAAATATTGGCTATTAACTTTATTTCATAATATTTGAAATATTAGTACATTGAAAGTGGCATATCATAAAGACACAAGCTTTCCTTGTTTGCCCAACAATTACTGTCAACTTTGCATTATGACAAATAAATATCAAAAAGTGACCTTCCATGTTCTTAGTCCACACCAGAATAGAAATAGTAGTGGTGTTTTTAATAAAATGAAAATAATTTTTATGTATTAATAGTGTTCCTTTCCTGTATATTTGGCATTCTATATGATAATCAAGGGTTTGTGCAGGTTTTTAGTTATTTACACAAACACATGCATCAACATTTATATACAAAAATAAAATAGAAATAAGAGGTTATTGTAAAATGAATTTAAAATGGAATAGAATAGTTGTTACCAGAAGCTGAGGAAATTGTTAAAAAAAAAGTAGAAAAAATTTCAGTTTATAGATGAATGTTAAAATGTAAAAGTAGAAATTAGTTCAATATTATGGACTATATTATAGCAATCATGCTAATAAATAGTGCATATGTAATAAATCACAAAATGCACATTGTAAATTAACTGGATGAAAGGATTTACAATGATTAAGGCAATTTTCTAGCTGTTTCAAATTCCTAGTATCAACTTGGGGCATATAGGAAAGTCGTTCATGATTCTTCAATTTACTGAAACCCTGAAATGAAATGTACATGTCTAGAAAAGAGATTGTTTTAATCCCCAAATTAATAGAAATTGGACAAGAGCTAAGAAAATGTCACAGATACATGGAGGAAAGAATGATTATTATAGTATACATTTTTACAAAAAAAATAGTATTTATTTATAACTCTTTTGGTTTCCAGTCTTACTTGATACAGCCATAAACAGGTTGATGTAAATATTAAAATATATGTTCTCTGTTCTTTTATAATGAAAAGGTACACATCAGATAATACCTAGGGTGACAACTGACTGTTTTAGATTGACCAACACTGTAATGAATAGTGAAGGATTAGGTGACAAAATGTCATCTAACCCAAAAGTCGAGCACAACCACTCATCTGGACCATCAAAAATGATGCCTTGGTGTTGACCTCTACAGAAATAACTCTAAAATAAGACATGTTATTGGTAATACTTCATGCATCTTTTCACAGTCAAGTACAGAATGTGAATCCTGATGCCATAAATTAGGACAACAAATCTCTGCAGTTGAAAGTTTCCTAGACTTTGGACTGTGCCTCCATACTTCAGTTGATCTCACTCTGCATTCTTTCCTTTAATAAACAAAATTATTTTTAGGGGGAGTCTCACGTACCACAGACTTTCCTCAGTTTCTTTACAGGTAAGGGTAATGTCCCACTAATAATCCTCCTTTTTTTCTCCTAATTGCTCTAATTACACGTGTGAAGCATTATAAATTGTATTTTTTTCCTCATTTTTTTATTGAAGATTTCCATCTCCTTCCCTCCTTCTCCCCCTTCCCTCCCCTCCCTTCCACCCAAACCCCCACTCCACCCCTCTCCAAGACAAAGAGCCATCAGGGTTCCCTTTACTATGTTAAGTCCAAGGTCCTCCCAGCTCCCCCTAAGTCCAGGAAGGTGAGCAACCAAACTGACAAGGCTCACAGTGAGCCCGTCCATGCTGTAGAGTTCACGTTCATTGCCGTTGTCCTTGGTTTCTCAGTCCTCCTCCACCGTCAGCCACATTCAGAGAGTC
Source organism: Arvicola amphibius (assembly GCF_903992535.2). Classification (NCBI taxonomy): domain Eukaryota; kingdom Metazoa; phylum Chordata; class Mammalia; order Rodentia; family Cricetidae; genus Arvicola; species Arvicola amphibius. The sequence continues at coordinate 85,371,043 of NC_052055.2, forward strand.
CGGCTTGGTCCCCTGTTCCATAAGTCCCATTCCGACTGGACTTGGTGGTCTCCTGTTAGATCTGTCCCACCGTCTCAATGGGTAAACGCACTCCTCACGGTCCTGACTTCCTTGCTCATGATCTCCCTCCTTTTGCTCCTCACGGGACCTTGGGAGCTCAGTCTGGTGCTCCTATGTGGGGCTCTGTCATTTTCTCCATCCAATGCCAGGTGAAGGTAGAGTCAAGTCTCTGCCAACCCTAGAATGGCTCCCTTAAGTAAGATATATAATTCCTTGTTCCCATATCCACCCTTCCTATATCCCAACCATCCTATTCCCCCAGGCTCTTCCCATCCTCCACTTCACACTTTTCTCTTCCCCTCCCCCCTCCCCCATTCCACCCCACCCCCATGTTCCCATTTTTTGTCCGGCAATCTTGTCTACTTCCAGTATCCAGGAGGATAACTATATGTTTTTCTTTGGGTTCACCTTCTTATATAGCTTCTCTAGGATTTTTTACGAATTATAGGCTCGATGTCCTTTATTTATGGCTAGAACCCAATTATGAGTGAGTACATCCCATGTTCATCTTTTTGGGCCTGGGTTACCTCACTCAGGATGGTGTTTTCTATTTCCATCCATTTGCATGCAAAATTCAAGATGTCATTGTTTTTTACCGCCGAGTAGTACTCTAATATGTATATATTCCACACTTTCTTCATCCATTCTTCCACTGAAGGGCATCAAGGTTGTTTCCAGGTTCTGGCTATTACAAATAATGCTGCTATGAACATAGTTGAACAGATGCTTTTGTAATATGATTGGGCATCTCTTGGGTAAATTCCCAAGAGTGGGATTGCTGGGTCCTGGGGTAGGTGGATCCCAAATTTCCTGAGAAACCTCCACACTGCTTTCCAAAGCGGTTGCACAAGTTTGCATTCCCACCAGCAATGGATGAGTGTACCCCTTACTCCACATCCTCTCCAGCAAAGGCTATCATTGGTGTTTTTGATTTTAGCCATTCTGACAGGTGTATAATGGTATCTCAACGTTGTTTTGATTTGTATTTCCCTGATTGCTAAGGAGGGTTCCCAGGTGTCCAGGAAGACGCCCCCAGCTAGGTCCTTGGGTAGCTGAGGAGAGGGTGCCAGAAATGTACAGATCCTATTGCCATACTCATGAATATCTTGCATATCACCATAAATTGTAAATTTTTAAAATAATTCTGAGAATTAGTGACTTTCAAGACAGTTTTAGAAATATGCAAAATGTATAATGGTGTCAGAAATAGGAGAAATATCAGGAGAAAATGTCATTCTACCAAATTCCATAGTTTCGTTAAACCTTGAAACAAATTGACCACAGTAGCTGGAGTGTGGTTGTTGAGTTAAATTGTGTATCGGTACACTGATTTCAGGTTTAAATTTCCAGACCTGCTTTCAGGTTAGTTGATTTGAATCCTCCTTTGATTACTAACTTCTCAAAGAATCTTGAACCTGTCAATTGATCCAAAAGTAATGGGCAGAATAGATGCTTACCAGCCATAACATCTTAGTGAATGGTCCTCACTTTCATTTTCCTTTCTGGTAACTTTATCAACCATTAGGTCAATCAGCTTTATCTCAGGAGTGAGGTTGTAATTTCTTTACTCACTTAACTGATTAGTTCAGGATTCAGTAAATTGTTTCTTAAATAAATATACACTAAAATATGACTACTTAAATGTTACATGTCGTAAAATTCTGCTTCTTTTAATGAAGTAACTAGAGGATGAGGAGTGAAGCAATAAAAATACCAAAATACATTGTAGATTTCCACTTACGTTAATCATATACATATAATTATATATTCTCTAAGATGATAATTTTATCTGTCCTACTCCATGCTTTCAAATGATATCAGGATAAAATGTAGCTTTCAACTTTGAAGCTATTTTTCTGTATTTCTCCATATTTGTTATAGGGCAACAAACCATTTTTTATATCATTCCATTTATGTTTGTTTATTTTTTCTTTTGGTTCTAGTGACCAGAGATTCTTTAGGTTAGCTGCAATACTAATTTCTGTCACTTTGGCACATTGATCATTTTTTCCTCTGTCCTCCAGTGCATCTGCCTTAAAATTTCATTTTGGGCCCATTGTGAGACACATGTTACTGTACTGACATTCCATATGAAGCCCTACAACTATTGTCCCTGAAGATGTTTAACTTAAACTGTTTTACATCTATGACAATATTCATAGATACTAGAGATGAGAATATGGATGTATTTTAATGTGTATTATTCATAGTAATCCATTTTGCTTCCTTTAGAATATTTAAACAAACTGTCTTTCAATTAAACAGACTAGTTTTTACAAATGCTATCTGTTTCTGTTTAATTAACTAGTTTTCAAAGGCATAATACTTTACTTGTTCTTATTGATTCTTTTGAACATCTTTCATCCAGTGAAATGTTAGCTTCTCATGAGGAATATAACCTTGAGAGTATCTTTCTACACTTAAGGCCTTAACTCCTACATCCTTTTAGAAGAGAATAGAAAATATAGGTTTTGGATATATCTTTCATATACATTTTTCTTTCTCCATATTTGTCCTTTATTATCCTTAAAGTTATTTATGGACAGCTTCTATATCACACAGTTTTTGTTTGATGAGGTATAGATAGTCTATCCAGGAGTATTTTATACTATGTTTTGGAGGGAATTTGACGGGAAATCAATTTTCTCAGCAATAAATGTGAGGTGCATCTTGTTTATATTAAAAGAACATGTGTCTTTTACTTTCCCTAAAATATCTTAAGTGAATTTGAATGTTATGTTTATTTTACAGGAAAAGAAAGCAATCAAATCTCTAATGAATATGACAGAATAATTAAGAGGAATGTCGAAGGCAAGCTGAGACATGAATGGAATGCTCTGACAATTTCATGTCCAAAAATAGTGTGAAATAGATTACTTTCAAACCACAAAACTTTAGGAATCTTCTTCCATATTACTAAATGCTACTAAATGCAACTCTTACTGTGCTGATATATGCCTCCTAAAGATAAAATATACAAAACCAACAATGTGATTTTTTTATATTTCTTATTTCCTTTTCATAAGATATTTTAAAATGGAAACCTTATATTCTTTTCATAAGAGACTTAAAATATGTTTCTTCCACCGTGTAAAATTATTTAGTTATTAGAAGATTTTTCTTACTCAAATTACAGCCATAGTAAACTTCTTTTAGCTACATAGCATTTTTAAAATATGAAAGCTAGTTATAATGTCAAATATAAATATTTAGTGAACAATCCTAAATTAGTTTCAAGACTTCTCAGAGATCATCAAAGCACAATTAGAATCCTCATTCCATTGTTTCATAATAGGAGATATCATGCTCACTTTTGACACGGCAGGTTTTCAAAGTCCAGTAAAAACCAGAACATTATGACTTCAGGCAAGGTAGGATGGGAAGTCACAATAATTCTTATTTTAGTACCTGAACACCATCGAGGAAGCATTATGTCTTGGTTATTACACTACATCATCTGCCCTCATAAAGGTATTTGGGAGAATTACTAGAATGACTCCATTTCAGAGAAGTATCATCAGATTTTTGTTGGGTTTTGAACATGTTGTAATTCAAAAGAATACTTGAATTGCTAACATTCAAAAGAGATTTTATATCTTCCTTGCAGGAGTAAGTCTCTCTGACAGTCTGAAAACCTGATGAGATCTTTTATATACATCTTTCTTTTTCAAACAAAGAGGTACTACATGAAAAAAGTCAGAAGCACTTCGCATATAATGTAGATTTTTTTAACTTAGAATTTTGAATATACTGCATACATTGTTTTGTTTGTTTTCTTTGGGTTCAAATGTCATTTTATAATTGTTGATGTTTTATCTCAAACTGCATAACTTAAAATATTGTGCTTCACAAAGATTTTAAAAAGAACACTTTTAACAATATAATAGAGGATATCTTTAATATCTTTCTATATACATTTATACATATATGTATATATTTGGATATACCATATAAGTATGAAAAAGACTTTACTTAGTGTTGTCAGTGACACTTGTCTCCGTGTGGTCTGTCCACCATGTAAATGATTCATGCATTTGAAACTTAAATGTGCCATATATGCTGTAAGATGTGTTTTATAAGTCACCTTTCCTTTTTCATTCATCATTTCCTAAAAAAGACAATAATCATTGCTTTACATATGTATAAAAGTCAAGGTATGAGGTTTCTCATGTATACCTCTAAGGCTTACTTTTTCACTGGGTATTTACTGTTTCTTACTATCTTGTCTCCTATCCCTTGCTCAGAGACCTTTATTATCCAGCCCATGCTCACCTGCCCAGGGATAGAACCACACACTGTGAACTGGGTGAAATTACCTGGCATGAGTGAGAAGGAAACAAGGAACAAGCAACAAAACTCGCTTAGGAGTTTATTAGAGGGGGCATGTACATGCCTGGGGAAGTCAGTGTGCAGAGAGAGAGAGAGAGAGAGAGAGAGAGAGAGAGAGAGAGAGAGAGAGAGAGAGAGAGAGAGAGAGGGAGGGAGGGAGGGAGGGAGGGAGGGAGGGAGGGAGGGAGGGAGGGAGGGAGGGAGGGAGGGAGGGAAGGAGGGAAGGAGGGAAGGAGGGAGGGAGGGAGGGAAGGAGGGAGGGAGAGGTAGCGGGCTGAAGATGGTGCCTCCATCTTTTAAGGGCTGCCTAGTGTAGGCGTACAGGGGGTGACATGGTTATGTTATATGCAGATGATGGAGCTCACGCATGTGCTCAAGGGTTCATGCAGCTGTGTCATACGTAGATGATCCAACCATGCTGCACATGGGTCACGTGGGGCTCTTTAAGATTCCTGTGGCCATTAGGCACTTTCGCCTGAGGGCTTGTCCACACACATGGCCCTGGAACCCAGAAGTGTCAGCCATGTTGTGTGACTGGATCATTACACTGGATCCCCCTTTATCAGTCAGCAATCAAGAATGTGCCCCGAGGGCTTCCCCACGGGGAAATCTAAAGGATCTAATTCTTCAGTTGAGCTCCCCAGTTCAACATATGTCCCAGTTCAGGAAACTCTGCCATACTTTTCCTCTTCCTCTGTATCTATGTACTCATGCAGTATGCCACACTCCTAATACTGACAATGGCAACTAGGACTTCACTCTGGAGACGCATGTGAGCATTAGCCCATTAAGAGAAATAGATTTTAATTCACTGTTGTTTGGGGTTTTGTTTTGTTTTGTTTTGGTCAGCAGTAAAGATCAAACTTAGAGACAAGCAGGCATAAGGCAACCAGGCCTCTACCCCAGGGCTTCACTCCTATATTCTAATTTTATTAAAAAAAAATTTACTTGCAGTGATTGCTGGCCACTTTCCTTTTTCCTCAACTAAAATGAGAAAAAACTAAAATCTTGTTGCTTTTTCAAAATTCTTCTGTGTTGACATTAGGACCTGTGAGACCCTACTGTAGAGGCCCAGAAATGTGAACCTATTTCCACATTCACCAAAGGTCAGAGAGTTACAAATTACCTCTAGTTCCTTCGAGGTTATTGTGCTTCTACCTTAAACAAAGGTCCCACCTAGATGCAGAGCAGAAAGTTCTGCTCTCTCAAGGTTATTGTCAACAGGTGTGGCTAATAGCCAGACCTTTTACTCTGGGAATAGAGAAGTAGATTGATCCTACTCCAAATAAGAGTCTAAGGATCCAACTAAATTCCAGTTTACTTTATGGATATAACTTTGGATTTCACCCAGGGAGTGGTTTGCCTACAGAATGTTTTGGTCTAATTTGAGAGCATGACTTGTTTTGTTCTAGTAATAGAATGTTTAACTATGAATGTAGCCTGTGACCTCCAATTGGTGCATTCATTTCCTTGTATCATGTTGATGCAGTCATTTGTCTTACTCCTACCTTTTGGGTTCAAGGGTATTTTAAGCAATTGGAAATTAAACATGGGTGAATTTTCAGTACTCACTGGAATCCCCTCTCAATAATATTGCATATGTTTCTCCATTTTATTATTTTCATTCAAATCTTCATATTCTTTACTATATTTCTAAATCCCACGTCTCTACCCTGGAGAGAGGTCCTTTTGTGGAGGCTGGTCCTGATACCCTGTTAACAAAGAGGCCAGGCTAAGAAATTGGAGTCATCCTTCACTCTTCTCTATCATCCTTCACTCTTCTCTATCATCCTTCACTCTTCTCTATCATCCTTCACTCTTCTCTATCATCCTTCACTCTTCTCTATCATCCTTCACTCTTCTCTATCATCCTTCACTCTTCTCTATCATCCTTCACTCTTCTCTATCATCCTTCACTCTTCTCTATCATCCTTCACTCTTCTCTATCATCCTTCACTCTTCTCTATCATCCTTCACTCTTCTCTATCATCCTTCACTCTTCTCTATCACCCTTCACTCTTCTCTATCATCCTTCACTCTTCTCTATCATCCTTCACTCTTCTCTATCATCCTTCACTCTTCTCTATCACCCTTCACTCTTCTCTACATCCTTCACTCTTCTCTATCATCCTTCACTCTTCTCTATCATCCTTCACTCTTCTCTATCATCCTTCACTCTTCTCTATCATCCTTCACTCTTCTCTATCATCCTTCACTCTTCTCTATCACCCTTCACTCTTCTCTATCATCCTTCACTCTTCTCTATCATCCTTTGTACTTAAATACCATTGTTTTAATCTGTTGTTTCTTGAGAAGCTTTACAATTTATGAGATGCTAATTCTTATCAGTGAAAAATTGATTTAGAAATGAAGTAATTGTCTGTAATCAACAAACTAACCTGAACAAGTCATGAAACTTAAGAAAACAGTGTCAGTGATTTATGAGGTACCTAATTACATGATCTTGTGAAGCCCTACCTAACATGGACAACAATTCTTGGAAATTTTCACTTCTAATCTCACGATGGCCTCATTTTGTTTTTTACTGAGCTCTGCCATTTGGCAGCTCCAGCCACAGGAACTATGCAATAATTGAATGGAAGAGCATAGCAGTTGGAGCATGCACTGTGCAGTAGTTCAGGTAAAGCTTAAATAATTTTAATAAATGTAACATTACAAAATTTTTGTGACATGAACAAGAACTACATTAATATGTCAGATAGAACCAGAAAATGCATATACTAATGATTTTAATTTTTATAGCCAAAAGATGTACAGCTTCAACTTGAAAATAGGACAGTTATTTTTTTTTTATTTTTCTTCTGTTTCAGCATAAATGTAAGGCTATACATATAAAAAGGATATTCTAATTAAAAACAGTAACATAAAATGTTAATATTTTTATATTTATGATATAAGTAGATAAAAGTTGTGTTTCTTATATTTTAGTTTTATACAGATTATAGAAATATGAATGAAGTAACTGTAATGGTAAAAACAAAATAGTGCAGGTCTCCAAGTGGAAGCTGCAGGCAGCTGCAGGCATCAGGCCACAAAGGGCAGAAATTCTCAGGAAGGGAGCCACACCGTGGTGGGTGAGAAACCTCGGTGGGTCAGCCGGTCCCATATGGAACCATGGAGGGTGAAAGAAGAGACAGATAGGCAAACCATGCAGAGTGAGCTTGGATATTTATTTAGTGGGTTATGAAGGGGAAAGGGAAACGGGAGAAGAGGGAAGAGCAGATTCTCAAGACTGCTTCCGGCTTGTTTGTGGGCATCATCTTGGGAGGGGATCCTGAGAATGCTGGGTGCTGGTCACATCCTGGGGTAGCTGGTCTCTTTGCTCCTGTCCAGTGTTTGTGGTATGGGAATGTTTGGTGTCTCTTAGACCTTTTAAAGGTATTAGAAGAACAGAGAATAATGTTAAGTTTAGGAAAAATTAAAATTTTAAGACAAGGGAATCGAGATGGGTATATCTGACCAGTTTAAGATAGATTCTTCAATTTGGTTCTCATAAGAATTTTTTGGGTTTGTGAAAACATAAGCTTTAGCATATTAAAGTCAGAATGACTGTGACAGATGATTTTGCCAATGAAAAGTATTTTGAAGCTATGAAAGGAAGTGTGGGAGAGATATTTGATAGCATGCACTTGTGCTCACACCTTTATAACTTGTGGGTATATGCCTTGATAACTTGTATTTGTATTTTACTGAAATTGTTTAGTGAGACTGTTCTTTTATACTGACAAAATCTCTCAGTTGTCAAAGTGCATCAGAAATCTTTGAGAAGGATAAAATTTTACTTGAGTTATTGATTAAAAAATGACAGAGAACTTGCTTGGTTAGCACCTAGAGCTATTCCTCATGGTCCTCCATGGTTGCTGAGGGTCATTTTTTTTTTTTTTTTGCTGTTTAATACATGGCTTGTCAGGCTACAGAAGATCTTGTGGGCTAAGAAATCTGTAGGAAGACAAGCCTACCTTGACCTAAGCAGTTAAAATGTCGATTCTGGTGATTCTGTCCACTGTCTGGACATCTTCAGTTTATATGAAAGGTAGTTTTGCCCAGTGGTCAGCACTTGGCAGCTAAAATGAATCATGGATGGACTTTGTTTTGTACCTGTTTGTCTTGTCTTCTTTTGAGGAAATAGAGTACTGCATCTAGAAGCCAATCTGTCTCTTCTTTGTTATGAAAAGTCTTTTAATAATTAAATATTTAAATGCCATATTCCCCAGATCTCTGAGCAGCTGAGGGTTGTTTACCACATATAGAAGAGATATAACTACAGTACAGAATCTGCCTGGAGAACTGGGTCCAAGCTTGTCTGTACTGGTTCTCAAATTAACAGGTAAAGCTTGGCTGGATTAAGAGACTTAAAAGTACATACCAATTTAAATAATGAGACTTATTGCTTTGTAGTCTGGAATGAGATACAATGGGCAGACAATTATAACATTTAACAGTAAGCATAGGTATATTTAAGTCACATGTATGCACACACACACACACACACACACACACACACACACACACACACACATTAAATAGGAATTGAGTGAAGTGGATGTTCTTGGTAGGCCCTTTCAAAGGCATGCCACTGCCTAAATCACATATGTACCAGAGTCAGCAAGAGGAATTTAGAGACAAAAAATTAGTAAACTGTGGGACCAGGCAGGGTATACCTCAGTAAAGATGATGGGACCAGGTCATGTAACCTGGCCATCAGTTAAGATGGTGGTGAGATCACCTGACCTCAGTAATAATGGTGGCAGTCATGTGTTGTATGGATAAGACATGTTTTTGAGCCACAGAAGTTTTAAATATAGTACCAAGAGATACCTAGATATCTAGATACCTATATGCTCCCTGTTGCCTATCCACCATGCCACAATTGTGGAGGGGAGCAAAGGCTGGAATTAAAAACAACTGCCTCACAAATTCAACTAATCTTCTTGGTTTCTGCAAGACCAGTGGTAGCAGTGTCAGGGATAGAATAGAAGAGGAAAAGAGGAGAAGAGGAAAAGAGGAAGAGGAAAAGAGCATTTTCAGACAGGTGGGGAAGGGGCTGCCGAGAAAAAAAAAAAAGCTGGACTGGCAGGACACTTGGCAGAGTGTTTACAGGTGGATGGCTGACAGTTTGAGAAAAAGCATAGCTAAAAGGACAGGGCATTCACAGGCAGGTGGCTGATAGTTTGAGAGTTTATATTCCATAGCTGAAACCATAAAAACCCACAAAGACAGCGAATGAACACCTCAAGGCCTGTAGAAGAATGTCTTATCTCTGCGGGTGGGGTTTTAATAATGCCAACTGGCCCCGGTCTGGGTAACTCAAAAGCCAGAGAGGCTAGAGGCTCCTCCGAGAAGTCTCTCAGGGCAGGAACCACTTATGAGTGGTCCGAAAGAAAAGAAAAAGAAAAGGGAAAGAAAATTTGAGGGACCCTGGACCCAAAGTGAATGTACTGTTCAGCATGTGCAGTGCTAGCGTGGGTGTCCTACCCTGGGTCATTCCATCACGTTTTTAGCTATGGAAAGCAACCAAAGATGAATGTCAGCAAAGGGATCTGATCCACCATGGCGATGAATTCTGTGGTGGCTGAATGGAAAGGGAAAACTCACCACCAAAGTTGCTGGTGTGCATAGAGGTCGGCATTGAGGCAGATAGAATGTGAGGCTGTTATAAAGAAAACCCAGTTCCTGTGCCCAATACATGTGGAAACATGTCCTCAGCCAGCCCACCCTCGGGTGGGTCGGAATGTGGAGAGAGCTTGGCCAAATCATGAACAGCAATGTAGTGGTAAACATAAAATGCCGTAGGTCCCCGAGGGGTGGCTACAGTAGGTAGCAGGTCACAAGGGGCAGTGGGTCCCAGGTAGGGAGTTGAGTGGGTGACAGACCATGGCAGGTCAGCCCCACGAGTAGCCAGGGTGGGTGAGACAGAGAGGGATAGGCATGCCATGGAGTGTGAGGTTGGATATTAATTTACTAAGTTATGGAAGGGAAGGGTAATGGGGAAAGAGAGGGAGAAGGGGGATGAGGAGAGAGAGGCAGAGAGAGTGAAAGAGAAATACAGAGAGAGAGAAGGGGGAGAGGAGAGGTAAGGGGAAGCTACCTTTTTGAGAGGGAGATGAAAAAAGAAGAGAGCACAGACTGGAAGTGGAAGGAAGTTTTGCTTGCCTAGGTGGAATGGGGGGAGGGAATGGGCATAGCTTGTCTTATATAGGGACAGAACAGACCATTACAGTAAATATTAATTGATACTCAAACAAAAATCTAAAATCATATAAACTACAAATTTCATTTAAAATAAAGTACAATACAATTATAACACTTATGAAATATTATATATAATATATGTAGCTAATATATACATATGGTATTTTTATTGATGATTTTAGTTGTTATATAAAATAATGGGATTCATTATATATTTTCATACATACATATCAATATATTTTGCTCATATTCACAATCATTTTGTACTATTTATACCCTTTGCCTCCTCATTCTTTATTATATTTTATTATATGTAATCAAGATAATATATTTTAAATATACATTGATTCTTTTTTTCTTTTTTTTTTTTTTTTTTTTTTTTTTTGAGACAGAGTATCTAAGCAGCTTTGGAAACTGTCCTGGAACTAGCTCTTGTAGACCAGGCTGGGAATGAACAGAGATCCACCTGCTGATGGTTCACAAGTTCTGGATTAAAAGCATGCACCACCATCACCCAGTCATTTCATTGATTTTTATTTAATTTTTTGTTTGTGTGTTTTTTGAGACTGGGTTTCTCTCTAGCTTTCGAGCCTGTTCAAGCCTGTCCTGGAGCTAGCTCTTGTAGACCAAGCTGGCCTCGAACTCACAAAGATATATTCGCCTTTCCCTCCCGAGTGCTGGGATTAAAGGTGTGCAGCATCACCACCTGGTGTGAATATTCTTTGATTCTTAAGTAAAACACACAATTGTAAATCTTAAATTTAATCATTTAATTGTTTAATTCTGGAAAATAGACACATATGAAAATCTCAAGTGGTGAAATATAATAATGAACAACTTCAAGCATACTAATGCATATAAAATAAAGTAAATGGAAATAGATGCTGAAGTGAGATGCAGGAAAGTATAATAATTCTTTCAAAAATTTTAGTTTCTTATGTGACTTTGAGTGATATTCTTTCTTCTAAATTCTATTAATAAATAATAACAGAATTCTAAACGTCCAAATCCTTTGCTACCAATAATTTTTTGACCCAATTAAGTTATATTATACATGCCATAGTATTTCAAATGAAACATGAAAAAATCCATAAGTACAAATAATCAACATAAATGAAAATGCAGGAGCCTTCTTAATGTGTTGCGAAAGTTAATTTTTTAAAGAAATAGGATTTCCAATACCACAGAATAGCAAGACAAAGCATAGCATTATTAACATCTATAAGTTATGTTAAGTAGCTTTGGTATTTTATACAAATCAAATATTTGTTATTATTGAAACATAAAATCTCTGTACATCAATGTTCAATTTCTAAAAACAGTATGTCTATGTTTCATATATCCATTTTCCACAATAGATATCACATGTTAGTCACATACTCTGCTATAAGCATACATACAATTATATTTATGAATATATGCATATGCATATATACATATATACTCATATATAATTGTTGTGCGATAAATGTATTTCTGTTTAGTGATGACAATTTTCAAAATAATCTGGGAATGTCAAGTTCCTGGATTAAATAATGAGGTATTAGCTTGAGTTTTATCAGCATTGATAGATAACTGAGATAGAACTTTACCAGGAGATAAGCCGCATGAAATGATAAGAACACTTTATCAGACCTGATGGCATGAATACAAGGGTGAGAATGCTCAAGCAACAGGAGCAACTAGGTTCAATGCCTCAGATGCAGAAATGAGTACGGGTAGTTAAATGAGATTTAAAAATATCCTATTAAGCTTTTAAAAAGGAAGGAAGCAGAGCTGGATGAGAAAAAAATGAAATTATGAGAAAGCTTGTGAATCAAAGAATATGAAAAAGAATAAGGGAGGGAGAAATTCAAGTAAAGAATATAGGGAAACAATTAGCTTATGACATTATTTAGGCAAAGTAAAATTTTATATCTTATTCTATCATGTTTGATTGCATATGAGGAGACACATTGAATGAACTCCTGTGTGCCCAAAGTGTTACAAAGGGAAATGATAAATAGAAACATAAATAGAGCCAGGAAATATACTCAGGGACCTCAGACGGTGAAAAAATGAAAGCGGAGAGAATGTCAGGAATGTTGACGAAAATAGAAGGTAGGGTAAGTATTGTCATGCTGGAAATAAGAGGAACATATTTCCATTCTAAATCTTATAAAAATCTGCTGATGAAAAAAAGGTTTAGAGGATGGGAAATCATTGGCACTGGGTCATTGTTGGGTGTTCAGTTTGAGCATTTGATAGTTTATGCTTAGCTCAAGGAGGAAGAATAATGTTCTTTGTATGACTTGTATTTGAACCTCATATCCAGATCTCTATAATAGTAACCACTAATTCTAATGAAAGATGTTCACTGTGTGTTTTTACAATGCAGTCTCTCAAACAGACATGTACAGCCCGTATTACCATATATGCTTTTATTTATTACTTATGGCTTTTACTAATGATGGGAATATCAATTTTGTTTAGCATATTAGTAATGAGATTTTAATTTGAAACACTTTTTAGAATAAATTTACCTTAAGTTTTGTGTTTGGTGTCTCATCTCTTGTTAAGAGGATAGCTGTTGAAAGCCTACAAAGATCTGTTACTGAGACTACATCACACACAAAGCTATCTTAGAGAATAGCCCCTGTAGATGTTATTATGCTAAGATACAAGTAATTTCTCTCAGTAATTCCTGTAAAGTCTATTCAGAGGAGAATATTTCAAAGCAATTATGCAGCCATGCTGTTATTACATTCATTTCAGCTAAGAATACACATAGTGATTATCACATTTTAATGTCTTCCATCATCCCTTTATATGTGTTTAAATGTCTTTAAAAGATGGTGATCGAAATTGCTAAACATTTCAGCATAAAAGTCCTATTTTTTTACTTTGTCCTCTGAAATAGAGCACAGGAATTATCTATACCCCCTCAAAAAATAAACTATGAAGAAATACACTTAAAAATATACTAAATTGCTAAGAATTCTTATTTTGCATTTGATAAAGTTCCATAAAATCTTGAAGGCAAAATCATCATCACATTTTCAAAAGAAAAGAATCACAGAATATGTAATTATAAAGAATGCAGATGAAAAAATCTATGTGTCTCTGAAAGTAATTAATAACTAGTGAATGAAATTCAAAATATAAGAGGACACACTACTTAGAAGTAGAATAAATTACTTAAGACATGAATTATTTAACTGCCAATAAATTTATGTGGTTGTGTATTTTTACTTTGTACTTTTAAAGACAAACCTAAGAGTTCATTTTTAAAGACTTTTAAACATACAGGTGCAGCCTGTATTACCATATTTGATATGGAATGCAAATCAACTGTTTAAATAACTGTATTCTTATTTGATTGAAATTTTAATTATGGCAAGATGATTTCTTTATTCACATGCATTTGGAAAAACTCAATAAATAATATCAAACTATTTTACTTCAATGATATTCATTATATACATCTTTAATGTAGTCCTAAAATAGATTTGTTTTATATTCTTAATTACATCATATTAAAACTTTCTACTAACTTAGGGAAAGAAAGTACAATAAATCAGCAAATACATTATTTAACATATATATGTATTGCTATAGGTTTGTGGATTTACATAAAGATGTAGGTATTTTTATTGTTCCTCTTTATAATGTGTTTCACTCTCTATATGGGATTAATTATGACTTTTGAAATATTTCTGTAATTTGGTTAATTTTGTAAAATTACTTACTAGAGTTTTAATTTGCATGCATTGGCTTTTACTTCTCCAATACTAATACAAGTGAACATTATGAAATTCTTTAAGAAATGTCAGCTTTTGGGGAAAATGTGTTTACTGCCTTGCCTGCATTAACATGATAGTTTTGAAGCCATTACCATAGCTTACTGTGAGCACTTATGTTATTGTTCTTCTTAGCAAAATTCTTACAAATGAGATGTATATTATTAGTTCCATTTTTTATCAGTGGAGAAATTGAAGTAGAGTTTAATTGATTTTTCTAGGCACCCAAATGAAGTATGCATAGGTAATGGCAATGTATGTTCTACTTATAGCAGCAAGTTACATAAATAAGAAGTTAATATATTCTTGTTATTTAAATTCCTAATTTTATTTCTGAAACAGAATCATGGTGTCAATATAATGCTTACCTTTAACAAAATTTCTGTTTGTAAATAGAACTCAAACAAATAAACATATTTATTACTCTATGAAAAGTTCTTTAAAACTATCCATTTTTTAAAAAACAATTTTAGATGAAAGGGTTAAATTCTCACTCTTCAAATAGGGAGTGAAAAGAGAATAGTTAAGTTTAAGAGAATAGGTTAAGTGCCCTTATCAAGCTTAAGCTTTTCTCTGATTAGAGATTTTAAATATTGGCTGAAAGTAGTGTTTATACATAATGTTTGTACGTGTACAAACATCAGATTTACAAGCAAATCTGTTTTACAAGGTCTGTTACCTCCTGCATAGTCAACCCTGTGTGATTCTACCATGGTCTTCAGAACTATGGCTCTTAATAAATACCTATTTTAGTTAGCCTGACTTCTTTGGGATTAGGAACAATGAACAGTCAAATATTAGGGGGAAATGAGAGAATTCTATGGAAGAGAAAGCACGATTGTAGGAACCAGTGATGTCAAGGGCAGCACAAGAAATCCCAGAGAACCTGCTAACCTGGCCTCATAAGTCCTGAAGGAAACAGCGGACAACCAGGGAGTGGGCATGGGCTTGACCTAGGCCCTCTGCATATATGTTACACTTGTGGAGTTTTTTTCTTCTCTTGTGATTGCTAATGGTGGGAGCAAGGGCTATCTCTGACTCTTTTGTCTACTTTTGAGACCCTTTGTTCCTAATTGGCTTGCATCATTCAGCTTTGAATTCTAATTGCCTTTGGGGAACTGTTTCAGTATGGTGAATTCAGAGTTGATATAATATAGTAATGTACACATGTATGAATATGTAGTCATACACCAGAGTATGCAAATATATTCCAGATTAAGCATTCAAAGACCCTCTTAATTGCATCAAGAAGCAATATATTTATGAACTGCTTGTTATTACTGTAAGTATATTGTGAATTTATATGGGTAACATATTTAAGGAAACTTTGTATGTACCAGTCCATATATGTGCCTCGTGTGTTTATCTATGTCTTTCTGACTTATGTCTTTATGTACAAGATTGACCCTTGTTTTTCCATTGGCTTAGTGGCTACACCTGAATCTACGGATATTTTAATTACCTTCTGCGGCAGCCCCGCAGTCAGGGCCCCACAGCTCAGACAATGGCCTGGCCGTATTTCCGGTCCAAGCATCACTGGTTCTGCCTTTGACACCAAACATAGTTTGTAACTAAATCTTTATCATTCTATCTACCAATAGAGACTCAGGAATCAGACGTTGGCGTGAAAACCTCAGATAGTCAGAGAAGCAAACACCTTACATTCTGTTTCGGTTGGAGACTTAGCAGGAGATCATCTCTACTGTGGTCCCAAACCTAAAAGACTGCTGTTTCCAAGTCCCTTTCTACTCTTTCCTGTACATCTCTCTATACATCTCTCTGGCTCCTTAACACTCTCGATGGATATTTCTTATCACCCAGTTGTTGTCCCCTCCCCCTGATCCAAGGTACATTTTATTTTTATAGGCTCAGGTTCCATAGTGTGATTAAATATCGTGCAACATCCTAAAATGCTGAAACTGAAAAAAAAAAAAACAATAAAACAATGTATGGTGAAACAATTTTAATAGATAATTCACAAACAAGACATTGAATGACCAAGAAAATCATGAAAAGTGTTAAATTATCTTCAATTAACTGTTAGAAAAGTTAAAATAATAATCTCAGTAAGATACCATCTATTTTCAGTTAGAAAATATTATCAAAAAATGTATGTAAGAGACTGGGGCACAGAGGAAATGGAGTGTTTGTATGGTGCCAGTGACAGGCAACTTGAAAGCTACTTTGGACAACAGTGTATAGTGCTCAAAGTGTTCATCTGTTACAAGATATTTCCTATTGAAACACAGCCAGAAATGGGATTCAACTGTTTGTATTTCCAGTAACTCACTTCAAAATAAAGCATATAATGTCTCTACAGTGGTAAAGTAGTACTTCTCCTTGCAAAGCATAAACAGCATTATGAGATTGTCTTTCACCTTCAATAGATATTCACATTCGAGGTCTTCATTGAGTTTCAAAATGCTAGACCTTTTATAAAACATCCCCTGCACTTGTTTGAACAAATAGTTGGTTAATTAAATAGATAATTTAAAAAATAAGGAAGAGAGAAAACTTTATTTTCTAAGCCTGAGTAATTTGCAAGTAATATATATTTTATGATTATTTGTTTATATTGCTTTCTCTGACCTTGTATAAAATGTTTCTGGGTCAAGCTTACAAGTTCTGTTAAAATAACCGTGCAACAACTCAGTATGAACATTATAATTCACTGGCTCTTTGGATGTGATTTATGTAAATACATTCAGTATTGAAGTTTCAGGTGTTTCTATGTTTGGATCCCCCTCAGAATTATTCTGATTAACTTACCACCTAACATCATGACTCAGAGCTGGCATGGAGCTGGAATCCCTGGCAAGCTATGTTCCTGTAACCTATCTATTAAATTAAAAGGCATTCTCCTTCAAAGGCCTTTCTATATCTGTATTTGTACATTTATTATGCAGAAAACCTCCTCAAAGCCCTTGATATTGTCAATAAGAAACTTCCAGAACTACTGGATAATGTCTCTGTGAAATATTTATCAACCCAATTCTGTCTGTGTGCTCCTCGGAGACTATCGTTTATGTGAGCAGTATGAATGTAAGTCCTTTAACTCATTGGCCCACTGCAATCAATTGTACTGGACAAGGCTCACTATTTGAAGCCATGCAATCTCACATGAAGAATAATAACAATAATCATTGCTTTTGACAAAATTATTGCTTTTTATGTAAAATAATCAGCAGGCCTCTGTTGTATCACTGGTTTTTCCTCAAAGAGTCATATAACTACAATTCTTTGATTTAAATAGTTGTTATTCTCATGATTTCCATTAGCTTCATGCTTCAAAATAATATTTTTATTGTTATCTGTCAAAACAGAACAGAGTAAAATAAATAATCTTTACACAAAGGATTATTCTCTTGTATGTTCTTATTAGCCAAAATCTTTATATTATGATTTAGAATTCTATTCAAGCCAACATTTAATTGTTTGGAGGTAACAGCAGAAGATTATCAGACATAAACTTTAAAATGCAATTATATTGCTAAACATGATCAATTCTAATCACATGTGCTTATATGTTAGTAAAAACAGGAAACAAGTTACAGTGCTAATGGTTTTAGACATTTAGACTGCATTTAATGTACATCTAGTCTGATTTATCTGTATAAAGCACATGGCAACTACAGTCAATGCTTCATTAGATAAGAAATCTTTCACACTAAGGAAAATATCATTTAATGTGAGAAAATTAGTGATTTATGTACCACATACATTCAAAACATAAAATTTAAAGTTTTAATTAATATTTATATTACACCTCCATCATTTCTCATGTACTTTCTTTTTCTACATTGTATAGCAAAAGCAGAAGTTATCACCATAAGACTTGATAAACTAGGCACATGTATAATTAACCTGAGTTAAACTCTATACAACGTATATATATTTTGAATCATTCCAAATCACCATTATAGATTTTATTTTCAATTATTATCTTTGGCATAAGGAAATTAAGACAAAAATTAACTTTAAATGTTTGTTTTCAGGATAATACAGAATTGATTATATTAAAATATTTTCCTATATCTTACAATTGGTGTAATTTAATGTTCATTATTTTTAAAAATATTACAAAATATGTAGGGTCTTATTGAGAAAAATATGTTTAAATATATTTGCAAAAGAATAAATAACAAATCTTTGTTCTAAGAATTTTTAAGAAATTAATATAATTATAATCTTAATTTGTACGATTCTTACAAATTTTAATATGATACAATGAAACTTGAGTGTTAAGTGGTTCCTGTTTAGTTTTTGTTTCAGAGATGTTGAACTAATTATGAGAATAGGATTTGCTGCTCTTCTTGCTTTTATTTCTAAGTACTCCTGGGCTGTTAGGACTGTTATTCTAATTTCTACTTTTGTTGCACTTTCAAAAAGTAACCTAACTAATATGACAAAATTATCAGGTAGCTCTCAGTCTACAAAGCAGTCAATCTCTTTCATCTTTGCTTAGGCCTTACTTAGGAATAGAGACCCACTCGGCTGAAAATGTGAGAAGATTGCAAGGGTCTCCCTGTTGTATTCTCTGTTTCTCTTTGTCTGTCCTTGCCTCTGTATCTATGTTTCTGTTTCTTTTATTCTCTCTCTTTCTGTCTCTCTGTCTCTGTCTCTGTCTCTGTCTCTCTCTCTCTCTCTCTCTCTCTCTCTCTCTCTCTCTCTGTGTGTGTGTGTGTGTGTGTGTAATGTGCATAACTGTGATTAGCATGATTGTGATTTGCATGTGTATGAGAAGGCAGGATGAGTATTTTGGGTGACTTCATTTTTTGCTCTCCACCTCATTTCTGAGAAAGTATTTCTTACTGTGGTAGTTCGAATGTAATTGGCCCCATTAGCTCATAGGAGGTAGCACTAGAAGGAGATGAACTTTTTTTGGAGCAGGTAAAGCCTTGTTGGAGGAAGTGTGTCACTATGGAGGCAGGCTCTGAGGTCTTATATATGCTCAAGCCTTGTCCAGTGTCTCATTTCACTTCTTGTTGCCTCAAGGATGAAGAGGCAGCTTCTGTAGTTTGCTGCTATCTAGCACAATGTCTGCCTCCATACAGCCATGTTCTGCCATAATGACAGCTGACTAAACCTATGAAGTTGTAAGTCACTCAGTTAAATGTTTTCCTTTATAAGAGTTACAGTGGTCTTGGAGTCTGTTCAGAGCAATAGAAACCCTGAGTAAAACACTGACTTAATCTAAACCCCACTTTTTAAGCTAGACTGGCTTGTCACCTAGTTTCTTGTAACTTTCCTGTCTACACCTCCAATTTCTGATTGTAGGAAATCATTGTCTATTTACATGGGTGCTAGAGATTTAAAACAGATTTCCATACTTTTACAACATGTGCCCTTACCCAATGACCAACCTCCCAAACACTTTCAGTGTATTTTCACTGTCAAATGGAAGGATTTCTTACTGATATTCTCATGTACTTTGCTCATATTCTCCCCTCTTAAGCTTTCTTACCCCACAATTACTTCATGCTAACCTTTTTATTACTTTCAAATAGTTATCCATATAATTTCTTTTACATATTCTCATATTCATGTTTACGTATTTGTATGTTTCTAGGAAGAGTTGTGAGTGTGCGTAATTTCTAGATAATTGACATAAGACAAAATATAATATTTTGCATTTTAAGTCTATTATTTTGTCTAAGATGATCTTCCATTCCATTCATTTTTTTCAAAAGACCAAATATTGTTCTTTTTGTGGGTAAATAGTAATCCAGTATGTATATATTGTTTGCTTGTTCTATTTGGTTCTTGATTCTAATTTCCAAAGTGAGTGTGAATGACATTTCACTCCTATTAGCAGCATAAGGATTCATTCTTCCACAGTCTCTTGTTAGCATTTGTTCATAGTCATAGATTCTGATTTTAAGCACAAACACTTGATAGAAAGACATTATTCTTTTTTTATTTTTGGTGTTGTCTTCTTTTCTTTTTAAATTTTTGTTAAAAAATTCTGCATCCTTCCCAATTCCCCTTTACCCCCCTCCCCTCTCCGCTCTCCCTCCCTCTCCTGTACAAAGAGCAGTAAGGGTTCCCTGCCCTGTGGGAAGTCCAAGTTCCTCCCCCCTCCATCCAGGTCCAGGAAGGTGAGCATCCAAACAGGCTTGCCCCCCCCCCAAAGCCAGTATGCGTAGTAGGATCCAAATTCAGTGTCATTGTCCTTGACTTCTCAGCAGCCCTCATTGTCCGCCATGTTCAGGGAGTCCGGTTTTATCCCATGCTTTTTCAGTCCCAGTCCAGCTGGGCTTGGTAAGCTCCAAATAGATCAGCCCCACCATCTCAGTGGATGGGAGCACCCCTTGCAGTCCAGACTTCCTTGCTCATGTTCTCCCTCCTTCTGCTCCTCATTTGGGCCTTGGGAGCTCAGTGCGGTGCACCAATGTGTGGCTCTGTCTCTATCTCCATCCATCGCCAGATGAAGGTTCCCTCATTGTCCTGACTTTCTTTCTCGTGTTCTCCCTCCTTCTGCTCCTCATCAGGACCTTGGGAGCTCAGTCCAGTGCTCCAATGTGGGGCTCTGTCTCTATCTCCATCCATCGCCAGGTGAAGGTTCTATGGTGATATGTAAGCTATTCATCAGTATGGCTATAAGATCTGGCCTTTTCCGGCTCCCTCTTCTCAGCTGCCCACGGAACTAGCTGGGGGCTTCTCCCTGGATACCTGGGAACCCCTCTAGAATCAAGTCTCTTAACAACCCTAAGATGGCTCCCTTAATTAGGATATATGCTTCCCTGCTCCCATATCCACCCTTCCTATATCCCAAGCATCCCATTCCCCCAAGCTCATTATTCTTAAATAAAGCACTGTCCTTTAAGTAATCATAGAATTGTGTGAGTTACTTTTTCTAGCTTATTTGCTTCTTTGCTTCATCGGGACAAAGCATCATTTACAGTACATAATTGCCAGAAGACGTTTAAAGACAAAACTTAATTATAGAGACAGAGCACAAACTTAGAATTTGTCTTCAACATCACAAGTAATTAAATGAAATGTTCAGTATACCGATCAATGGTGTGTTTGACTACCATGCATAAAGCCCCTTTTTTCCTCTTTGGATCAGAAAAAAGAAAGAAAAAACCCTGAAGATTGAGAAGGATTATAATAAAAGCTCAGTCTAAACAAACAGTATTTTGTATTTTTAAAGCTTAGTGCACATTTAAAAATTTCATGTATTAGTTGAAAGCTGATAATGAAACTTATTAAAGATCTAGCTACTTGGTTATTAAAAAGATGACTTCCGAAAGTGCAGATAATATTTCTGTTTTTAGTTAGACATTCCTATATTTTTAATTTTTAAATAAAAAGGCATAAAGAAAATCCACAAATTCCAGAGTAGAAACTGTGATGTCTTAATGAAGACAAATGCATCGAAGTGGGGGAGAAAAGCAGACACATATGCGTAGAGAAAGATATAGTGGTGGGTCTAAACAAAAACGATATAACAGTGAGGTTAGAAAAGAGAGAAGGA
The DNA here is from genome assembly GCF_903992535.2 of Arvicola amphibius. Classification (NCBI taxonomy): domain Eukaryota; kingdom Metazoa; phylum Chordata; class Mammalia; order Rodentia; family Cricetidae; genus Arvicola; species Arvicola amphibius. Next base: position 85,392,904 of record NC_052055.2, read on the forward strand.
ACTAGACAGTAAATCCATACCTGCCGATGTCTGCGTGGCCAGGAACTAGAAGTTGGATGGCCCAGGGACCTATGGGCAAAACAAAAACGACTGACAAACAAAAAAGTCAACAAAATGATTCATATTGATATTCTGCTATATTCATAGACAGGAGCTTCATATAATTGTCACCAGATAGTCTTCCTCTAGCAGCTAATGAGGGCAGGTGTCGAGACCCACAGTTAAACATTCGAATAGGCAGTGCTCATGGATCCCCAGGGTAGTTTGGAAGGAAGTATTGTAGGAGTCAGGGGTAAAGAAGAATACCAGGAGAACAGGGCTCATAAAGACTCATACAAATGGGATGAAGAAGCAAGGATCTTCAATGGATCTGTGCTAGATCCTCTGCATATACGCTTTGGTTGTTTAGTTTAGGATATTTGTGAGATTCCTAACAGTGGGAGTGGTGATGTCCCTGATTCTTTTTCCCGAAACCCTTTCACTCAAGCCTTAATATGAGGGTTTGTACCTAGTCTTATTGCATCTTTTTATGTCATGATTGGTTGATATCTCTGGAAGACCCTCTCTTTTCTGTAGGGAAATGGAGGAGGTGTGGATTTGGAAGACATGGGAGGTGAGAGATGAGCTATGAAGAGTGAAGGGAGAGAACGCTGTGATGAGAATATATTGTGTGAGAGAAAAATAAACGAGGAGATTAAGAAAAAAAGAAGGGAGAAGATGGTAGAGGAGTGGAGGGTAAGTGAGACGAAATCTGAGGAATGGAAAGAAGAAAGGAGGAGTAAAACACCAGTGGAGAAGAGGAGAGAGAAGAGCCTAAGTTTTTTTTCTCGTGGTAGCTTGATGCAATGAGCTTGCTTAAAGTATGTCTTAGAGCAATATAATGGATATATACAAAATGTTATACAATTCTGAGGATACATCATATTTTATTCTTACAGGAAAACCAATAACTGGAAACACTGTTTTAAAGTTTCTTTAAATAATATATAATCATTCTGTAAAAGAAAAATTTCTTCAAGTCCTAGGGTCATAGACCATTCCATCAAACCTAGATTCCCGTTAAATAATCTTATGAACTTTAGGAGAATTTTTTTCAATGTGCACAGCTTATCTTACATGAAACTCTTTAAGCTTCATTGTAGTTTTTATAGAAACAGGCTATTGGATTTTTTTTTCTCCTTCGATTTGATGCTCCCAATAATTTTGAAGGTACATCTGATCCTTGTATCCTGTATGACCTGATTTACTGTCATCTCTCCTTTAGGTGCCTGCATGCCACTCAAATGCTTGTCTAAATCTGTAAAACATCAAAGAGATTATCATCACATGAAGTGTGAAGTGAAATACTTTTGCAAAAGGTGGGCAGGATCTCTGAAAACCTACTTTTATTCCTTGCAAGATATTACGAGTGGCTCTCAAAAGTCAGAAGCTGGACTAGAAAGTTACTGAAGAAAAACTTTAGCTCCATCAGTGAAAAAAAATATGGTACTTGTATTGTTTTCTCAAAAGATCAATATTGAATGTAGTGATGTGGATAGTACATGCAATCTTCAGTCATTCGTCATGAGCTTGAACTCTACAACATGGACGGGCTCACTGTGAGCCTTGTCAGTTTGGTTGCTCACCTTCCTGGACTTAGGGGGAGTTGGGAGGACCTTGAACTTAACATAGTGAAGGGAACCCTGATGGCTCTTTGGCTTGGAGAGGGAGGGAGTGGGGGTATGGGTGGAAGGGAGGAGAGGGAAGGGGGAGGAGGAGGGGAGGAGATGGAAATCTTTAATAAAAAAATGAGAAAAAAAAAGAATTACCATCCCTTCACTCTGAGATATCCTTACAGGACTGTGATGTATCTCTCTAACATCAGATTACTTGGTACAATTGTGACTCTTTCTCATTTTTATGTTCAGTATAGGAAGAAGAGAAGGAAAGGAGCCACTTTCACATATAGAGTGTGGCACAGGCTCCCTAGTGCAATGACTAGATGTAATTCATTGTTACCTCTCCATTGACCACACCTTGTCTGATGTGATCTCTCGTAGCTTCGTGATTATATATCATCATCATCACACAGTCCTGTGGAGAAAAAGCATATGTTCTTAATTCTGGGGAAATAATTATTTGCAATAAACATCATTTTTTTTTTACCTACAATGCTCTGTATAATTTATAAACTTATACTGAGGTTTCAAAGTCTTCTAGATATCTGCAAGCATGAATTCCATTTTCTTTCCTTATCTTTCTCTTAGAAACTTTGGCTGGAGAAGAATAGCAGCATATTTGAATTTGACTGACTCAAGCAAGCTACTTGACTCCTCTTACATTTTCTCCTTCACTTTTGATTGCTTAAGCACATTATCAATCTCATTTACATGCTAGTCTAAATCATTTAGATCTGTCAGAGCCTTTTCCACTTAATGAACAACATATCCTGCACGACTCAGCAAAAATACTGAAGTCCCATATCAATCCCTGGGTCCCTGATGAATCAACACCTTCTTAGCTTTCATCTGAGCATGGCCTGCTCTGGCCTCTTGAAATGAACATCAACCACTGCCTTGTTCATCATACCCAGTTACTTCCTCAAATGTCAACCCATTTTCTACCTTAGTTAGTCTTATATTACAGGCTATGAATGAGAACCTAAACTGATCATGACCAAGTTTCCATAAGAGCTCCTATTAATCAGTCCATCAGGGACTTATTTCTTTCCTGTGGCCTCAGATTAAGAAAGCTCATTTGGTCTTAGGGATGTACTGGTAGCTATATTACGTATTTTTTCTGCTTCCACAATAATGATATTGATCCTATCCACTGCTGATCTCCTAAAACCTAATTAGAATCCCGTGAGAGACTCTTCCACTTCATCATTAAAAACTTTTCCAAATTCCAACAGTTCAAAATAGACTATTATCTGATAATCAGAGCCCCCTATGTGTGTATATTTTGCCAAGGATTACAGGATGCCTCTCATCAGACTGGAAAATGTAAAATACATTTCTGTTCACTTATATATAGGCAATAAAATAGCTTGCACACTAGCAAAAATATGTTTTTACATACATGGTGAAGTATGGCCATTTTTGGACTTCCCCTGCAGATGCCTTGTTCAAAGTTTAGGTTCAGTTGTATCTTTCATCACCTACAGCAGAGACAGAAGAAGGCTGTCTCACAATCTCAGCTTTGTTTCTGTGGTAGTCTACATTCAGGTACCAAACGTTACATAAATATTTTTTGGAGGAGTAAAACAATGATTACACTCCTCAAACACAGATGAAAAAAACCGATCAAACAAACAGTTCCACCCAAGTGCCGCATAGTTATACAAGGAGCTTAATTAAGGTTTTACGTAGGAGCCAGGGTTAATGGTTACATATAGGAGCATGAGCCACATAGAGGCAATATCAATAATGAAGAAAAATATCTCTCAGCTAACTTATCTTCAGTAAGGCCTGTGGCCTTGGGAGCCTCTACCCCTAGGAAATACTGTTCCTGGATCAGGAAATACTCTGGATCTCTGAGAGACTCAGGGCCTTTCAAGACTACCATTCCAATAACTATTGATTGTCCATAAACCTTGTCAAAGGGACTTTGTGAACTCTACCCACCTCTATGAAGGAAAGTCCATGGGCCCAATGGTGTGAAGATCAACTTTAGGTAATCACAGCTGCTGACACTTCAAGAGCACAATAACTATGCAGTGTCCAATGATCAGCAGTCCACACCATTTCCCCACTCATTAATTCCAGGTTCTTAAGAGGGCATAAAAGATGTGAATAGGAACGTATTGGCAAAATAAAGTGCACTAAGCTTCATTGAATTCATGGGAAGCAATGGTGTTTTTCCAATCTTCCACTTTCAGGATTCTAAGAAATCATGTCCCATTTAATTATGGAAAAGACATAAAAAGCATTAAGATTGGAAGTTGCATTGATGGGAATGATCGTTTAAAAACAATCCAGATTAATGTGAAACTAATTCACCAATTCAAATACCTGTGGAAATGAAGATGGGAGTTGTCCACGTTATTGATGACAATAATGGAAGGGAGAAGGGGAACAAAGAGATTAACTGAGTGTGTATAGGAAGACAAAGCTGCGGCTCCGGTGAAAATCAAGGTCAGGTAGCAGGCCCTCCCCAACGACAGAGATTTTAAAGGACTCAGTGAAGGAGAGTGTCAACTCAGATGTGTAAAAGCACATCTTCAAAGGGAAGTGAACAATGATTAATCCAAGGTTATACAACTCCATAAAATACGTTACAATAGTCCATAAAGCAGTACATTTTGTTGTGATTTGTGAGTTAATAATCTGTAACAAGCTCCTCTTCACTACATTTTACTCTCGTTTATCAAGTTTCTATTTTACCCAGGGGACAAAGTGTTTGATGTGGCAGCGAACACAGTGATCTCCTGAAGCTAGGATTAACGTCATTATAAAATGCAATAAAAAACAATATAGAAAACAATCATATATACTTTGTGTGTAAAAAATTTCAGAAAAATAAAAGATTCAGACGTTAAAATTGAGACATATCACATTTATTTTAACATATTTTAAAATTCTATAAAAAAATCTATTAAAAAAATTTGTAAGCGTCAGTCATTGAAAATGTTCTTTATTGACTGAGTTCTCTGTCCCACACAGTCCTGCCCAGTCAGGCAGCCATTCAGTCACAAAGAAATACACAGATATCTATATTAATTATAATCTGATTGCCCCCATAGCTCAGGCTTGCTATTAATTAATTTTATAACTTATATTATCCTATAATTCTTGTCTGTGTTAGCCACATGACTTGGTATCTTTTCCAGCAAGGCAGTCACATCTTGCTTGCTCTGTGTCTGGCTTCCTCTCTGTCTGGGTGATGACTGCAGACTGAAACTTTCCTCTTCCCAGAATTCTCATAACCCCTGCTTCTACTCCCTACCTGGCAACTGGCCAATCAGCACTTTATTAAAATACAATTGACAGGGTACAGACCATTGTCCCACAGCAATATTTATTCTTTCTATTCCTCCACTGAAGTTTGCATGCATATGTTAGCAACAAGTAATACTATATAATATTTATGCCCTACATATTAATTTGCAGACCCCATAAATATGTTTATGTTAGTATCAAACATATTATTTTCAAATAGTCATATTCTGCCTGTAAGTGTTTCTTTCAAATGATATTCCACCTAGATCTGTTTATTTTATTAAGTCACACATGCACTCATAATAAAGTGATATGCCTTACACATTTTGTGTTTTTGTTCTAATTCAAATTATTTCTTGGTCAACAATTTATGGAACCAAAAATCCTGAATTAAAATATATAAATAATTTGGTTTTAAGGAAAAATTATAGTCTTGTCACAATGTAAGTGACATTACAGATTTGGCTGCCAATACAAAAACATTTCCTATTGAAATTTCAACAAATATCTGGATGTTCTAGATTTGCAAAATATCAATATGCATGCATGTTCATTTGTAGGGAGGATTCCACTGAGTACACAATATCTTCTCTAACAAAAGTCGAAGCTGATTTATTCAAATGAGTTAGGCAACTTCAATCAAAATCTCTCCTGCAAGTCCTCTATTCTGAAGAATGCAGCTTGACAAAGGGGACTCCCTGTGAATGCCATTTTGCTTTGTTTAAAGTAAAGGGTATCTAAATATGGTACCACTGATGAATACAAAGTTGGTTCCAGGCACAGAGGAGGAAGGTTTATTTTGAAAAATTAGTGGCAACAATACATCCTCTTTGCATTAAGAGTAACTGTATCTTTTTGTTTCTTTGGAACAATTTTATACAATTATTTTTAAGGCATTTTCCTTTAAGCTTAGCCTTTAGTTTTTTGCCATATCTATAAACATGTCTGTGTATTTTTAATGAGTTTTGCATACACATGCACATTAGTACTTCACAGAAAGACATAGATGCAGTCACTGTTTGAGTGACCTCATTGAAGAAAACTTAAAAAGCCTTTAAAACATGCATATAGTATAGGGCACTTGCTACCTCATGACCTTTAAGAATAAAGGAATATATTTTACTACGTTATCAGCAGTAAAATAGTAACTAATCTTGTTGTCAATTTAAGGAGTGATGATTAGAACAAAGTGATCAAGGACAGTGAAGTAACCTGATTGATCCTAATTCATCTCAATAGTGAAAAACAAAGGGAACAGATCAAAAACACTAATAACCCTCTGAAACTTCCTTCTCCGATAAATCAAGGAAGGTCAAAAGACATATAAACGTATACTTAAACTTTCTATCCTATTAAACGACAGTGCTCGATAATGTATCAAATTAATACCAGCACTCTCGAGACTTCACAGATCCCGTTTTCTGTATGTTATTAGAATTTCCATTTAAACCAACCACTACCAATTAAAACTGTCCCAAAATGTAGAGTAAGTGTAAGACTCTAGAAAACAGTGATTTCTAAGGAATGATCTCGAAAGAGACTGTAATTTATACATTCTGAAATCAGGAAATGGTTTTGGGGATTAATAATCAAAGGAATATGTTTTAGATGAAGTGACTTTCTCCGGAAAGTGATATTCCCCGACGTTATGGAAAGTTTACAAACGGCTTAGTGTCACTTGCTATCAAGGGTGTAATTGAGTAGTGTGCTATATGGAAAGAAAGGTCTAACTGATCCTATCTTGAACTCAATAGAAAAATCTTGAATAAAGATGCAAAATAGGTACTGTTATTTATTTGCCAAATTAAGTGTAATGGATGTGATGAATATAATACCCTCTCAGGCTTGATAATGTTAATGTTACAAATGATATCCGAGAAGGGCTGCTATCTAGACTGCACCTCCTCACACTAGGTTAAAATTTTGTGATGAACTATCCTAATATCATTAGATTAAAAAATTCTGACAATGGTCAAAGGAGAAGTTTAGGAGCATACCTATTATAAAAACCATATAATATCACAAAATATATACCTTAAGGAAAGCCAGTATCCCAGTGCTTTAATTCCACCTTTTGGGAGGGAAAGGCAGTTTGATCCCTGTAAATTTGAGGTCAGCCTGATCTATGTTCGAAAAAAAAAAAAAAATACAAGATCCAGGGTGGCAAGAACTCTTATACAAAGAAACCTTGTCTTGAGAAAAAAAAAGGAAGGAAGGAAGGAAGGAAGGAAGGAAGGAAGGAAGGAAGGAAGGAAGGAAGAAATGGAAGATTCCCTTTTTTCCTAAATTTGGAAATAATTGATAATGAATTTTTTTCCTTTTTGAATTGATTTTATTGACCTCTACATTTTTTGCTGCTCCTTTCCCTTCCTTTCCCCTCTCCTTCAACCCTCTCTTTTGGTCTATACGCTCCCAATTTACTCAGGATATCAGGTCTTTTTCTACTTTCCATGTGGATAAGATCCATGTGTGTCTTTCTTAGGGTCTTCATTGTAGTCTATGTTCTCTGTGATTGTGATTTCTAGTCTGGTTTTCCATAATTTATGTTTAAAATCCACTTATGAGTAAGTGCATATGATAATTGTCTTTCTGGGTCTGCGTTACCTCACTAAGTATGATGTTTTCTAGATCTATCCATTTGCCTGAAATTTTCAAGATGCCATTATTTTATTCTGTGGTGTAGTACTCCATTGTGCAAAATAACACATTTTCCATAGTCATTCTTCAGTCAAGGGGCATTTAGGTTGTTTCCAGGTTCTGGTTATGTCAAACAATGTTGCTATGAACACAGTTGAGCACATATCCTTGTGGTACAATTGAGAATTTTTTGGATATATACCCAAAAGTGGTATTGCTAGGTCTTGAGGATGGTTGTTTGCTAATTTTCTGAGAAATCACCATACTGATACCCAAAGGGGCTGTACCAGCTTGCACACCCCCATCAATGCAGCAGAGTTCCTTTTACCCTAAAACCTCTCTATCATAAGTCAACAAAAGTAGATCAAGGGGATATAAATCAGAAAAGAAGAAATCAAATTCTATTTGCTGATGATATGATAACAACCCCAAAAATTCTACTAAGGAACTTCTATAGCTCATAAACACTTTCAGTAATGTAACAGGATGCAAGATTAGCTCTAAAAAATCTTCTTTACGCAAATGACATATGGGCAGACAAAGACATCAGAGAAACATCATCCTTCACAACAGCCACTAATAGCATAAAATATCTTAACTATTTGGTAACTATAACCAAACAAGTGGAAGATTTGTATGATAAGAACTTTAAATATTTGGAAGAAATTGAAGAAGACACCAGAAACTGGAAAGATCTCACATGCTATTGGGTAGGTAGAATTAACATAGTAAAAATGGCAATCTTACCAAAAGGTATCTACAGAATTAATGCAATGCCCATCATAATCACAGCAAAATTCTTCACCAATTTTGGTCTCACTTAAAAAAAGTCACTATTTGATTTCTCTTGTATATATGATTTCAGATATTTGCCTGTCCAGTAGAGTCAACTTACCAAGGTCTTGTTCTTAAAGAAAACTGGCACTCTTTTATTCCAGCAGCTATCACTTGGCAATAACTCCTTATCTAGGAGTGTAATGGGAATTCATACTCATCCTGCTAAGCAGGGATTTTGCCTAACTGTAGCTTCTACATGTATCTCACATGCTTTCAAATGAGCATTACATTTGGCCCAGAATTTAGGCCTAAAACTAAGCAATCCTTTGCTCATCCCACCATTGTGTAGAGAGGTTTCATGTGCTACTATGGATCTTCTCACACAAGAACTGTCGACATAATAGTTTTACTTACATACAGCTCTCTATGAACTTTAAAAATAATCAGAAAAGCAGGAGATATTTGACTTCAATTTTAATGCAAGTATTTACTGGCTTTGTGAATTTAAAGACACTTAAACTATCTTCCTGAGTGCAGTCATGAACAATGGATATTATGACTGTATTACTTTGCATAGTGCTGAGAATTAATGTGTAAAAATCTATGCACAATACTTAACAAAAAATAAGTACTAGGTGAGGAGCTATTTAAGAAAAGATACAGAATTTGTTATTGCATGAGATAAATGAGTATCATTTTATGTAAATAACTGAGAATGGGTTTATTTTACATGACATCATAATATGAAAAGCATAATGCCAAACATGAGGTAAGTAATCAGATAGAAGAAAGGGATGGATTGTGAAGGTAAAGAAGGAGAAAAGAGGATTAAAGAGCAATAATAAGGATGGCTGTGTAAAACCATTAGGAATAATACTATTAATTATTTCCCTATAAATTCCTATAGTTCACTTAATCATGGTTAAATATGCATATATAAATCTGCCTTCATTCTTCCTTCCTTCCTTCCTTCCTTCCTTCCTTCCTTCCTTCCTTCCTTCCTTCCTCCCCCCCTCTCTCTCTTTCTTTCTTGATTTTACAGCCTGACCACAGAATATCCTTCTTCTCTCCCCCCTACTCCCTCTCTGGAACTGAATTTCTTTGCCCACTACCCACTCCTCCTCTTCCATATCTCTTTAGAAAAGTTCAGGTCTCCCATAGATATCAACCTGCTAAGGCATATCAAGTTCCAGTGAGACTAAGCACATCTTCTTTGGACAAGGAAGCTCAGTAGGAGAAATGAGTCCAAAAGCAGGCAAAAGAGAGAGATAGACCCTGCTCTCACTGTTAGAAGACACCCAAGAAGGCCAATCTACACACTTACAACATATGCATAGGGCCTAGTTCGATCCCATGTAGACTCCCTTATTCAGTTCAGCACAGTGAGTCTCTTAGAGCCCAGGTTTATTGATTCTCTGGGTTCTTTTGTGATGTCCATGACCCCACTGGCTCCTAAATCCTAGCTCCCTTTCTTCCTCAGGATTTTTCAAACTCATAATGTTTTCCTGTGGATCTCTTCCTCTGTTTCCATTAGAAGTAGACTAAAGCATCTTTGGTGACAACTTGGCTACACACAAATCTATGAATAATGTTAGGAATCAACTCATTTTTCTTCTTTCTTCTTTCTTTCTTTCTTTCTTTCTTTCTTTCTTTCTTTCTTTCTTTCTTTCTTCCTTCCTTCCTTCCTTCCTTCCTTCTTTCTTTCCTTCTTTCTTTCTTTTCCTTCCTTCCTCCCTCCCTCCCCCCACTCTCTCTTTCTCTCTTAGAGTCATGTTTGGTTCGATCTGTGCAAACCAGCTTTTGTGTCCTGGCCTTACAGCCAGTGTCAAAGGTGAGCTCCTTCTCGTGGTATGGATCTCAAGCTGGACTAGTCATTATTTGGCTTCACTCCTAATTGTTGCGTTACCTAGGCACCAGAGGGATCAAGGATCCCACAAGAAAACCCTCAGAATAAAGCAACCTGGACTCATAGTGGCTCATAGAGATGAAACCACTAACAAGAAAGTCTACATGGTACTGACCTAAACTCTCTACACATACGTTAAAATTTTATAACTTGGTCTTCTTCTGGAACTCCTAACAGTAGGAGCAGGGCCTGTCTCTGACTTTATTATCTGCTTCTGGGATGCTTTTTCTCCTACCCTGTTGCCTTGTCCAGCATCTATATATATATATATATTGAGTCTGGCTGTAACGTTATAAACCTTGACAAAGGCTTCACCGTGATGACTGCAGAGAGAAATAAAATATAGCTTCTAAATGTGGAATAGCCTTTACTACTCTCAATTCTCTATTTTCTATGACTATCTGCTTATCAGTAAGGAGAATCCTAGTGATAATAGTTAGGATTGTCACAGCAACAGTGGTAATACAAACACCTTGTTTATTACTTTTTACTTTGCAATTGAAACTAATGAAGCAATGTCTCCAACTCCCCTTTTCCGGACCAGAGTTTGCACCTTTCCAGGGGAATTTGAAGTTTTCCACTTTTGTCCACTGTGATTTCAGTCATCAGACTCAGTCTGACCAGAGAATGTGAATAAAATACAGAAGAAACAGTCTCAGTCTCTATCTTGGAACATATTCCACATTCCAACTTATTTCTAAAACCCTGGTCTTTGTTACCAGGCTCTGTCCCACCTATGCACAAACAAAGAAACCAAAAAGGAAATCAGCATGTGGTGTTCTATAGCATCACTAAATATTGGGCCAAATAAACAGTCAACCAAATTCATTTCTCCAAAAGCTCACTAGTCCATTCACCTCTGAAGATCATTGCTATTTTAGGCCACTGGGTGTGAAGATGATGAGCCCTTGTACTGCACAGTGTTCCATTCTCAGATCAATTTTAGACTAATGTTCTGTTCTGATACTGTGGCATTTCGAGTACCTTACATTCAGATAATAATCTAGGGAGGACAATAAACACTCTCGTAGTTAAAATGAATTTTCTAAACTAAATAGACACACACACACAAACATCTAACTTTTCATATTTCTTCTACATTTGGTAACATTCACAAATCTGTCAGTGCTCTTCCTCACAGAGATTCATTATTTATCTTAAAAAAGAAAAGAAAACTTTATAACTTTCTATATGACTAATGGGAACATCTTACAGTCTATTAAAAGCTACTGATCATTGATTTGTATGCATTGAGAATATTGCTGAATTTTGAGTATTTCTCTTCATCAAATTTTCAGGTATTTGTTTTTTTTTCCAGATCTGAAAGCATATTTTCACAGGTTTTTTTTCAACTCAAACAAGCTTCAGTATTTTATCTTACACTGCACATCTATGAAAGAAGAAAGAAACTGCAGGTAACACTATTCTGTTCTTACTTTATTGATCAGTAAAGGTAAGCTCAAAAATGTTAAATCACCTACCCCAAACAAAAGAAGCAGGTGGGCATTATGATCCTTTCAAACGTTCACATTCAATTCAGTGACCAACACATGCAATTTTCAGTGAAGTTGAGCAGTAATACTTTGTGCAGTACAACACTCAAAACATTTTATAGGCCTTTGTAAATCCTTTTGCTCCCTATGAGATTGGAAAATAAAAATGTTTTATAGATAGCCCAATGAATCATGATGATTTGTTCTGCATTTACAAAATGCTTACACATCAAAATACCCAATGCATTTCTGTTAACTCTCAGCATTTACAAAGCAGCATTTCAGGCAAAAAGCGTTTCAGTATTGGATAAGTAAGCTAACAACCAAATTCTCCTCCTTGTATATTGGCTTTCTGTCCTTTCCTTGAGAAATCCCTGTCCAGTTTTTATAAAGATAAATTATTATGCTTTTCTTCAGAGCTTTGGAAAGTTGTATGATTCCAGACTCAAAGCCTATGTATTTGAATGACAGTGAATGTGTGAGTTCTCTACACATGTAAAATTGTCATACTTACACTGTAAAAGCAAACCTTCACCTGGCATTGGATGGAGAAAATGACAGAGCCCCACATAGAAGCACCAGATTGAGCTACCAGGGTCCTGATGAGGAGCAAAAGGAGGGAGATCATGAGCAAGGAAGTCAGGACCATGAGGAGTGCGTTTACCCATTGAGACGGTAGGACAGATCTAACGGGAGACCACGAAGTCCAGTCGGGATGGGACGGATGGAACAGGGGACCAAACCGGACTCTGAATGTGGCTGACGGTGGAGGAGGACTGAGAAACCAAGGACAACGGCGATGAGCATGAACTCTACAGCATGGACGGGCTCACTGTGAGCCTTGTCAGTTTGGTTGATCACCTTCCTGGACATAGGGGGAGCTGGGAGGACCTTGGACTTAACATAGTGAAGGGAACCCTGATGGCTCTCTGGCTTGGAGAGGGGCGGAGTGGGGGTATGGGTGGAAGGGAGGGGAGGGAAGGGGGAGGAGGAGGGGAGGAGATGGAAATTTTTAATAAAAAAATAAGAAAAAAAAGAAAAAAAAAGAAAAATGGAGGTTACTTTAGAGTAAGTATCAAAACAGGAAAGAATCTGTTGTATAAAGTGAGACCAGCATGTGCCCTGTACACAAAGATGTGCTGCGCTATGCTATGTTTGAGCTCTACTTTATTTCAAAGACCAGAGCTGTTAAACTATTGGCTTATCAAGAATATATCTCATCAATTTATAGGACTTTAAAAAAAGGAAAAATCCTATGGAGAAAGTAAGATTAGTAGTCTGAGTGTAGAAGGAATACAGGAGAAGTGAGGGAAGTCAGACTGAATTAAACAAAAGGGAGGCACTGTATATGATGTATATGTCATTCATTGATCATAATCTATAGGACTCCTAATAATGTACACAGTAAACTCTGCAAGAAAATGACATTAGTTGTAGGAGTACTTAAAACATTTGATTTGTGAAGGATTTTGATAGGTTAGGATGCTATATACCTCTGAAAACCTGAAGTATTTGGAAAATTTTTGTGTAATTTTACTAAATTTGGATACACTTCAAAATTTAAAAGTTTTTTGTATTAGAATGCAGCTTGATAATATGTCAGATGTATCCTTTTTAAAAAATGTGTTACTATTTTGACAAAATATTGCAGGCATAATAGATTAAAATTTGTGCTTCTTTTTCAAATATAACTGTGGCATGTTTTATATTTTCTATTGATATCTTTATGATCTGTAGTAGGGAGGAATATACACTAGTAGATTTCTGTACCACTTTTTTGAAAAAGTTTAGCAATATTTAACACACTACCATAAAGGGGGAAAAAAGAAATCATGGAACAGGAAGGTTTAAATTGGAAGAAAGAAGGGCAAAGTTAGATATGTGTCTTATAGAAATATGCTTATTTAATATAAACAATATTTGTTCATATATTTTTTCTTTTTAATGTATTTAATATTTCTATGTTTTCCTCACTACAGAAAATTTTAGGATCAAAACAATTATAAATAAGTCATTAAACTTCCTTTAATTTAGTCAATACATATTAAAGGATTTACCATAGAAAGTGATAAATATTTGAGAAGATAAATATCCTTTTTCTTAATTAGACATTAAATTAGAATTCGGGCAATATGTGGTATTCCATGAACATTGAATTTCACTTTGACATATTTCTTAAGAAGATAAGCTTGGTGTGGATTGAGTAATTGAATTAGGTTGAATTTTAAATATGGCTTGTAGCTACTGAAACTCAACTATGTGTTAAACCCATTATGAACTTAGAGGTCCCTGAGGCAAGTAGAATTAAAACTGCCATTCTTGTTCATCAGTCATTGAATCTCAGAACAATTTTCGGTGAAATAATATATGTGGATTTCATTAAGCAAGTTGGAAATCAAAAGTGATTCCTTAAGGGTTATAGTCCCGTTCTTATCATAGTCTTAACCATCATGACACTGGACGCTTATTTTTTATATGGATCCTCCACAAGTCATGATAAATAAGAAATGAAATTCAAGTGCAAAAACTCCTTCCTACGGGTTGAGCAATTTAAGTTCTAAAATAAATCCACGTGCCAGTCGATGAAAAAGCTAGTAGCCATGTCTGACCTCTTTTATTCACATTTCCTATTAATTTAGGTGCTTAACAGTAACTATGTGCCCACTCCTTGTGAACATCTTTGGGGTTGCTGTACTGTGCTGCTGAGCTGAATATAAACTCTGATTTTTTTTAACTCTGCGAATTTTACTTTGCAGTTATTTAAGACTAAAACAAGAATGGCTATTTTCATCTTTAATTTTTTTTTTTACATTTCCCAATTTCCTGCAAATGTAAAGAAGGCAGTGTCTTAGAGAGGCAGGTGCTGTAATGGAATATCACACACAGTTTTCATTGATTTGCTTTCTCTAACAGATTTCTAATTACTTTCACAAGACACTGATTGAAAGCGCAGCTTCTCTCCATCACTATCAGAAGTGCTCTGGCTGGTTTTATTTTTATTTTTTTAAGGGTAGACGAGGATTGTTTTCTTCCACACTTCCCCTCAGCCATCGATCATGGACATTTAGAGAAGAAACTATTTTCATTTGTGTCAATTACCAGTGCCATTCATTTTGAAATAAATTAAGCACATCCTGGATAGGAGAACATGTGTCTCGTTATTTTGAGCAGCAGTGATGTATGTGAATTTCCACAAGAATCCCAACAAATCATTCTTTCCTGAGAAGGGTATAATTTTAGCAGGGCAAAAACATTTATATTAATAAGGTTAAGATGTGTGACTGACAGGATAAATACTCTTCATGGTTAAAAATGTGATGTGGAATATTATAATTCCTGCTAAGATTCTAATGATATAATTAACATTTTAAATATATTAAAATTATCATTATGTGTAAGATCATGACTTGTTCTTCCTGACTTGAACATCCTCTAGAAAAGTAAAATATGATTCTTAACAACTATAAGACTATAAGAAAACTCTAATATATTACAATATTTGCATACCAAAAATTTATATAAAACATTTTATATTTAAGCATGAGTAAATCAATATTAAATACTTTGCAAGAAATGAGCTAGGTTTATCTCAGTCAAAAACTAAAATATACATAGGCCTTAAGCATTAACAAGAACTCAAATAATGCACACTTAATATAGGAATTTCATGTTTCCCTCAAAGTATCTGCATGTCATGTCCTTTTTCATTTCTGTACAGCACTGGACTACAAGTGATAGTAAATTCTGTGTGTGACCTTGACAGGCCTACAGAATATCCAGGGGCTGGCTATTCACTAGTTCTGATTATATGCTTGGGATTTTCCAGAAGAATTTAATGTTGAAACTGCTAAGCTTTAAAAAAAAGTGGTCAGATTCACCAATGGGAGTTTCATCATTGTATTCTTTAAAAACCAAGTAAGCAAATCAAAATACTTGAATTCTATAAAAGAAGTAAAAGTAAAATACTGTATCAATTAAGATATAAAATAAAGTGCCTTATTAAAAATTCCTAATATCTAATGTAAATATCTAATGTAAATAAAATATCAAATTCAAGACCAAAATCATCCTAGGTATAAGTTTAGCAATAAAACCAACAAAACAAGGCAAAATCTTTTTTCATTTCTTGCTTATGATTTCTTTAATCTTCAAAATATTGTGGTAGGATTTCAAACGGGGTAAAAACTATTGAAAATTCTAAAAAGTATGATTCCTTTTCTTTTCCACTTCAGTCATAGTAAGTAAGATATAATACACATAGATTCATATCTAGCATTCCTTAATATCATGCTATATCTCACAAAATGGCATCAGGAAATATACATAAGCATGATGCGTAAATAATATCAATTTTCATTTATGCAAACATGTCATTTATTATTCCATTGACTTTAGTTTAACTAATCATTTCAAATGAGTTCTGTTGTTGGTGCTCTGGTGACAAGTTCCCTCCATATAAAACAGGCTGACAGGGTGATCCTCCTACAACATTTTCCTGAATCATGCTAAAAGATGTCTTCTACCACTCCTACCCTCAACAATGACTTTTGATGTATGTAAAATATGTGCAATGGTTTGCTTATTAATGTTTTTAACTAGTTTTTATTGCAAATCATAATTGATTTTTAAGGAATTCAAGTGACTTTTAGGATTATACACAAGAGAAAACAGTCATTTATTATTTTAATTTCATCATACTTAAAATCATGAAATATTGAATTAGATGCTAATTTAGAGAGACATTGATGTCTTTTAGGGTCCAAAATTAAGTAATCACTTACTCAGCATCAGGATCAGCTATGACTCTTTACTTGGAGTGTCCCAAACTACTGAAAGGAATTTCTCTGGCCAAGGCTGAGCACAACCAATCTATGTGTATGAGTATATAAATTTAAAAGACAGTTTCACTTCATGTCTATTTTGAAATACATCTGCAGTAATTTCCCCCACAAGGTTTATGGCTACTGTAGCCTTAGATTTTTTTTAAACTAATTGTGTAGTACCAGACATGTATTCCTTTCCATGAAGCAAGCTCAATTTCAATCCATATGATAGTGGTTACTATTAGAATATTTGTATCCCTATTGACTACTGGGGCATCTTCCAGAGGGTCCACTTTTGAAGTATGTAGTCTACAGCTGATTATTCTCATTGATAATTTTAATGACTTTTAATGCTTGCTTTTAAGCTAGTGTATTGGTTAGTATTTGTCTATTTGACATAAACTGGATTCACTTGGGAAGAGGAAACAACAGTTGAGGAATTGTCTCTAGCACACTGGCCTGTCAGATATTTTCTTAATTGCTAGGTGATATAGGAGGACACAGCCCTCTATGGACAGTGTTGTTTTTGGTCAAAAGGGCTGTGATGTATAAGAAAGAGAGTTGAGAAAGGAAGAAAGAGCAAGCTTTGACCTAATCTAACATCTCTGTTTTTACTCCTGTTGGCAGGTTACTACTTGAGTTGCTTTTATGGCTTACACCCATAGTGGACTCCAAAGTTCCAGTTAGTTCCTTGGGCAGCTGAGGAGAGGGAGCCTGAAAAGGCCAGTTCCTATAGCCATACTGATGAATTTCTTGCATATCACCATAGAACCTCCACCTGACGATAGATGAAGAAAATGACAGAGCCCCACATTGGAGCACCGGACTGAGCTCCCAAGGTCCTGATGAGGAGCAGAAGGAGAGAGAACATGAGAAAGTCAGGACCGTGAGGGAACCTCCAGCTGGCGACAGATGGGGAAGGTGACTGAGCCCCACATTGGAGCACGGGACTGAGCTCCCAAGGTCCTGATGAGGAGCAGAAGGAGCGAGAACATGAGGGAGAAAGTCAGGAACGAGAGGGGTGCGTTCACTCATGGAGACAGTGGGACAGAACTAATGGGAGATCACCAACTCCAGTTGGAATGGGACTGATGGATCATGCGACCAAACCCGTCTCTCTGAATGTGGCCAACAGCGGGGGCTGACTGAGAAGCAAAGGACAATGGCTCTGGGCTCTGAGTCTTCTGCATGGACGGGCTCTGTGGGAGCCTTCTCAGCTTGGTCGATCACCTTCCTGGACCAGGGGGGAGTTGGGAGGACCCTGATCTTAGCATAGAGTGGGGAACCCTGATGGCTCCTTGGCCTTGAGAGGGAGGGAGGGGAGGTATGGGTGGAGGGAAGGGGAGGGAAGGGGGAGAAGGAGGGGCGGGAAGGGGGAGGAGGAGGGAAGGAGATGGAAATTTTTTAAATATAAAAAAAAAATAAACCATGAGGGAAAAAAAATAAACTTTTTTATATTTAAAAAAAAGAAAAAAAGAAAAAAAAAACTAAAGCAAAAAAAGTCTTCTATATCCAAAGTTGCTTTTGGTCAGTGCTTTATCAAAGCAAAGAGAATCAAATGAGAACAGCTGACATACAAGATTGTACAAGAATAGCTTTTCATTATGTTGATTTATTACTTTATTAAGACTAGGAATCAAAATTTCCACTTCCTCCCCTCCTCCCATTTCCCTCCCGCTCCCCACTCACCCTCCTCTCCTCCCCTCCAGTCCTAAGAAAGGGCAGGGTACCCTGCCCTGTGGGTAGTTCAAGACCCTCCCCCCTTTATCCAGGCCTAGGAAGGTATGCATCCAAATAGACTAGGATCCCAAAAACCCAGTACATGCAGTAGAGACAAATTCCAGTGCCATTATCATTGTTTTCTCAGTCTGTCCCAATTGTCAGCCACCTTTAGAGGGTTCAGTTTGATCCCATGCTCATTCAGTCCCATTCCAGCTGGCTTTGGTGAACTCCCATTAGTTCAGGAACACTGTGTCAGTGGGGGGATCATCCCCTAGTGGTCCTGACTTTCTTGGTCATATTATCCTTCCTTCTTCTCTTCAACTGGACCTTAGGAGCTCAGTTCAGTGCTCTGATGTGGGTCTCTGTCTCTATCTCCATCCATCATTAGACAAAGGTTCTATGGTGATATTCAAGATAGTCATCAGTCTGACTCCAGGACAAGGCCAGTTAAGGCACCCTCTTCTCCACTGCCCAGGGTCCTAGCTGGGGGCATCTCTGTGGACATCTGGGAACCCCTCTAGAGCCAAGCCTCTTGCCAACCCCACAATGCCTCCCTTAATTAAGATATCTTCTTCCCTGCTCCCATATCTGTCCTTCCTCCATCTCAACCATCCCACTATCCTAAGCTCTTCTCAACAGAAGAATTTAAAGTGGCCAAAAGATACTTAAGGACATGTTCAACTTCCTTAGCTATCAGAGAAATGCAAATCAAAACAACTTCGAGATACCATCTTACACCTGTCAGAATGACTAAAATAAAAAACACCAATGATAACCTATGCTGGAGAGGATGTGGAGTAAGGGGAACACTCATCCATTGCTGGTGGGAATGCAAACTTCTACCACCACTTTGGAAATCAGTGTGGTGGTTTCTCAGAAAATTACCTCAAGATCCAGCAATACCATTCTTGGGAATATACCCAAGAGATGCCCAATCATACTACAAAAGCATTTGTTCAACTATATTCATAGCAATGTTATTTGTAAAAGCCAGAACCTGGAAACAACCTAGATGCCCCTCAATGGAAGAATAGATAAAGAAAGTGTGATTATTTAGGGCTGGGAGGCCGGGAAATGAACAGCCTTATAATACAATACATATTCCTAAATACATAATTACAAGCCATAAGTTACATTTATGGTTACATGTAGGTATGTTTTCAAGACTAACCATTTGGTATTTGGACAGAGGAAGAGGGAGTTTGTCTTCAAGAATTCAAGAACTGTCAGAATTTCAGAATCTACACTCAAAAAGTCTCACCAACTTGAGTGCCTCAGCAGGTACCTACTGGAGAAATAATAGACATACCAATGTGGACAGGAAAGGGTAAACCCCAGAGGCCTTAAATGTAGGACAGGTAGACTTCCCAAGGGAGAATACACCAACTGGCTACCTATGTTTCTAATTGTAGTTTTAAAGGATCTGCATTGTGGTCTGTCCGTATACACTGGAGTCTATAAATGTGAAGTGTGCTGCTTCTTGATAAGTTTCCATAGTCTTTATCAATAAATATGGTACTTCTGTATAATTGGTTTTAATGTAGAACTCTCGTATTACTGTGAAATTGTACTTTATCTTGCACGACAGTGAGGGAAAGATTACATAACTCCTGTTTGCTCTTAGAAATGGCCAGCCTAGCTGACACAGCTGTTATGTTAATGGTAATTGGGTGTTGAATGAGAATGGAACTATCCAGGGAGGAAATTTCCATAACCTTTGCATCTAATATCAGACTTAAGAAGTAATTTTCTCCCATGCTGAATCCAATTTTTTTCATGAGTACATATGGAAGAATATGGTAATACATTTTATTTATGTATCCAGCATTAGCTTTCATAATTCCCTTGTTCACTTACTATGTTTCTCAGCATAGTTTAGTAATAGGAAATGGGAGAAACAAAGAGGAATTCCAATCTATGTCTTTCCAATATACTTAATGTTATTCTGTTAGACACATGTATGCATACACATTTGTAACATACATGCAAAATATTCATGCACACATGCACAAATAGTCCTAAAAGTGCATTAATGGATAAAATAAACTTCCCACAAACATAATTAATAAATATTTATAAAAGAACAGTTTTAAAACTCCAAGGAATATATAGTGCCTCCTTGCCAGATTTGTTTGGAGTACAGTAAATATACTATAGAGACATCATTACCTCTGTAATTGCTCTTTCTAAAAAAAAACACTTACAAGTGTATAAATTGGACAGTAAATTGACTATTGTCAGGAGTGCTAGGAAATTCTTGGCATCTGGAACTGTGAGATTACATTCTGTTTCTCCCTTCTGAAACGAGTTGTGTAGCATAATTTCAGATAAAATAAAATCTAACGAAAGGTATCTAAGGATGGCTTAAGTAATTATGGTTATTCATTAAGATATATGTTTATGCAGTCATCAAATATACTGAGTTACACTATGGAAGCATGTGCTTATAGGGTTAATTCTGTTTTTAATACTTGTTTGCAGTGTATAAAAACTGTTACCAAGAGTTTTTTGTTTTCTAGTTGGCACTCTCTATCAATGTTCAATATTTAACTTCGGACTAATTTCCTCAAAAAAATGACATGAATAATAGTTTGAAAAAAATAAACTTTGAAAAATAGCACATAGGTCTCAAAGACAGTCAATACTGTGGGAACAAAGAATTTCACGATGGAGAAAACTCACTGATGCAGATTAACATATTTGAAGCTCTTCTGAGGTATTTGCCGAAGCACAACCACTACAGAAAGACCTACCAGGAAAAAAATGTTCATAATATTTTGCAAAGAAAATTGAAACTTTTGATTTTGAAGGTATCTTAGTTTCCAGAAAATAGAATACTGGGGTGGGCTGGAGTAAGCTAGCATTGAACCTAATACTCTATACAACTTTCTTCTTGAGGTAACTATAAATCATATGCAGAATAAAAATGGAACAGTCCCAGAGAGATCAAACAGAATGCACCTGACACCCAGAAATAGAATTAAGTGGAGATTCCATCTTCCTTATAGCACTGAAAATCAGGTAGGCAAAAAGATGGGAGACTGTGGAGTCATAGGAAGAGAAAGGGTCACCACACTCCTGACACTAGTGAAGCTTGTGGTCATCTGAGAATTAAGAATTTTAATATATTTGCCATGAAGTTTTCAAGCAGACACAGCATTCTTTTAATATAGAGACATTTTAAATAATGATGTTAAAATAATAGTGAATTGAGCTTATGCCTAAGTGTATACAGACTTTATTCTTCACCAGTTATAATTTTCTGATTTTTATAAATCTTATTAGAAAGTTTAGTTAAAGTAAAAGACATGTGCTAACCCACTTTGTAACCCTGGGGGCTTATGTCTTTAATTTTATCAGATTATAATCAGATCCATGACACTTCTGGACAACCTATATTCTCAGTCATAAAAAAGTGGGAAGCTGGGCAGAGGTGTTGCAAACCTTCAATGTCAGCATTTAGGAGGCAGAAGAAGTCAGATCTCTGAGATATAGGCTAGCCTGGTCTACAGAGTGAGTTCCAGGACAGCCAGGGCTTCACAGAGAAACCTTTTTTCATAAAGCAAACCTAAACTAAACTAAATTTAACTAAACTAAAAGTGAGAAAAAAGAACAGAGTGGTTACTTAGAAATTCACTAGTAATAAAATTCTAGACGTTCCAAAATACTATATAGTGTTACTCTGGGATGTTTAAAAATGATTCTTCCCTCATGAGCATGCACCCAATCTTAAATGTGGTCTCATATTTTTCTTGAACACCGCCTTTTCTATTTTTGATAAACATCATCTTTGCATCATAGTGGCTTGTCCTGAATTTCATTCTGATATGAAGTCTAGAATGTGACTTTTCATGGGTGAGGTCCTTAAAAGTTTTGGAAACACAAGTCCCACTATGCCCCCAAACCCTCTTATCCTCCTGAGATCTCAGAGGAACTCTGAAACACAGGTTGCAACTACCCACAGTGGACCTAATGAGGAAGCTCTGTTAACCAATCATACCCAGTTAAGGCATGCTACCTGGAACCTAGGAAGAAAAACTGAGAGAGACCAGGTGAGTGCTCTCTCTGTGCGATTCCTGCCAGACACAGAGGAAGTTGGCCCCCCCATTTTGTGAAGTGAGTTTCCCATTATAACCATTAAAAATGTAATTGTTATCCTTAAGCTGGCCTGGTTATTTCCCATATCTAGCTAATTCGTAACATTGACCAAGAGAGGAACTCTGAAGCACAGACTGTGACTGCACAGAGTGGATCAAGAGAATGAACCAAAGAAAACAAGAGAGTAGACCAAAGGCATAAATATATATAAAAGATAATTCAGATTTATAAAATACTTAATCTAAGTGGGAAATACAATTGTCCATCAACACATTGGAACATGTATGTGTAATAATAAATATATAGCTGGAAGCATGGGCTGTGGATTTGGAAATGAAGAACAGGAGTAGAAAGAACAGTCTATTAACAATGAGCATATTAGATGTATTTAATTTTATGTCAGCTTTTGTCATTTATCATAGTCATTCATGATGTGAACCTGTGATAGTCAAACTCAAATTATTTATTTATCAACCAAGCCAATAACTTTCTACTTTTATATTATTCCTTTTAATGATGACAAATTCTTTACAAACACTTTGGTTGTGAAAAGAAGATACAAAGGAGCAAACAATAATCTATAGTATTGCTGGTGTAAAACTAAATAAAACACCACTTCTGTCTTTTAATGAATGATTTCAAAGAATCTGTAATACCATGCCAGGTTCTATCCACTAAACTTTAATAAAAGTAATGAATAAATGAAATAGAAAGTAAGGAGCATGTATCCATGCCCCATGACAATCAGTGAATTATGAAAATATACATTAATTCATGAGTATTTTTCTAATAGCACAGTAAATAAAAGTAAAGTGATAATTTCACTTTATACTAGTGATTTAGTCTTTATAAATCTATCACAAACAGTTCTTGATGAATTTCTCCACATTCAAACTCTTTATTTGACCCTAAATATTCATGTACTCAAAAAAGATACTTTTATTTTTCATCATTTCTTATAGATATCAGTTATAATATGTTCACAAATTCCTCAAAGGAAAAAATATTGTGGAAAAAGCAATAAATTTACAGTTGAAGCTTCAGTTATTTAAATAAAGACATATAGATATTTACCTAATATGCTCTAGAATAATGGATCTCAGCCTTCCTAATGCTGCGACCTTTAACACAGGTCTTTAGATTGCGCTGACCCCAACCGAGCACAAAATTATTTCGTTGCTCCTTTATAACTGTAATTTTGCTTTAATTGTGAACAAATATTTGGTATGCAAGACATCTTATATGTAAACCCCAGAAGGGTTGTGACCCAGAGGTTGAGAAGCCCTGCTCTAGAAGTTCATCAATGTTCAAAGTACCAATGGCTTGGTGAGAACACTGGGTTAGAGGGGGAAACCATGAAGTCATTTAGAAAAATTTCTCTTCAAATATAGGACTAAAAGAGTTTTCTTTTTCTTTTTTCTTTCTTTTTTCTTCTAAGACAAGTTTTCTCTGTATTTTGGAGCCTGACCCGGAAGCTAGCTCTTTTAGACCAGGCTGGCCTCGAACTCACAGAGATTTGCTTGCCTCTGCCTCCCGAATGCTGAAATTAAAGGCATATGCCAAAACTGCCTGGCTTAAAAGGGTTTTCAGCAATATTCGCATACTAGAATTTTTCTTCATAAAACGTTTAAAGCTAAATGGATTATTTTAAGAACTGTTAACTGGACTGCTTAAGCATAATTTGTCTTAATATTTGTTTTCAGTTTTGAAGGAAAACAAACATTTAAGAAATTTTGACCTCTTGCTCATTGAAGCTATATTTATGTCAAATAAACTTTTACATGCTTTAACATTTCAGGCTAGGAAACCGAGATCTATTTATGTACTGGATGTGTATAATATATACTGGAGAATCATTTTGCATATTTTAATAAAACAACATAACAATATGCCCAGATTTTTAGAAACCGATAGATATAAAATTCAGTGGAAGATACCCAAAATCCTGCAAAATTTATATGGTGAATATTAACTTTGTGTTTTATATATATTCAATTGACCTCAGTGGATACTGAGTGGGCATACTAAATTAACCAGAAATATTTTTTTGTTAATTTTGTTTCCTGCTACTTTTCTGAATGTTTTTAACAGCTGTATGATGTACCTATATTCATCAGTAATATTGGCCTATATATTTTTGTTGTTGTTTCTGTCTTTGTTAGGTTATCATATCAGTATGATAATATTGTCTTGGTAATTAGAATTTGGAAATATGTTTTTTCTATTTTGCAGAATAATTTGATGACGTGTTTGAATATCTGATAAAAATTTGGCTGAATCCATCTAGTACCCAAATATTCTTTTCTGTGAGTAATTTTAATTACTTCTCATTGTATATTATTAATCAATTTATTTTAATTTTTGCTTTTTCTATCTCATTGGATATTGTTAATATATTTAAATTATACTTCATCTTGACTTATTTTTATTATCTTTTTCTTTTTTACTAAGAATTTTTAATACAATCTTTTCTCATTTTACATAGCTGTCCCCATTTCCACTCTCTCCCCTCCTCCCGCTTCACCCTTCCCTCCTGCCACGCCTAAACAAAAGGATAAGGGAGTAAACAAAGTCTGACAGCTCACTTTGAGGCAAGACCAAGGCCCTCCCCCTATATCTAGACTGAGAAAGGTATCCCTCCAAAGCGAATGTGCTCCTAGATGCCAGTTCAGCACTACGGATAAATCCTGGTCCCACTGCTGGTGGTCCCACAGACTGCCCAAGTCTCACAACTGTCCTTCACATTCAGTGGGCCTAGTTTGATCCTATGCAGGTCCTCCTGCTATCAGTCCAGAGTCTGTGAACTCTCACTAGCTCATGTCAGCGGGTCGTCTTGATCCCTTTGCTCATATTATCACTCCTCCCTCTCTTGGGCTGGTCACAGGTAGCTCAGCCCAGTGCTTCTCTGTAGATTTCTGTATCTGCTTCCATCCATTGCTGGTTTAGGTTCTATGTTGGCAATTAAAGTAATTGTCAGTCTGACTGCAGGGGAAGGCCAATTTAGGCATCTTCTCCACTGTTGCTTAGAGTCTTAGCTGTGTTAGGACCATGGCCACAGACTTAGACTTTGACAGCAGCCTGGGTCTGAATGTCACCATGGCCACAGGTGGAAGCATAGTCCACTCAGATTGGCATGGCCCCCTTGGAACATGGCCCTTAGAAATCAGCATGGTCCCAGGTGGCATCCCAGACTGCAGGTCTCTGCATAGCCCTTAGAGGCAACAGGAGTCACAGATGTCAACACAGGCTCTCTCTGCCGCTTCAGGGTTTCAGATGAAGACCAGGTTTGTGGCCATAACCCACAACCCAACATTACCTTGGACTTGGGGCTCCAGCACGCTACTCACGTCAGTCTGTTCCTCACTACCCTCACCTCTTAAAATTCTTCTTTCTCCTCAGCCCTGAAGTCATTCTTCCTCTCAGTCACTTTAATTTCCCCATCCTATACTCACTCACCATAATGGTGCCCGACTTCCAAACACCACAGAGCTTAATTTTGTCACAAGTGGCTCTTGGTTGAGTCCTGACAGCCCAAACGGAAGGCATGGCCTGGAGTTGTTGCTTTTCTCTCTCATGTGCCCAGACCTAGAAAACTCGGCTGGCGATTGTGTGATGGTGTCCGAGGCACAGGATAGGCTCCTGGTTGACTGTGCTTTCTCCCAAGACCAAGGAGTCAAGCGTGAAGGAGTGAGGGGGTGGCCACTGGGGGCCATGGTGATAATCTGGGTGGGAATTGCTGCAGAAATCCATGTATGGGTCCAAGGTCCTAATGCAGCTGGGGTCCGTGGTGATGCCTGTGGCCTGTGTTTGCAAGGGTATGATCACTGGAATCATGTAGTGTTTAGTAAGACCCACCTTTCATCGGCTTTGGGAGAGCTGGTCCTACCTCTTATTAGACATTGCAGCTGAATGGCCACTCCTGCCCCTCAGGTAGGCTAGGCCCCCCCACACTTGGGAAAGATGGCCCACCCCTCAGTATGAGCTTGGACCTCACCTGGGCAGCACAGTAATACTGACCCTGTGGCTGGGAAGAAGGTAAACCAATACTGCGGTCATGCGTTCAGGAGAAATGATCACTCTCTCCCCCTCTCTTTGCCATGGATGAGAAATGATGTTCTCCTCCCTCATTCGTTACCACATGCAGCATGTGAGAGAGCTGGCCCTGGGGCTACCAGAGTGGGAGAGCTACCACTGACCCTCACAAGCTCTAGTACAAAAGAGAGTGGGCTCTGCATCCCTCTGAGCAGCATAAGAAAGCTGACCATGTTGTCAGGAACACAGCTGGTATAGCCCTGAAGGCATGAGAGAACTGACCCTTTGTATTCCCCCTTAAGGCAATCACCTAGCCTGGACAAAACAGTAAAGCTGATCCTGGTGGTGTGAGTGTGGGAAAGCTGTATCTGAGGACCTGAGAGCAGGAGAATTAGTTCCACTCCTGGCTTCCGGTTTCATTGAGTGAGCTAGCCAGGGCAGTTCTGGAAGGCTTGTCCTGATAGTAAATGTGAGAAAGCTGATAGGCTGACAAGTCCAGCTCCCATCCAGGACCAGAACCCAACATCCACCTTATCTATGAACTGTTGGAGCAAGTGAAGGGGACAAACCTACAGATCCAAAACAGCAGGATCTCTACAACACAGGAATACCATAGCATATCTAAGAGGAGTGGAGGAGTCCCAGTGAGAGTCCATTATAGGTGCCATAACAGAAACCAGATACTTGGAATCGGACCGATGACTCACAATAAACACTAACCAGTAAAGATGAATGGGCTGAAGGGTAAACTGTGTGACTCAACAGGGCATACTACAGCTTCCCTGTAAAGATTCTCTCTCTCTCTCTCTCTCTCTCTCTCTCTCTCTCTCTCTCTCTCTCTCTCTCTCTCTCTCTCTCTCTCTCTCTGTGTGTGTGTGTGTGTGTGTGTCTCCCTCTCTCATTTATTTTATTTGTATGTTTTTTTTGCTTCTTTTAGTTTTGGTCTTGCTTTCAAATTTGGTTTTGTTTTTGTAGACATGCTTGCAAGGGAAGATGGCGGATGCAAGGGAACAGGGAGAGAAGTGGATTAGAACGCATGTGTTAAAGCCAAAAAGAATCAATACTAGTTTAAAAAAGATTATTTGGAAACATACTCTTCCTATAAAGGTAAAAATATTAATTGGTATTCATCAAATATTGAGGATTAAAACATTTGTATTTCAACTGTATTCCCTTGCTGCATTTTCTAAAGGAAAAAGGTTATGTCATTTTATATTTAGTGTATTTTTACTTTCTGATAATACCTGGAAAACTTTTAGCATAGTATTTTTTTTTCTTTTTTCTTTCTTTTTGGAAGCTGATGCAACCATATCCAAATCATCCTTTCAGTCCCTCAACATACGACTGTTTCCTAAATCATTGTCTGTGTGTGTGTGTGTGTGTGTGTGTGTGTGTGTGTGTAGTCAGTGGCCTGTTGCTATAGTCTTCCATTCCTTATAAGCATTCCGTTAACAAAAATCTATCAATGTTTCTCCACTTTTGCTGTTCCAAGAAAGACTATTCAGAATAAGTGTAATTTATAGTAGCAAAATTAATCTAATGTCCTCAAATAATTTAATAACCCCATTATGATATAGTTCTTATTTATTATTTATCATAGATCTTTGTTGAAATCAGGTCTTTCATTTTAAACTTTATAAAATTTTTGATCTACAACTGTATATACACACACATTTATGGCCTTGAGAGGGAGGGAGGGGAGGTATGGGTGGAGGGGAGGGGAGGGAAGGGGGAGAAGGAGGGGAGAGAAAGGGGAGAAGGAGGGGAGGGAGGGGGGAGGAGGAGGGAAGGAGATGGAAATTTTTAAATATAAAAAAAAATAAACCATGAGAAAAAAAAAATAATTTCTTTCTCGTATTTTGTATTCTCGTAAATTTTTATTGAGAAAATTAATTCATTTGAGCTTTAAACCAACAGATGAAAATTGTTATGTTCAGATAAATTAACTCTGCTTAATGAAACAATAAAATGTCATTGTGATTTTATTAGGATGCTGATCCACTAATATGCTCATGGACAGCAATAAAGAGAGGCCTCAATTCAAACACATGACTGTGGAATAGAAACTATTATTTTTCATAACAATACTCAATCCCAGGGTTTACCATAGCTTGTATAGTTAGGAGAATTTATACCATTATGAAAATCCAAAATTTCCTACTCTCCCAAACATCCATTATTGGTGATCTTTGCTTTTGCTCTTTTCCCAAATAGTTGCTTCTTTATGAGTGTAAAGCATAGATAAAGTGCCACAAATAAAAGAAACATTCATTTTCTTATGCAATTGTAAAACTATAACTGGAGCAAAAGACATTGAAACTATGATCAAGCATCTCTCAAAAGCAGCGTGAAGCATGAAAGTTCTAAAACTGCTGTATTGAGAAGTATATCCTGAAAAGGAAAATTTTTATTGAGAAAATTTTAGTAATGCAGTGAACACAACCTATAACTACATAGGTTGGAGGAAAAGAAGGTAACAACTGAATAAGAATTTAAATATTCTTGCTGAAGTGTTTATTTTAATAACTAATTGCAATAGCATTTAATTTTCATAAAATTTATTCTTTTTGCCAAGTGTAGTGTAAGTTTAAAGAGGTAAGACAATGTATCAGGATGAGAATATATTTTAACATACTGATAAATATTAAATGCCATTGTCAAATAAAAAAATCTCATTTTTATTGAAAATGGATTATTTTCTCAAACAATATGTCCTGATTTTAGTTTCCCCTTATTTTAGTCCTCCAAGTTGCTTCCCATTTCCTCTCCTCCCCAGATCCACTTCACTTCTGTCTCTCATTGTACAAGACTAGTCTTCTGAGAGATAACAACCAAAACATGATAAGATAAAAATACAATGATATGAAGCCAAAAACTGTCAAATTGAAGTTGGACATTGCAGCCCAACAGGAGCAAATGCATCTCAGGAGCAGGTAAAAGAGTTGGAGACCAACTCATTCTCATAGCATGAAGTCACATAAAAATATTAAACCAATAGTTATAATATATACAGAGGACCTGGTGTTGATCAATGTGCACACCTCTTGCTGTTTTAGACTTAGTGAGCTCCTATATGTCTTCGTTAGTTGATTCAGAGCATCTTCTTCTCCTGGTACCCCCTATTCCCCATGACTCTTATAATCTTTCTACCTCCTCTTCCTCAGGATTCTATGAGCTCTGACAGGAGGGATTTGAAGGGATGCTTCCATTTAGATTCTCTCTCTCTCTCTCTCTCTCTCTCTCTCTCTCTCTCTCTCTCTCTCTCTCTCTCTCTCTCTCCTCTCTCTCTCTCTCTCTCTCTCTCTCTCTCTCTCTCTCTCTCTCTCCATAATGTCTGTTTGTGGGTCTCTCTATTTCCATCTGCTGCTGGTGAAGACTCTTTGGTCATGACTGGTTAGTACCTGATCTATGAGTACAGCAGAATATCATTTGGAATAATTTAATAAAAATTTATTATGTCAATCCTATTTGGTTTTATCCTAGTTATCTGGGCTATCTAGTTTACGGTCCCTGTTTACCCAAGCAATGTTGTATATGGGTGCCTTCTTATGAAGTGAAGCTTAAATCAAATCAGACGTTGGTTATCCTCACAAGTTCTGTACAACTTACCATACACTGCAGGCAGGAAAGATTTTAGGTCAAAGTTTTATGACTATGTTTATGTGTACATTTCTCCTCTGGTGGCCTTCAGAATACCTTGAGGCACCAAAACCAGTAAAGGCTTCATATTGCTCAACTTCTAAATGATGATTGTATTTTGTTGTTCTTGGCAATGGGGCACTGCAATCAGTATACAGAGATTAGCTCTAAAAATCTGCATGGGACCCCTTTGGCCAGAAATTCAATTGAATGCAACCCAGTTCTGCCACTGGAAGCTTTGTCTGGCTACAAGAGCTGGTCAGTTGAGACTCGATATCCTCTATTGGTAAGTGTCCTCATTAGAATAACTTCATAGATTCCAGGAAGTTTCAATTGTACTAAGTTTATATTTCCACTCCCCCAATGACACAATTCCACTCATTTGTGCCCTCACACTCTCCCTACACTCCATCCCCCAACGTGATCCCTACCAGAAACAAAATATAGTATTAACTAGTAAGTAAGTGATAAACAAGCTATAATATGTGGATGCAAAAGTTTTGGATAAAGAAGAGGTAACTAGTGGGGACACATGGGTTACCTTACTTAGGTTGGTTATTTTCTAGCTCCACCTATTTGCCTGTAAATTAAATAATATTATTTTTAAATACACCATTGTGCAAATGTACCATATTTATTTGTCCATATTTCTGTTGAGGGATATCTATTTTTTTCAAGAATCTGGATATTATGAATGAACTTCTATGAACATTGTCGAGCAAATGTCCTTCTGATAGGATTGGGAATCCTTTGGTTTCTGCTCAAAGAGTGGTACATTACAGTCTTGAGGTTCATTGTTTCCCAATTTTCTGAGGAATTGGCTTAATGGTTTTCATACTAGCTGTACAACTTTGCACTCCCACCAGCAATGGAGGAGTGTTCCCCTTGCTAGACATAATTGCCAGCATGTGCTTTTACTTGTTTTGTTGATCTTAACCATTCTGAAAGTGGTAAGATAGGATTTCAAGTAGTCTTGATTCAACTTTCCCTGATGGCTAAGGATATTGAACATTTATTTAGGCGTTTCACTGCCATTTGAGAGTCCTAGATTAAGAATTCTCTGTTGAGATCTGTACCCCATTTTTTAACTGGATTTTTTTTTTTTTTTTTTTGGTTTCTTGATATCTAGCTTCTTGAGTTCTTTATATTTTCAGGGCAATAGTTTCCTATTGAATGTGGGGTAGATTACATTTTTTCCCATTCTGTAGTATGCTGCTTTGTAAGATCCATGGTGTCCTTTGCCTTGCAGAAGGTTTTTGGTTTCATGAGGTCCCAATTATTAATGATTTATCTTAGTGCCAGAAAGCTGTCTCCTATGCCAATGCATTCAAGGCTATTCCCCACCTTCTCTTTTATCATGTTTAGTATTTCTGGTTTCATGTTGATGTTTATGATCCCTTTGTATTTGACTTTCATGCAATGTGATAAATATTGGTCTATTTATCTTCCTCTACATACAGTTTGACCATCATTATTTGTTTTATATGCTGTTTCCAGTGTGTATTTCTAGCTATCTTGTCCAAAAGTCAGCTGTCCATAAGTGTTTAGATTTATATCTGGATTTTCAATTCAAGAGTGCAGTGACCAGCATGTCTGGTTTTTTGCCAGTACCATGCTGTTTATATCATATAAGTCTTTCACTTGTTTGACTAGTGTTCCCCAAACATATTTCATATACTTTGACACTATTGTGAAAGGTATTGTTTTTTGGACTTGTTTATCTGGTTGTCATTTGTATATAGAAGGGTTTCTGACATTTTTGAGTTAATCTTGTATCCAGTCATTATTTTGAAAATATCTATCAGTTCTAGGAGATCCTTGGTGTAATCCTAGGGTTACTTATGTGTACTAGAATATCATTTTTAAATAACAATACTTTGACTTCTTCATTTCAAATTTTTATTCCCTTGATCTCCTACAGTTCCATGATTGCTCTAACTTAAGATTTCTAGTACTATATTGAATGATATAGCAAAAATGGACAACCTTGTTTCAGATTTTAGTGGAATTTCTTTGAGTTTCTCTGCATTTAATTTAATGTTGGCTATTGGTTTGCTGAAAACTGCTTTTATTATGTCTAGGTAAACACCTTACATTCCTATTTGCTCCAAGACTTTATCATAAAGGGATATTATGTTTTGTCAAAGGCCTCTCCTGCATCTAAAGAGATGAGCATGTTTGTTTCTTTCTATTTGTTTATATGGTAAGTTACAGCAGTTGATTTTTGTATATTGAACCACCCCTACATCTCTAGGATGAAGCTTAATTGGTCATGGTGGATGCTTTGATATATTCATGGGTTTGGTTTACAAGTATTTTATTGAGTATTTTTTCATCTATGTTCATAAGGGAAGTTGGTTTGTAATTCTCTGTCTATGTTGAGTCTATTTGTGGTTTGGTTATAGAATAACTGTGACTTATAAAATCAATGGGCAATGTCTCTTTTGTTTTTCTTTTATACAAATATTTGAGGAGTATTGACATTAACTGTTCTTTGAAAGTCAGGTGGAATTCTACTCTATAACTACCTGGGCACGGCATTTTATGCTTGGGAGACTTTTTTAATTAAATTTATTTATTTTTGGTGGATTTCGCATCGTGTGTTCTGATTCTACTTATCCCCTCATCTCCTGGCATTTGCTCTTTGCTCTTGCAAAGCCCCTGACCCCAACCAAATTTAATACCAAAATCAAAATCAAATTTAAAAGACACAACAAAACACAAACTAAATTTAAAAATTAAACAAAACTAAACAAAGAAAGAAAGAAAAGTAGAAAAAGAAGAATCTTGTCACAGAAACTGTAGTGTGGCACAGAGAGTCACATAGTTTATCCGTCCCTCCATTCATTTTTACTTACAAGTATTCATTGCCAAGTGTAATTGGTCTGGTTTGAGGTTTCTGACTCCATTTAGACCACGGATTATTGGCTTTTATTGTGGTTTTTCTTGGATATCCTGTTGTTTTCCCGTGTCACGGAGATCCTGACACTACAGGATCTTGTTCTGGATCTGAAATTGCATGACTTCACATGCTCCAGCAGTGTATAGACTTGGTGGATGTTGGGAGAGGCAAACTTTTAGTCCTGGTTCTGGGCCTCGTTCTAGCTCAGTTGATCAACCTGCTTAGCTTTCCCTCATAGTCACTACCTGGGAAAGCTGTCTAGCACTGCCTAGCCTAGCTCACCCATTGCAGCTTACAGCAAGAAGTAGGGCCAGTTATCCTGCTCTTAGGCCCTCAGATCCCTGTCCCCCACACTCATATTACCAGGGTTAGCTATACTCTTTAGCCCAGGTAAGGTGCCGGGGCCTCTCTCCTGATTGCTGTAGGGGAAAAATGAGCAGGGTGGGGGGAATCAGCTCTCCTACTCTCATGCCCTTAATGCTGTCTCATCTATGTCCCAGATAACAGTGTCAGCTCCAGTGTGCATACCTGTGGTGAGGGGTGAGTTCATTTACCCAGAGAGTGGTAGTGAGCTCTCCTGTGAGAGAGGGCCAGCTTGCCTGCTGCTGTATCCAGCTGGGCACAGGGCCAGCCAGGGTGAGTGAAGGGTGGGGCCTGCTCAGTACAGTATGGTTCCAAGGACTCTTGTGTTCACACTGGCCATGGCATCACCTCAGACACTGGCCACCATAGGGCTACAGACCCAGGCATGATCCCTTGTTGGCAGTATTGAGAGACGTTTAATGACTGTTTCTATTTCCTTAGAGACTATAAGTCTATTTAAGTTGTTTATCTATCTTGATTTAACTTTGGTAAGTGGTATCTATCAAGGAAATTATTCAATTCTTTGAGATTTTACAATTGGTGGAACACAGGTTTTTAAAATATGTCCTTATGATTGGTGAGAATGGGTTACTGATGTCTCCCACTCTCGGTGTGTGAGGAGAGGTTTGTGATTTCAGCTGTAGTTTTCTTTTAAAAACTTGAGTATCCTTACATTTACATTTGGGGTATAATTGTTAATAATTAAAATGTCATCTTGGTGAATTTCTTCTCTGATGAATATGTAGCGTATTTTCCCATCTCTTTTGATTAGGTTTGGTTTGACGTCTATTTTGTTCAATATTAAACAACAGTTATCCGGGGAGATGGTTAGAAGGGGATGAACCTGCAAGATTCACAGGCGATGGGTCACGGTAGCAGGGAATACTGCCACTAGTGTTCTGCTGTAGACCAGTGGATGAGACTTGATTATTGGTTCAAGAAGAACAGAGAGAAGAAGAAGAAGAACTGCTGGAAGCCTACATGGTTGTCTCACTAGCATGGCCTAAAGTTGAGAAAGGGGTGACTGCTAGATTTGGGGATCAGATACAGCAATGAGTTGGGGAGGGAGTTTAGGAGTGGATGGTCTTATTGCTTCATGGGAAATGTGGGCAGCATGAAAGGGTGTCTGAATCTGTTTTTTTGTTGCAGTGTTAAGGAGGAGACTGACAATTGGGTCTGGCAAAACAGAGAGAGAGAAAAAAAGGTGTGTAGGCAGCTTGATTCGTTTCCTGGCAGTAATCGAGTATCTCATTTATTATTATTATTTATTCTCTTACATATTACATCCTGACCACAATTTCCCCTCCTTCCTCTCCTTTCAGCCCATCCCCCACCTCCTCTCAAGCCAGATCCACTGTCCCTCCATTTATGGCATACCTTCCAAGGATATTAAGATGCAATGGAACTATGCACATTCCCTCATGTTAAGGCTGAACATAGCACCCCAGTAAGAGAAAGAGGGTCCCAAAAGCAGGCAAAAGAGTCAGAGACTGCTCTTGTTCCCACTGTTGAGAGTGTTACAAGAATACCAAGCTATACAACCATCACATATAGGCAAAGGACCAAGGTCAGATCCATATAGACTCCCCTGATTGTCAATCCAGTCTCTTTGAGGTCCTATGAGTCCAAGTTAGTTGTTTCTGTTGATTTTCTTCTGGTGTCCTTGACCCCTATGGCTCCTGCAATTCTGCTCCTACCTTTTCTGCTTTTTTGGCTGAAAGTGTCTGCATAACAAGTATAGTAGAGTTAGAATCTATTTTTCTTATACTTTTCTTTCTTTCTTTCTTTCTTTCTTTCTTTCTTTCTTTCTTTCTTTTTTTGTCAATCATGTTTGATTCTATCCTAGGTCCTAGGTCTCTGGGATATTTAATCTCTGGTCCCTGAAAATCCAGACACTGTCAGAAATGTGCTTTCTTTTATGGAATGCCTGTCAAGCT
Organism: Arvicola amphibius; assembly: GCF_903992535.2. Classification (NCBI taxonomy): domain Eukaryota; kingdom Metazoa; phylum Chordata; class Mammalia; order Rodentia; family Cricetidae; genus Arvicola; species Arvicola amphibius. The sequence continues at coordinate 85,428,152 of NC_052055.2, forward strand.
GTACCAGTCATTGTACCACTCCCCCAAGTTCTGCACCAACTTAGGCCCAGCACATCTTTCAGGTAGGAAAAATTATAGGTCAAGTGTTGATACTGGTGTTGATGTCGGTGTCCCAATACATCTACTGAAAACCTTGCCTGGTTACAGAAGAGGATTACTTCAGACTCCCTATCCATGATTATGAAGAGTCTTAACTAGGGTTACCCTGTAGGTTTCTGCAAGTTTTCACTGCAGTGGGTTTCTACATCACACCTAAATTGTGGCTAATACTAGTTGTCTATCCCAATACTTTCTCTATCCATTCACCCTAACTTATTCCCATCCTTGCCCACCCCAAGACCACCAGGGGAATATATTTTATTTAAGCTCACTACTTAATTCCTCCATGCTATTTAGCTGTTCTAGGTCTATGGAGTGTAGCATGATTATCCTTTTTCACTAAT